>NC_140621.1:15000-137500 GCF_057382275.1 Copadichromis virginalis
CAAACATGGCTCAAGAGTTGGGAGTTCGCCTTGTAATCGGAAGGTTGCCGGTTCGAGCCCCGGCTTGGACAGTCTCGGTCGTTATGTCCTTGGGCAAGACACTTCACTCGTTGCCTACTGGTGGTGGTCAGAGGGCCCAGTGGCGCCAGTGTCCGGCAGCCTCGCCTCTGTCAGTGCGCCCCAGGGTGGCTGTGGCTACAATGTAGCTGCCATCACCAGTGTGTGAATGTGTGTGTGAATGGGTGGATGACTGGATATGTAAAGCGCTTTGGGGTCCTTAGGGACTAGTAAAGCGCTATACAAATACAGGCCATTTACCATTTAATTTCTTCAGACTCGTAAAGAGCACAGGAGAAACGTTCATCCTCGAAGTTTGCACCAGAGACCTGGTGTCAGCATAAACCAGTGGAGCTGTGGATTCCACCACCTGAATCCACAGCTCCACTGGTGTGGATTAGGTTTAGGGTGGGAGCTCTGCTTCCTTTTTCTTTCTTCTTGTAGCAATAACTGGCAAAGAGGGACCAGTCCAACCATGAGGTGATGACTTCCAGGAGGGAGGAGGAGAAACTCTTTAACCAGGCTGCCCATCCCAAACGGCTCATAAGGCGGATTTGCTCTTACCTGGGTTACAGTTTAAGCTAACAAACCAGTGTCGGGAAACACCAGGGAGTAGGTCATAGACATCAATTCAGTTGTGAGGGCACACAAACTTGGGGCAGACCTGCAGACACACACTGTGTTTAACATCATATCCCTGTCAATCATCCAGAACAGTACAGGCTGGAAATAAAGAGAAGGTTCAGAGGTTGCTTCAGACATGTTTGCTCAGATTTAAAGTGTGAAAATGTGCTGTGATTGGTCAGAATGAGCCCATGAAAACTTAAAACATATTTAGTCTTTTTTTTAAATGTATTTATAACATTTATTTTGAATTAATTAAAAATAAAACCTAACGCTTCATCATCTGCATGCTATGTTTAACAGTGTACAACAAACCTGATGACACTAACTCCCAGAAACCTTAAGCCAACCAAACTTCATGCTGGGACCATGATGGCAAAGACTGAATTTTACTCAGCCCTGAGCTAAACCTGTGGTTCTAATAATAAAGAAGTCTTTCCTCTGTATATTTTGTTTTATAAATTGGTTTGAATAACTAAACTTAAACAGCCTCACATGCTGACTGAGGGAGAAAATCGCATTTGAAGCACTGTTTATTACTTCTTTACAAAAACAGATCATCTTCAAATCTTTGTTGCAATTGACCAGTTATGACTGACTCAGCTAAGAGCCTTATGAAAACAAGTGAGTGGCAAAGTTGAAACGCTTTTGTTTTATTTGTGGTTTTCTTCTTCCCTCTGGTGGTTAATCTAGTTATGATAAGGTGAATGATCCAGATTGGTTCAGCAAGTATATTTAATGAGCTGAAAATTGAAAGCCTACCTGTGATAGTGTTACTGAAGTCACTAAGTTCATGGTGAGAAATGTGTGACAAATTAAATGATAATACTTTCACTTGCTAGCATCAATCTGCTGCTCCCGTCTCCTCTCGCTCATGAACAAAAGCACAAGATAGACTCGTGCACTTGGGGCAGTAACTCGAGCCTGACCCGTGGTATGCCCTCCAAGCTTTTCTGGCTGAGGACCAAGGTCTTCGACTTGGAGGTGCTGACTGTCATTCCCGCCACTTCACATTTGGCTGAAACTGCTCCAGCATGGGCTGCAGGCCACCACCTGATGAAGCCAACAGAACCATATCCTCTGCAACAAACAGAGATGAGACTCTGAGGCTACACCTAGAAATTCTGTCCATAAAAACTATAATGTGGAGGTAAGCATGGATGACACGGAGCTCTTAGTTCTCACTCATCCTTTATTCCTCTCCATACTTCAACTGAACACATCGTGCCACAAAACACAGCAACACACTTCCTCAACACTGGGTGTGAGTGGAGCCCTCTAGTGCCCCCCCCCCCCCCAAACACCCAGCAGAACTAGTCCAGGACCCAGGGATTAAGAAGAATTCAACTTTATTGTCATTGCACATGCACAGGTACAGGGCAACGAAATGCAGTTTGCATCCATCCAGAAGTGCTTTAGTGATACAGATATATTACAATATATATTAGCAATAGTATAGATATGTAAGTATATTACAGAAATGGGTCTATTATGGTATGTTATAATGTACACGGTATGAAGTATGTTGTGAATATTCTATAACTATAAGTATGTACAGGCTGTAGTGAGTACAAGCTATGAACAGGATATAAATATGAAAAACTATACAGAATATGAAATAAATAACTTTACAGAATCTGAGATATACAGCTATACAGAAATGGGAACTATGCAAGTTGTAAACAGTTGTAGGATTAAAAATTATCGTATGTACAGAATGATTATTTACACAGAGCTACAGGGAGTGCAGAATTATTAGGCAAGTTGTACTTTTGAGGAATAATTTTATTATTGAACAACAACCATGTTCTCAATGAACCCAAAAAACTCATTAATATCAAAGCTGAATGTTTTTGGAAGTAGTTTTTAGTTTGTTTTTAGTTTGAGCTATTTTAGGGGGATATCTGTGTGTGCAGGTGACTCTTACTGTGCAGAATTATTAGGCAACTTAACAAAAAACAAATATATACCCATTTCAATTATTTATTTTTACCAGTGACACCAATATAACATCTCCACATTCACAAATATACATTTCTGACATTCAAAAACAAAACAAAAACAAACCAGCGACCAATATAGCCACCTTTCTTTGCAAGGACACTCAAAAGCCTGCCATCCATGGATTCTGTCAGTGTTTTGATCTGTTCACCATCAACATTGCGTGCAGCAGCAACCACAGCCTCCCAGACACTGTTCAGAGAGGTGTACTGTTTTCCCTCCTTGTAAATCTCACATTTGATGATGGACCACAGGTTCTCAATGGGGTTCAGATCAGGTGAACAAGGAGGCCATGTCATTAGTTTTTCTTCTTTTATACCCTTTCTTGCAGCCACGCTGTGGAGTACTTGGACGTGTGTGATGGAGCATTGACTCCATCCTCAACCCGAAAAGGCCCCACAAGCTCATCTTTGGTGATACCAGCCCAAACCAGTACTCCACCTCCACCTTGCTGGCGTCTGAGTGGGACTGGAGCTCTCTGCCCTTTACCAATCCAGCCACGGGCCCATCCATCTGGCCCATCAAGACTCACTCTCATTTCATCAGTCCATAAAACCTTAGAAAAACCAGTCTTGAGATATTTCTTGGCCCAGTCTTGACGTTTCAGCTTGTGTGTCTTGTTCAGTGGTGGTCGTCTTTCAGCCTTTCTTACCTTGGCCATGTCTCTGAGTATTGCACACCTTGTGCTTTTGGGCACTCCAGTGATGTTGCAGCTCTGAAATATGGCCAAACTGGTGGCAAGTGGCATCTTGGCAGCTGCACGCTTGACTTTTCTCAGTTCATGGGCAGTTATTTTGTGCCTTGGTTTTTCCACACGCTTCTTGCGACCCTGTTGACTATTTTGAATGAAACGCTTGATTGTTCGATGATCACGCTTCAGAAGCTTTGCAATTTTGAGACTGCTGCATCCCTCTGCAAGATATCTCACTATTTTTGACTTTTCTGAGCCTGTCAAGTCCTTCTTTTGACCCATTTTGCCAAAGGAAAGGACGTTGCACACCTGATATAGGGTGTTGATGTCATTAGACCACACCCCTTCTCATTACAGAGATGCACATCACCTAATATGCTTAATTGGTAGTAGGCTTTCGAGCCTATACAGCTTGGAGTAAGACAACATGCATGAAGAGGATGATGTGGACAAAATACTCATTTGCCTAATAATTCTGCACTCCCTGTATACAGTAGTGCAGTTAAGATAAGTGAGGGTGTGGATAATTTCTACAGAGGCTATATACAGTACCTGGCAGAGCTTCTTAGCATTTACTGCCCCAGGAGATCTTTGAGGTCAGCAGACCTGATGCTTTTAGATGTTCCCAGGTACAGATTAAAGACTAGGGGAGAGAGGGCTTTTGCTGTGGCTGCACCCAGACTGTGGAACAGTTTACCTCCTCACATCAGATTCTCCACAAGCCTACGAACTTTTAAAACTGCTCTTAAAACTCACCTCTTCTCATTGGCTTTTAGCAAGGTTTAACTTACTGTTTTAACTTATTGTTTTATCAGTGAGGTGTTTTATGTAGTTGTGTTTTATTGTATTTTATATTTGTATTTTATTGTACAGCACTTTGGTCAGCCTTGGTTGTTTTTAGATGTGCTTTATAAATAAGCTTGACTTGACTTGACTAAACAAAAACAGTTCCCAGATGGTGCAGTGGACACATGTGTGACTCCTGTGATTAAAGCATCTTTCTTTCAGCTTAACGAGTGAACCGTCAGCTCGTTCAAACACACGTTAAAGTCCGTTTGGCTCGACACCACCGAACAGAGGCAGCAATATAACACAGCTAACATTAACAGTGCAGTGAATCCTGCTTGTCAGTGGCGTGTCTAGAAAATTTTTGTTGGGGGGGCCAGGTAGGGGCACAGATTTGGAGAAGGGTGGCAGATTTAATTGGCAGATAATGTTTAAAAAAAAATTCTACCAACTGTTAACCATAATTCAATAACCCTGTAAACCTAATAACCAAATGCACTTTTAACTGTTATTAGAATGAGATTTTAACCACTACGGTGCAAAGTTTTTAGATACTGCGTTGATAAAGTACAAGAGATACAATCAGTGCTTTGTCAGTGTTTACTCAGCATTCAAGGACAGCAATATTTGCATAGTATTTTTACTGACATATAGTGCACATATGTTTTGGGCAAAAACATTTTTGAATATTAAAATACGAACATTTTTAACAAACAATTGACAAATTAGCCAATGCAAAACTTTATCTGCCTGTTAAAAAAAGAAGATAATCTTCTCACAAACTGGTGTTTGATTTTGAAACAGGAAAAAAGTGGGGAAACAAATGAAAAGACTAACATTTGAATAAAACCTGAAAGCAAGTAAATACTTGCTATGCTGCCTTATGGTAAACTTTGGTAATATTGATAAAGAACAACACTGGCTGATGATGAAATACAGTCAGCTGGCATGGTGACACTGCCAGTATTAACCTGCAGGGCTGGACTGGGACAAAAAAATCGGGCATTTTGACTACAGACCGGCCCACCAGGTAGTAAAGCCATAAAGACTTTGACTGAAAACAAACCCTGTTGTGACAGTGATGTACAGTCTTGTTGGTATATGTATGATTTCTATACATTTTACATCAGCTAAAAACTTTGGTTGTAAGATTTAGATAATTATTTAATAAAAGCGAGATATTTTAAATGAGAATAAGAAAGAAAAGTATTTCCTTGTGCCCCCCTCTCCCTGTTAGTGCCCTACCTGCCCCCTGGCAACACTTTGCTAGACCCGCCCCTGCACAGTTACCAGCTGTCAGCTACACAAAAAGGATCCTGGTGTTATTTGTCTCTCAGAAACAGTTCATAACTTCAACTCATCCATGTCACCTAAAAGGTAAACCTGTTTCTCCATCACAGCTCTGATGATTCAGTAAGGACATCTCCTGGTTTCATCTTCATGTTTCCCTCTCACCACATATCTAAACAGACATCATGACCAGCAGCTTTACAGCTGTGGCTCCAGCAAACATCAGCTGATACTAGAAATTAATATTAAATACATTCTAACAACAGCTGATCAAGCTTAAACGTGCTGCTGTTGTTTAGCGCGACATCTGCTGGTTTCCTCTTTCTGGCACAAAGTGGGCGATAAACAAACAAGAGAGAAAAGCCGATCAGCTGATCATTGATCAGTTTCATGATTGAAGTAGCAACAGGAGAGGGAGGGGAGAGAATGAGAGAAGAAGAGGCAGCTGTGCAGCGTAAAGACAGAATAACTCCAGCTTTGTGTCTTTTTCCATTCTAGCTAAAGTTCGGGACAAACTGCGTCTCTTCTCAGCTCAATATGAAACGTGTAATATTTTCTCTGATTGAGGGACCATTCCATTTTTTTAAGGAGCCGTTGGCAACTCTACTAACTAACCTTATGAATAAAATAAAGTTCACTATCAGTAACATCATAGCACCCACCCAGCTGTATAGAAACTCCGTCAAACTGGCTAGAACGCAGTATGAGTTATTGCAACTGACAGTAAAAAGTCAGCAACATGAAAATAAACTCCACCTAAACTTGGTTCATATCTGACCCAGATAGACTGCAGGTCATAACTTCTTACCTGAAGTTCAGTTCACCTGACACTCGGACTGGTGGCCGCCTCGGGGCTCTCCTCCTGCCTCCCCTTCCCTCATCCACCTGCTGCCTCTGTGGAAGCCCCGTCATAGCCACCACCAAACAACTGAGTTATTTCTACACATCGACCTGCATCTGGCCAATCCACCACCTCTCATTGTTCATGCCCTTACAAAAATAAATAAAAAATAAGTCAAATAAGCCCGATGGCCAGTCCAGCTATGTTAACCTGCAACCAAATCTGCAGCTCCATACAGCAATGTTACGACTTAGATTATATCTTATAACTCATAACTCTTATGTTAGCTCCCCTCAGTAGCATACTGTCTGAAATATTCCACGGCTGCAATAATTCTTTAAGTGTTATTTTTTCCTTGGTATTCTAATTTCACCAAAGTTTACTAAACTCAACAAACTTAATATTACTTACCGGGACATTTATTCTGTCCTCATTTTCTTTCACCGAAAAATTGTTTCCTGCAGTGACGTCTTTCGCGCTTGGGTCTCCTACCTTTGCTAACGTGATGCACATAGCGCAGAAGCCGATGCTGCATTCACTTACACTCGGATATCTGAGCGTCACCGTGAAAACAATAGGACATTTGATATTTGATTGAATTTTATTGTTTTGCCTTTGGGGTGGCACCTGGGGTGGCCAGTCTGGTTGGGGGGGTGGCCTGTGCACCAGAGCCGGAGTAGGGAAGAACTGGAACAAACCATTTTGGGAGGGGGGGGGGTTATCTATTTCTGTTGTTAAAATGTTCCATCTCAATTACGTACTGTATGCTTTTTATATTTTAGTAGTGTGTCCCACAAACAGCAAATATTGTCAAAAAAGTAAGAAATCTTTGGGGGTGCTGAAGCACCAAAAATGGGCTAAAATCGCCCCTGGATGTAAGCATCATCATCTCATTAAATTATCCTTTTGAATATTTATTGAGTGTAAACCCTCCAAAGAGCATTCTTTCACCACCAAAATTTAATCACTTCATCTCCATATAATGTGAAAAATATAATAAAATATTATACTTTATGAAAATAAAGGAAAATAGGTAGTTTTTTACAAATGTATTATTTAACCCGTCCTGCAGCACAAGGCTGTACGATGTTTTCATTTTTTTGAAGAAACTCAGATATGTTATGTTTCTAAAATATAGTTTTGTCTTAACTTAATGATAAAAACATTACAGTTTTATTTATTATTCTTTATTTCATTTCATTTATTTCACTTTTATCTTAACACATTTAAGTATTTGATTTTTTTAGTTCAACCAAAAGCAAAAAAAGACTTTTATTCCTTACATTCATTTTTAAAGAGACTCATTTTAGGCATCTTTAGCCTTTTTTGCAGGATCTTCTCCAGGTCCTCCAAGGACATCTCCATCACATCATGGCCATCTTCTGTGTTTTTTTTCACAATGTCATCTTTACTGTTGGGATCATTTCTTCCCACTGCAGCAAAAGTAGGAAAGTAATTCTGCAGTCCAGCTGTGAGCGTTGGGCAGCAGTAAGCAGTCCAAAAGTACTCAGGAACAGTCACCCTGTTATTGATCTTGGGTTCATCTTCCTCATAAGGCATGACTCCAGTGATAACATACATTTTTGATGTGCAGACTTTAAGTCTTTCTGCCATCCTATCTTCCAGAGACCGTTATTGAACTTTTCCATTTGAGGAACAATATTTGTCAGGGTGAAGGTAGCCTTTTTGTCTTCTTCTGTCTGTTGGTGACCACTGGGGGCGAGGTGGCCTCTGGTATAACCAGAGTGTTTATAGTCTTCATTGACTGCCTGGCTGTTCTTCACATTTTGGTCAGGATGTTTTTGGTACTTCATTCCTGTGTTGACTTTGTCTGATACCAGCTGAATGACAACAAAGACAGACTTTTTATTTCTTTAGAAGCTACAAAGATTATTTATCATTCTTCATACTGTGTGTGCAAATAGTCTTTCAGTGTGAGTTTGTGGGAATGTGTAACACTGAGAGCGTACTATCATACTGCACAGTCATGTCATTTTGAAATGTGAGAGAGCAAATAAAATCCTACAGACTTTTTTAACCATCGTTTTATTAAAGATCATCTAATTTTGTGTATGTTTTCTTCTTTATCTTGTCCTGTTATTTATTCAGTTATATTTGTGTTATTTAAGTTATTACATTATATGTGGTATAGTATGACAATATCTAAGGCAGGACAGGCAGGAGGAAAATAACTGCTTTAAATGTGTTGCATATTGTTTGAGGTGATGGAGAACAATGTGGCAGTAAAATGCAGAGAATACACACTTCAACAAACAGTTAACATCCAAACGAGCGATTCCTTCACATTGTAACTATTGTTCTTCATCCTCTCTAAGAAAACCATCTTTAAAATAAACCGTATCAGTCAAAAGAGAGCAGTTCAAATGACTGTCTTTGAACATCACACAGTGATATTTTACATAGCTTACAGGTGGTTCAATCATCCAGTTTGTATTTTTGGGCCTAGATCCCTCTCCAGGACTGAGTATATACGCAGAGAACAATGGTATACGACGGTTTCTGTCATACAGGGTGGCAAAGTGGTATTGACTTTCATAGTACTGACATAATGCCTGGTAGCCGTCTCCACTGATGCCCTGTGGTATCGTTTCTGCGTAGAAAAATTCAATGCATGGTTTAAAGTCAGCAGTGATCTCTCCATAGAAGAGAACACTGATAAACCTGAACAGTGATGAAAAAAAACCATCCTTCCTTTGAGACAGCTCTCACAGCAAAGTAGAAGGTAGACTGAACCTTTCTCCTGAAAATGAGGGTTGGAGTTAAATACTGTCAGCCTCTGGGTGGTGGCAGTGATGGTGGGTGGTGGCAGTGATGGTGGCTGGTACTAATGCAGATACCAAACACAGGCTGCTGTTTAACAAAGGACAGGGCACTTGATTATCCAAAGTTTTTATCCTACAGTGTCTATAAATTTATGACAGTGTCATGTGTACGCTTTGTAACATAATGTTTTACATACAATCTTAAAGAATATGCAAACCATTTTAACTGTACGCCCAGAGAACTAGTACTGACCACTGACACATAGTTGCACCTGGTTGCAACTGAATGCAGAAAGCATTCAGACTTTTGAAACACACACGCATAAATATATATAAACAACATTTTTTTTCTATCTGGCTGCTTATTGTATTATGCAAATCATATCTGCTGAATAAGAAAATGAACTAATAAAATACATGCGGATTTTACATAAACCTAAACTCAGGTGACAGTGTGGTGACCTGCGCCTATTCAAACGTTTTCTTATTTGCATGCACACGACCTGAGTGAGTGAATGAGTGTGTGTGGGGCCCCATACTCAGCTGAAAACAAACGGAGACAGAGCCTCCTGCTCAGTGGCCTCCAGACTCTGGAACTTTTCTCTCTTCCTTTCGATTTGAGACTCTGTGATCTCTTTTAAAAATGAGTTAAAAACAAATGTTTTAAATCTGCTTTCTATTAATTTTGCTTGTTTTTTTTTCATTGTTGGGTCTTGTGAAGCACTTTGTGATTTTATATCTTGAAAGTTGCTATATAAATAAAATTTTACTTACTTACTTACTTACTTAATATATACAGTCTACTATACAGTTTAAAGTGTCATATCAAGTAAAATGCAACTAAAGAAGAAACTAATGGAAAAGACAACAATTTCTTAACCCTGAGATGTATTTTTATTTTTCTATAGTTAATTTTTCAAAATCTTAAGTTTTAATGAACGCCTTCTGTTTCTATACATTCAGTTCGTTCTTTTATAAAAATTATTTTACAATAAATGGTTACTTGTTTACTGCTATAGTTTAGGAAACTGACATATAGTCTCTGGTATAGTGCGTACACTGTTCCCTGTTATAGTCTGCTCAGAGCGCTACGCTTCCACTGCTGTAGATATACTCATAGGACTCTGTAGATCTGTTACCACACACCAGCACATCTGTATATATTTAGCAAATCTGTATATTTGTTCATAGTACATCTCTATATCTGCCCATCTGTATAGCAATATAGAACATCTGTATGCTATACCGATCATCTCTATATCTGTACATATGTACTGTATATTTGGTCTCTCTGTACATAATCTGTTCATAACTATTGCCCCATTTATACTACTCTTATCTGTATATATCAGTATATCCATACATTAGGCCGTAGTACAGCTGTATATTTGCTTAACTTAACTGTAGAATTTCTCTGATTGCACTTCTAATTAGATGCAAACTGTATTTCGTTACATTGTATTTATACATGTGTAATGACAATAAAGTTGAATCCTAATCCTAAAGATACCACACATAAATAAATTCAAGTTATGTGTTGTTTGTTCCACCATTAATGATTATGATTGATTACACTGATGACACTGAACGCTAATGATGAGGTAATGAGGTTCAACATGATTTTTATCTAAAACCTGTTTTTTGTTGTTTTTTTTTACTTGAGCAAAAGAAATTTGTTTTATTTTATTTTATTTATTCATTTATTTATTTTGTCCCGTTTGGATCTTTAGCCATCAGAATTGTTGTCTTAAGGCCAAGAAAGATGCCAAGCGGATTTATTTTACCAAGTGGATCATCATGGCCTTGCCATATTGGTCCATTTGATTGACCTTTATTATAATTATGAATTTATTTTATTTTCAGTTGCTACAAACGAGACAGACATGACTGGGGGATAGGACAGGGAGAAAGAATGAAAGAAAGAGAGGGAGAGAAAGAAAACCAGAGGGGAGAAGAGACGGTGAGAAAGGGGGGGGGAAAGGAAACAAACAAACAAAACACCTGGGTCACCTGTATGGAGAAAAAAAACAGAAGAGAAAGCAAACAACAAAGAGCAACATAATAAAAAACAGCACCATCACAGTAAACTAGCTAGCAGTAGATATCAGTAGATACTAAATAATAAACGATATTGTGCAGCACGCAAGATAGACAGCGCACAGTGTGCTTTGAGGCAGCAGCCAAGAAAGCTGTAGTCCGCGTCTGTGAATACCCGTGTGTGCATACCTGTGTGGATCAGCATGCTTGCATTCCAAAGGTTTCTCCATGTAATGATCTGCTAGGGAGTGTGGGGGGGCCACAGCCCCGTCCTCCAGGGCATGAAGCAGGTATGGAGGAGATCCAGGCCCCAGATATCCAGAGGCCCCAGAGTACAAGGACCTGAGGAGGACCACCAAAGGGGGGGGGGGGGACCGTGCCACCCTCCTGGGAAGAGCTGAGTAGAGCCCCAAAGGAGAGGTCGCCCCGCAGCTACGGAGCAGAGGCCAGAGGGGGTTGCAGTGGCGTGCCCGCGGGCTCTGCCGGCAGCCAGCTGTGCCAGAGAGGACCAAGCTTCAGGCCCAGAGGCCAGAAGCCTGAGGGCATCCCACCCCCCGGAAGGAGCCCAGCCGGGCCACAGGCGCCCGGCCCCGCCAATCGGCCACCAGGAGTGAGCCGGTACATACATGAGCGCCAAGCCCCAGACGACAAGGACCACCAACACACCAACGTCTGATGGGGAGGGAAGAAAGGGAGGGGCAAGCGGACCCTCCCTGGGGCCAGCTCCCCCGCTGACTCCAGTAGGCACCCCCACACTCTGGAACCACCTGCAAAGATATAACAACCTCCCCACCATTTAGAGAGCCCCCTAGTAGGGGCTAGGGGGCTCCAGAAATTTGTTTTAATCCGTGTCAGTCTTATAACAAAGTCATGGGGTTGAAAAATGTTATTAAAATCAAATCATCATGAGAAAAGAACGCCTTTAAAGTTCATCCAGTAAACACAAAGGACTGATCATTCTACTGAGTGTAGTCAGCTGCTTTGCTTACATGACAGATAAATAGACAAAGAAGCCAGTTGATTCGGGTTGATATGTGAATGGAAAAACTGAAAACGTCTGATCTACTTTTGACCACATTTGCCTGTGAACTCACAGTAGGCACAGTATCTACTCAGTAAGAAAATGAACTGATTAAATGCTGCTCATGCATGGCTGGAGGCTGAGGTCAGTTTAAAGTGATGTCACTACAGAGATATTTCCATCACACATCCTGATGCTCTCTAAGAACTGATGAGGCAGCATAAAGTTTCAGTCAAAAACAAGACTTTAATTTAGGAGGACGGTTTGAAGCACCCGGGCTGGATACAGCAGCTGTGAAAGGAAGAAGAATTTGTGATCATCATCAGCTGGAAATTAAACTGCGTTGGAACTTCATGTGAAGCTGTCTGTTCTTTTCTTTCCTGTCCTCATATGTGTCCAGTTCGGCCTCATGTGTGTCATGGCTTACTTGCTGTACGGTCAACAAATATGCATCATCGGGGTCACATTTGTGGAGGGTGGTGTCATTTAGTGAACTGACCATTAAACATGATATGTGTTAATATTATAATAATACAGTAAATTCAGCATGGCTGTGTGTGTTTTATTAGGATTAGGAAAGCTTCAGTGATCTATGTGGTTATTAAAGAAACCTTGCTCACTGTGGTGTATTGTGTATATCATTGAATCTGTCAGACTTCAGCATTATCCAGTTTATTTTTAGCCCTGCTAATAACACAACTTAATCTGTAAACAAGTTAAAGATTACAGTGGGGCAAAAAAGTATTTAAAATCAGAAAGAGGAAGTACACTGCAGCCAGTAACTGCGTATGTCCTCTTAAAAGGGAAGAGAAATAAACACATATGGGACAATTCTCCCCAAATTAGACAAAATATGACCATAAGTGTCCTTTTCTGAGTCATGTTCTTCTCTACACACAACTCTTGGCCTCCAGGGCATAAAACTTTGGACTTATAACCGTGATATAAGTCCTCACAGCGCACCAAGCACGGAGAAAACTCAGTCTCAGTGCTTCAAAATTCTCACAAGATTCAAAAACTGTTTCTGTCATTTATCTGCCCAAGAACTTCATCAAATGGACCTCTATGGGTCCAGTAATCTTCAGCACATGTATCTCACTGCAGCCCGTGAGGATTTAAAACAGTTTCTTGTCTCAGTGCACCCAGCATTAACTTATCAGATGGATCGCAGCCGATCCATCAATATCAACACAATTGTGTATCCCCATGTACACAACTGATTCTTCACTTGTGTCACAGCACATCTAGTAATATCTTCAGAATTACTTCAAAATGATCGACATTGATTTTCCTTTAAAATCAACTTTCCATTAGAACTCAAAATCACAACTGACTCGATTCTCTGAAATCCTGAGCCACTTAGACACCTTGCCCAGTTCTAGGTGCCCTTCTCATCAGACTTCCACGTCCGGAATTACTCTTTTTACTCACAAATAAGTGTCTCCTAAAATGATCCTGTCAATCATTGGCTATTTTTAAAACCAAGCCCACAACTCTTGGCAGGTGCCACCTGCAGTATGCCCACGCCGGAGCCCCCTTCCAACGTCTCAGAGGGGTAGGAGGTTCTCGAACCCCGTGAGTTTGACACTTATTAAACCATAAACTGACCAATAACCTATGATCCTGTGTTATCCTAAACACACATTGGTCTCTTTTACCATAAAATACCATATGACCTTTAACTCAGTACTGTCATTCTCAAGGTTTCATTATCCTTACTTCAAAACTTCACTTTATTCTCAAGAATTTAGTTTTACCACTACTGAGCCAATTTAATAGTTAAGATCATCACTCAGTGAACAGATAATTTAGAATTCATCCAATCTGCACAAATGTGCTTTTTGAACAGGTTTGTGCCTACCTTTAAATCTCTTTAGACCGGTCTTCTGTTCGCCTCATATCAGATCCAACCTTCGGCCACATTTGTTCTCTCTGTCAGACGAAGAACCGGGCGGAAACACCAAATATTAACCCCGATTCTTTTGTCCCTGTGATAGAACAGAGAAACCCGACTCATAGTGTGTTAAAACATTTATATTTCTTTTTATTCAATCATCTTCTGGAAGAGAGAGACCCCTGCACAGCTCAAATGCCAGTTGCAGGATCTCTAACATTTTTAGCTCCAAGTGTGTCTTATATGGTGTTATTTCTGCACTTTACACGTCACACAGTCTCAAACATTGCTTATATGGAAAAGTTCCTCTTTTCTGTGTCTTATCTATTAATATATCTGTGCACTAAAACTTCCTGTTTTTCAGTCTGGCTGAGCACTTAGCTTGTGAGTCAAAAGTGGCCTTGCTCTACAAGCCTTCATTATTAAAGTACATAAAACAATCTAATGAGCAGATACACATTAAAAATATCTCTCTATTTCTTAACACTGCACTCACATGGACTCCACAGTCACCTGATCTCAGTACAATAGAGCACCTTTATGATGTGGTAAAATGAAGATTCACATCAGAGTTGTGCAGCTGACAAACTCTGTGACACCATCATGTCAATATGGACCAAAATCTCTGAAGCATGTTTTCAGCACCGCACCAGACAAATGGAGAAAACTTTATTGAAACTGGAAACTAAATAATTTTGAGTAAAACCAGTAAACTCTGTATCAGGTAGAAAAGAAAAACACCCACACTCTCCACAGGTCCTGCTGTTAGTTTACTGGATTTTATGATAAATACTTTTTTGTTGTCTCATAATTTCTAGAGGTTTTAGAAACACTGCCTTTGCTACTGATTTGCTAGACAATAAAACACTGGCCATACGAGACAATCAAATAAAAGTTATTTAAACTAAAACACTGTTTTGAAACAATTTACCTCACGCTCCATGGATGAAATATTCCCCCCAAAAACATAATCCACACTAAACAACATCAGCAGACAGGAAGCTGTTATGGCATCACATGACATTAAGTTTTATTTTTGAGATGTTTTACAATCTAATCTGTTACATACAATATTGAAATGAAATGCAAACAAAAATATCCAGGAATTTTGTGATCATCTTCAATTATCAGAAGTCTGACACGAATCAGAAAAGATTTAAAA
Source organism: Copadichromis virginalis (assembly GCF_057382275.1). Lineage (NCBI taxonomy): Eukaryota > Metazoa > Chordata > Actinopteri > Cichliformes > Cichlidae > Copadichromis > Copadichromis virginalis. The sequence continues at coordinate 30,188 of NC_140621.1, forward strand.
ATATGCTTTAGTATGTTTAGAGAAATGAAGCTTTATTGTACAAAATGTGCTATTTTCTAAGATTGAACTGATGAATTATCATTTGCCAGTTTTTACTAATCCACTACTTATAACATGAAAAAGTATAAAACAAAGACATTTTACCTTCAAATAAGTGACTATCTTGTTTATGGAGCGTCTTTACTTTTTGTTGCATAAGAGAATGATTTTATGAATTTTATCGTTTTAACATAAAATCTCACAGATTTCAGCGCTACCACCGTATACACCGAGCCCAACCAGGAGTGGTGTATAGCGCTGGGTACAGAAGCTATGGAGAAGAGTCATGGTTCGAGTGCTTTCAGAGACGCTGTAGGAGGACAGAAAAATGTAATTATCTAAACCCTTATTCAGGAACACTCCAATTCTCGAGGACTGTGGACCTTTAATGAAAGTGCTGCTGCCTAAATGTCTGAATGTATAACCGCCACTGAAACACTCCAGCGCCCATGAACTGTTATTGTTTCCAAAAGCACTCTCTTTTCCTGATCTGCTTACCCTGCTCTCAGCTAATGCTATAAAGACATCATCCCCGCTCCACTCCACCTCCCAGTAACAAGGTCCTGTGAAACTCTCTCTGCTCAACACCTGAGGCCAGTCAGTGAATCTGTCAGTGTGATCATAGCGCCTGATTGTCTGAGTATGACTATATTTTGCTTTTAAGCCAGGCCCAAGCACAACACGCTGGTGTGCTGTGTTTGGGTTAAATGTGATTTCACATTTATATTTTAGGAATTCAGCTCTGGTCTTGGGCTCTGAAACATCCCCTTGAGTTTCTTCAACAGCAGTTATGGTCCATTCAACACTGGACTGCAGTTTCTCTCTGGACTCTGACACAGCTGCTGCCACATCCTCGGTGTAGCTCTCAGGATGAATATTGATTCTGGCTGAGTCTGGAGCTTCACTGAGACGTGACAGCAAGGTGTAGTTGTGTAGAAACTGGGTGGGGTCCTCTGTGTGAGAGAGCTGCTCCAGCTCAGTTTTTCTCCTCCTCAGCTCAGAGATCTCCTGCTGCAGGACCTTCACACTTTTCTCTTTCTCTTTAATTTTCCTCTCGATGTTCTGCTGTCTCTCTTTGAGCTCTGTCTGCTTCTCGCTCATCTCTGCTGCAGTGGAAACTGTGTCGTGGCCTTTATGTTCATCCATGGAGCACAGATAACAGATACACTGCTGATCAGTGCGGCAGAAGATCTTCATCACCTCATTGTGGCGAGGGCACATGATCTCCTGGAGCTGCTGGGAGGGGTCCACCAGCTTGTGTTTCTTAAAGGCAGAGGATTCATAGTGAGGCTGGAGGTGCTGCTCACAGTAAGAGGCCAGACACTGCAGACAGGACTTGACAGCTTTCAGCTTTGTCTCAGTGCAGACGTCACAGCTCACATCTTCATGTTCAGCATGACAGAGATCAGCTTTAGCAGCTTGGAGTCCAGTCTTCTTTGTTTCCTCCACTAAATCTGCTATCACGGTGTTTCTCACCAGAGCAGGCCTCGGTGTGAAGGTCTGTCTGCACTGAGGACAGCTGTGGGTTTCCTTCTGATCCTCTTCATCCCAGTAGCTTTTAACACAGTTCATACAGTAGCTGTGTCCACAGGGAATAGTCACCGGCTCCTTCAGGAGATCCAAACAGATCGAGCAGCAGAGTTTGTCTCGGTTCACCTGGTTTTCTCGCTGCGCCATTTCCGGGATGCTAAATGCAATTTAGCTCGTTGTCGCCTCAATAATCCAACTCTTTTCAAACACTCAACGTCGGTTGGAAGAACACAGGAAAGCTTTATTCCTTTATTCTGCGTGGATATTAAGCAGGTCAAACTCACAAGTCTTCTTGCTGGATGATATAAAACTGCAGAAGTTTGACGGTCTGGAAATCTGAACGTTAGCTTAAGTAATCCAGCGAGGGTTGGTCTCTTAAAGCAACAGCGCACAATTAACACAAAGGTACAAAGGAAGCGCAAAGTTCCTCCTCTTTATGTGAGCATGAAGAAGGTACAGAAGAAAAGAAAAATAGAAGTATATCACGTTATAACGTGAAAAGTTTATTGTTCTAACAAGATACTTTTCACGTTTGAACAACATAATATCACGTTCATACAATATAAATATTATATTGTACGAACGTATAAAGTTTTCACGTTATAACATATTGTATTGTTCGAACATGATATATTACCATAAAACACAGTGAAGTGGGTGACAGTGCAGATCAGAGTGCGAGAAAATGGCTCGTTTATTGGAATGAATTAAGTTCTATTTTATGCTTGGATTGAGGCATGGGGAGATTTTGCTGTTATTGAGCAGTTTGGACAGTATTGTGATAAGCATGCGGACACTTAGAAGAAACCTAAAACGCATGGGACTGTACAGGAGAAAGAATGAGTCCGATCCGATTGAGGTAGCACGATTTCTTATTGATCAACTGGAGGAACACGGGAGGCTCCATGGATACAAACTACACCACCTGAACTGCATTCAGGCAGGTTATGTTGTCACGCAGAGTACTGTGAGACATTTACTGAAATATCTTGGCCCTTATGCGATGTATATAACAAATCCTGGACCAAATTTCATGTGGCATATTGACTCCTATGGCAAACTGAAGCCTTTTGGAATCTGTATAAATGGAGCTATTGGTGGTTTTTCAAGAGTTATGATTTGGCTTCATGCCTATTCAACAAACAATGATCCCAAAGTCATTGCTGGATATTTCATAGCAGAAGTTGAAAAGAAGATGGGAACACCTGTTAGGATTCGCTCTGATTTGGGAACAGAAAATGTCATAATGGCCGAGATGCAACGATTCTTGCGCTGGACTATGGATCCGAACGTCAGAAACTGTTTTATTACTGGGTCCAGCAATCACAATCAGCGTATTGAAGGCTGGTGGGCCTTTCTGAGATGACATCATGCTCAGCACTGGATAAATCGTCTCCAGGAACTAAAAGACCATGACTGCTTTTCTGGATGTTTTTTGGACAAGCAGCTCATATTGTTTACGTGCCTGAACGTCATCGAGGTATGTAACCATGTTTATATTCTTTGAATGAGTCATTGTGTGTGTGTGTGTGTGTGTGTGTGTGTGTTAGAGAGAAAGAGAGACACGGAGAGAGAATAAAAAGTTTGCTTTAACACCCACCATGCACCATCCCTATTATTATCACTGCGTTCAGGATATGAAAAAAATGCATATTTCACTGGCCAGAAACATAAAATGTCTAAAACAATTCACGTTTAATAATTACTTAAAATTTTCCACAGTATCACGTGTCTACCACTGTTATTCTTGTTGTTGAGTATTTTTGATAAACTCTGTTTTTCTGACTGTCACTGTGTGGTGCTTTTGGGTAACATGTTGAGCCCAGAGAAATGTGTTCTTTTACTGATATGAGATTTTTAATTTTTAATATTTAACAGGAAGAGCTGCAGCAAGTTGCACATATGTGGAACACCCACATAATACGCAGAAGCAGAAATGCAGTTGCTCCAAGTGGGCGTCCGATTCTCATGTACACCATCCCTCATCTCATTGGAGGACAGGATCATCTGAAAGAGGTTTCTCGGGAGGCAGTGGATGCTTGTAAGCAAGAAGGCCAACAGAGAGGACCTTATACCTGTGATGAAGCCGTTTTCAGCTTGTGTTGCCTTATAATGTCAGAGAACTTCTTACTTCCACCAAGCACAGCAGATGAATCTGTATCTCTTCCTGAGAGCCTATATACTGAAGGACTTATAAACCTAAATATAATTGGGCTTTGGGAATTTTTACGGACATATTTTTTTGGTACAATGTTTTATTTGTGCAATAAACAATAGAAAAGACAATTATTATTATTTTGTTTGGATTTTCGGTTCAAGATAGTAGTATTAAATTCAGTTCTTTTGAATTCCTTTGGCGGCAGAAAAAGATTGGACTCAGAGTGGTCAAAGTTTAAAAAATTATCTTTATTTTACATTTCTGGAGGCCTGAACACACAAAGACTACTGCATTCAGCCAGCATGGTTATATTTCTGCAGCACGTCACACACACTCAGTTCCTCTTTCTTTTTGTGTCTGATTTCCTCTACAGCTCTGCACTAAACTTCCCCTTTCTAAAGTCTGTTGCCAGGGCGACCTGTCACCCTCTGACCTAGTTTTTGTCTCGTCTGGGCTTGGTTTCCAAAGGCCTCTCTTATTAAAATACATAAAACAATATAATCAGAAAATAAGCACTAAGAATATATATTTATTTCGTGACATACCCCCTTTTTAACTAATTTTATTAGTTAACCTAATTAACTGACTCCCTCAATAACTACTGTGAACTAAAAACAGATATAATTAGATTTTTCTGGTAAAAGGTCCTACATCACTTTTGTCACTCTTTGGAAACAGCCTCTATAGAGTTAACCTGTTTCCTCTTTCAAAAATTTACTCCTGCTTTCTTCACCCCCTTTAACGGGTAGCGCATATCCGGCCTTAACACTGTTTTTGGGCAACTTACATAACATAAAAATCCTACAAACTATTACTAAAGTCCCTCTCATTACTCTTCATTACTTTATGCTCACATTATAACCTCTGTGTAACAAGTTTTTGATCTTCTTTGCAATCTAAACAACTGCTCTTCTGAGAGGTTTCTCTGTGCTTCTTTTGGGTCACATCCGTGTCCCTCTCTCTTGGCCTGATCCGTTCAGACTGATCCTTCCTGGATTCTCGCCAACCCCTTCGTAGTTTTGCTGTGGTTCTGGAATCTGCTCCTTCTTCTGTAAAGGACAGAAAACGAAAACACCTCTCTCTGCTACGCCTCAATATCCTAATAAGTTCATCAATTGTTATCTAAATTGTCCTAAGTTAGTTTAAACTATCATGTTCTGGGCTCTATCCTTTATATGTATTTAATCTCCATGTTCTTTATGTGTGTAACCGACGCTTTTAATTTTATTCGACACACCCAGGGGAAGATATACACCATCACCATATCAGCATAGATCTCCACTAGAAAGTACACTTCAAATGGTTTTTGTCTATCAGGGTTTACGCCCCTTTTTGCTTCAAGCAGATACCTAACATGCAAAAAGTTACAGTTAGCGACAGTCGCCACAGTTCCTTTTTTGATAACCTTTAACACACTTAAAGAGACAATTTCCCCGCCTCCGCTCCAGTTGTTTTCTGTCATTGCTCTCTTCACCCTTATCTCTGGAACATCTCGAGCACGTCTTGTACAAAACTGTTATTTTTACAGGCACAAATGCAGTTACAAGAAAAATATGTCTCACCTCTATCCTAAAAATAGGTCCACGTCATGTCTGTGTCTGTAAGCATGTTTGCATTCACCCCTAAGCACTCTAAATCCCTTTCCTACGATATTTCAATCCAGACAGTCACACTGAACAAAGCTTATGACCTTCACAAGACTGAGTGGGAACTCCTATGAGCACAATTGCAATGTGTGTATGAAAAATGATAATAAACGCTTATTCTAGAAATCCAAAAGAAATCAAACATTTTCAATCCTAACATCTTCCCTCCCTTCACCAAAGGATATGTTTTATTCAAGCTGCCGCCCCACAGTTTCCCCTTGAGTGTGGTATTCAGCTTCCTATGAACACCGGCATTTTATCTTCTAAAAAGGATTCAGTTTATTCTAATCCTTTGGTTTAAACATGAAAATAATGATTTCTGCCTAAGTTTTACCATACTTAAATTATCAAACACACAAAAAGTCATAAAATGATCATATAATCCATTGTTCCACATTAGACCTAAAACTCACCCTTTTTGACACATTTCCATGTGTCGAACAAAACCACAATTAGGAAATTAAAAGAAAAGAAAAAGGTTAATCATATTATTTCTCAGAACACCTCAGCAATTCTCCTCTCGAGTATATTTGCCTGCAAACCTGTGTTAAGGAATAAAATCAGTTTAAGTATCATGTTAAATCTTTTGAACTCCTGGCTCCATCCAGAGCCTGCATCCTCGGAACTGCCTAGAAACAAACCTGTGTGTTAACCTGAACTTCACATTTGAAACTCAGTTTTCCCCACTTATGATCCAATCTGTGTTATAAGAAACAAAACTTAAAACAGTTATCAGTCATGTGCTTCATACAAAATTTCCATACCTTTTTAATTTCACCTCGATCCTCTGCGTGTCATGGTACTTCTTTTAATTTTGACTTTATCAGAGCTAACCAAAATGTGTTTTACTTTCCTTACTTTGCTCCTGTTCCCCTCCAGTACCACCTCGTATCACATACCCTTACCGATTGTGCTCTTTTAATAATTTACTGTTTTAAAGGGAAAAACCCTCGGTCCCCTGGACCAGTGTTTGTTATTCCATAACTCTATTCTTTTTATTAATACTTTCTCTTTATTGATTTTCATCTTATTTCACATACAGAACTAAAGAGGGCAAGGGAAACCAACACAGTCACATATGTTCACATATTCCAAAATACACAACGCCTTGTTTTACTTACACATACTACATATTACACAGGTGCATGTTCCATTCAAACAAATTCGTAGCTGTCCCTCTGCATCACAGAGGTATCAGTTTCTAGCCTCTTGACATAATGATCCCATCGTTCCCAAAGTCTCTCTCCTTTCTCCTTCTGTAGCCGCAGTGAGAGGGTAATCAGTTCCATATGATGAATTGTGTTAATAATGTCTATGACCAGCTTCCGTGTGGGGGGGGGCTTGTCTGTAACCAACACTTAGTAATTGCCTTTTTGCATGCAACCATAACTATTTTCAGTAAGTATGAGTCTCTGTTATTTATATCCTCAGGGATATTCCCAAGGTACATGGTACTAAAGGAGAAGTCCAGTGTTACTTCCAGCACATCCATCACCATTTGTTTAATCTCCTCCCAAAAGGTCTTCAGTTTAGGGCATGACCAGAAGACATGGAAGCAACCTGCAGCGACCTCCCCGCACTCCCTCCAGCATGAAGCGCCTGAACCACTTATTTCGGATTTCTGCTTTGGTGTGATGAAGAATCTAATTAAATTCTTCCATCCAAAATCTCGCCATGTTAAAGAATTTGTGGTAGACAACACATTCTTCCACATCCGCAACCAATCTCCCTCTGAGATAGTTATACCTGCTTCTTTTTCCCATCGATGACTGACATATCTTGTTGAGGTCTTTTTCATGGCTGTAAAACTTCTGTATATTTTGCCTATAGTACCTCTTATAATGTTCTCACCATAAGCATCCATAAATATTCGGATCACCCCACTAGCATCTGCGTCAAGCATTCTAATTTCCTTCCGGAAGAAGCTCCGAACCTGCAGGTAACGATAAAAATCTTCCCTGCCGATCTCGTAAATCTGACACGTCCTCAAAATTGATCAGCTCCCCATCTTACAGATTGCAGTGATTCCATGCCTGGACCACTCGCTGAATTTATGGTCTAACAATGTTGGAAGGAAGCGTGGGAGATACGCTGGCCATCCCAGCAACCCTATTTCCCTATTAAGACCAAAATTTTTAATCACATCCGCCCATTTTTTCAGGGAAAAACTTACACAGAAATTTTGCATCTGATATGCCTGTGGCAAACTCTCAAGGGACCCCAGAACAGACTGTATTGGGAAATCCATCAAAGAAAGCTCAATGTGCTTCCATTTTGCCTCAAACTTAGAGTTACACCAGCACACTAGAGGTCTGATCTGGGCTGCCAGATAGTAATCCTCAAAGCACGGTAGAGCCATGCCCCCCCGCTCACCAGGCAGCTGCAATGTTGCATATCTCACTCTCGGTCTTTTATTTCCCCATATGAATCTTGAGCAATGCATATCCCACTCCCTAAATTGTTTTGCTGGAACCTCAACTGGAAGTGCTGCAAACAAATATAGCAGCTTTGGGAGGATATTTATCTTTATCGCTCTAACTCTGCTGCCTAGATCGAGGAGGCGCAGAACCACCTCTCCAGATCTTCATATATCTTCTTGTTCACCCGATTATAATTAACTTCATATAACAATGCAAGGTCTTTTGTCAGCAGGATCCCCAAATACTCCATTTGAGATTGATGCCATCCGAATCTATATCTTGCTACCAATTGTCTTGAGGGGTTAAAGAAGAATGTCAAGATTTGAGTTTTTTGAATGTTCAGTCTCTAACCAGACAGTCTGCCATATTCTTCCAGTGTTTCCATAAGCAGAGGAATTCCCTCTTCCGGGTTTCCTAGCGCTACCAGCACATCGTCTGCATACAAGCAAATTTTATTTTCCACATTCCCTGTTGTAACCCCCTCCAATCGAGTATCTTCTCTGATGCATTGAGCCAACGGCTCAATGAAAAGGTTAAAGAGCAGCGGGCTCAACGGGCAGCCCTGCCTGCAGCCACGTTGTAGTGTTATCCAATTTGAGAGGCTTCCATTAACTTTGATCCTCGCTGTTGGAGACATATAAATCATTCTTATACACTGAATAAACCTGTCACATAGCCCAAATCTCTTCAACACATGAAGCAGAAATTCCCACCCGACTGTATCGTATGCCTTTTCCGCATCAAGCCCAATGAGAACTGTTCCAGTTTTCCCTTTAAGTATCTGGTCAATAATATGAATGGCCCTTCTGATATTATCGTGTGTTTGTCTGTTACCAATGAAGCCTGTTTGATCCTCCAGCATGGGCATCAATGTACTCAACCTCCTAGCCAAAATCGCGGCAAATAGTTTATAGTCTATATTTAACACGCTAATAGGTCTATAACCTCTGGGGTCAGTTTTATCCTTCCCTGCTTTTGGTATGACAGAGATATACGCCTCCCGCCACGATGGTGGGAGCGCCCCCCCACTCAGAGAGTAATTAAAAGAGGCCTTTAGTAGCGGGATTAAGGGTTCCCTCATCTGCCTATACCACTCTGGTGGAAATCCATCACATCCTGGGGCTTTAAAAGTCTGGAGTTTTGAGATCCCAATGTTGAGCTCTTCTGCTGATATTTCTCTGACGAGTTTTTCATTCTGCTGCTTACCTATAAATGGTAGATCTAGGCTGGATGAGAAATTCTGAATCTTATGCTCATCTGCTTTATCCAGTTGTGTGTATAGCTCAGCGTAATATTCTTCAAATGCTCTCTGAATTTCTTCGAGTTTATTAGTTATCTTATTTGTTTTTAAATTTCGAACTTTATGAATAGTGTTCTCCTGTTGTTGCCTCCTGAGACTCCATGATAATAGCCTAGCAGCTTTGGGTCCTGCCTCATACCACCGTTGTCTATTATATTTTTATTTTTTTTCAATTTCCTCACTTAAAATTTTGTGGATCTCCTGTTTAACCGGCCTCATCTGCTCCAATACCTGGGGGCACCTTGTAACGGTGTGCAATTGTTCCAATTTTCCCAAATTTTCCTGCAAATCTGACAGCTTTTTTGCTCTGACCTTCTTTAGGACTGCACATTTTGCAATAATTTTACCCCTAAGGTATGCCTTAGCCGCATCCCATAAAATCGTAGGATTAACTGTTCCATTGTCATTGAGTTCTAAATATGTTTTTAACTCCTGTCCCATTTCTCTTTTAAACAAGTCATTATTTAACAGACCTGTGTTAAGCCTCCATAAGGTGTTTTTGGGGCTAGCTTTAAACCCAATCTTCATAGTTAGTCCCAAATGATCAGATAAGTCTCTTTGTCCTATTATACAATCCTTCACTCTGTGGAGATCTTTACTAAAAGTAAGGAAATAATCAATCCTCGAGTACATATCATGTCTCGCTGAATAAAATGTAAATTTGCGTTCATGTTTGTGTAAATATCTCCATATATCTATAAGCCCCAACTCAGACAACATTGTTTTTACTTGTTTCTCTAATTTAGTTCCCCTCCGGTCTCGGCTAGTTGTATCCCATTTTGGATGGAGAAGTAAATTAAAATCTCCTGCACATATACATGTGCCAACACTTTCTGCGGCAATAAGACTGAATATCTCCTTAAAGAACCCTGTACTACTACCAGGGGGTGCATATATATTACACAGCGTGACGTCTTCCTGTTCCATTTTCCCTTTCACCAACACAAATCTTCCCTCTTTATCTTTATGTTCTCCAGTAAACTCAAAACCAACCTTGTTCGGTATCAGAATGGCCACTCCTCTTTTTTTGCCAGATCTATGTGAGGCATAATAGATATTTTTGAATCCCATTCTCTTCCACTTCTCATGTTCTTCCTTTGATAGATGCGTTTCTTGTAGAAATGCAATATCAATTTTTTCCCTTTTTAGCTTTGAAACTATCTTACTCCTCTTAATGGGATTCTTTATACCATTTACATTCAAAGACAATACCTTATAATACCGCATATGTTCTATGTATTTCCAACTTATTTTCCCGCACCAACATAACAATACTCCCAGCCCTCAGAACACATAATAAACACACATGAACAAAGACAGAACTTGTCTTAACCAAATAAACCAGGTCTTCCATAAGAGAGGTTTTTTTTCTCTCCTCTCAGTCTGGGGGAAATGCCACAGTGTGGGGCCCCTCTCGTTCCCTATTTTAAAAGAAAAAGGGAAACTAAAAAACAAAAAACATGTGAGTCACCTGCATCGGACCCTCACCACTCTATGATCAAAGGGGGATCGACGTGCCATATTCCATCACAGCCAGGGGAGGAGGCCATCCAACCATATACCCCCCTGTAATGATCAGCAGCCCGGCGCACCTGTTGTTCCGTTGGTCTTATGTTCATCTTAACAGCGAAACGGGGCGGGTGGGGCGCAGGTGTTACTCCTCCGTACCGACGTCCTCCGTGTGCTGGAAAACCTTCAGCTTTTCCCGTGCGCTCCCGCGTAGATCAGCTGTATTCCCGGCGCGCCGCGGCCCAACCACGCTTGTCGGTAGGATACTGCTGATCATCTCCGCCGTAATGCCTTTGGGCTTTCTTGTGGCCACCGGTCCCACCGTGTATCCGCGTCTTCTTAGATCCGCCGCAGCTTCCTCCGCGCTATTGTATAGGACCATTCCCGAGTCAAAATGAACCCGCATTTTAGCAAGCGGGGTCTGGAACTGGATGGCGTTTTCTTTAAGTACTTTTTTAACCGGGCCATACTCTTTTCTCTTCATTTGTATGTTTTTGGCATACAAATCCGTTTCTCCTTTATATATACCGGCTTCTTCCATGCAGCGCGTAGGATTTGTTCTTTAATATTGAACTTTAAGAAGCGCACCACTGTTGATCGAGGGGGCGCCCCCGGCAGCGGCTGCACTCCCAGCGCCCGGTGAGCTCTCTCTATCCCTAGGTTCTTCTCGCTGCCCAAGTCCACACCGTCCCCCAACTCCGATATCATCATACCTTAGCATGGAGGTGCCTTCTATGTTCTCAGGGAGGCCATATATCCGTATGTTATTACGGCGTGAGCGCCCCTCCAAATCCGTAACCTTCTCTTGGAGCTGCCTCTGGTTATCCAGCAGCTGAACAATCAATCAATCAATCAATCAATCAATCAATCTTTATTTATAAAGCACTTTTCATACAAAAAACAATGTAGCACAAAGTGCTTTACATAGTTAAAAACAGCCCACCCCACCCTCCAACTCACTCCCCACACTCTCATTAACATAAATGATGTGAATACACACATATCCCCCCCCCCCCCCCCCCCCCCCCCCACACACACACACACACACGAGCACACTTAAAGAGTAAAAATTGGGCTGGGCCAAGTGAGGAAACACTATCACAGGGAGCCGTCTGCACCGGGAGCCGGTCATAGACCGCAGCCTCCAGGCTGGGCACACAGCAGGAGGGAGGCCAAGGAGCCCCCCAGCCAGGCTGAGAGGACCCCCAGAGACCCAGCAGCCACAGTCGATCACAGCCCCGGTGCAGAGAGCGCCCTCTGAGGAAACACTGCAGATATGACACAATAGGATATATACAGTGTAAAATGATAAAATAAATAAGAACAGGATACAATATAAATATAAATATAAATAGAGTAAGAAGATTAAAAAATGAATAAGAATAAAATCAATAAATATTAGGTAAAGTCTAAATTAATAATAGAATAACAGGATAGAATAAATAAGCATAAAATAAATAAACGCTAAGTAAAAGCTAAATTAAAAAGGTGGGTCTTGAGCCTGTTCTTAAAAACATGTACGTTCTCTGCGGCCCTGAGCTCCTCCGGCAGGCTGTTCCACAGACGAGGACCATACCACTGAAAAGCTGCCTCTCCGTGAGTATGTGTCCTGACTTTAGGGACAATCAAAAGGCCAGCACCAGAGGACCTCAGGGTCCGCGAGGGTTCGTATGGTAAAAGCAGATCTGAGAGATAAGAAGGCCCAAGACCATTAAGACATTTAAAAACCAATAAAAGAACTTTAAAATCGATCCTGAAACACACGGGGAGCCAGTGCAGCGATTCTAAAACCGGTGTAATGTAATGTAACAATGGCATCCCTCACTCCAATGTCCCATTTCTCCTTCCCTACCATGTTTCTTTCCATTTCTTCCAGACGTTTCCCCACCTCCTCGATCCTGCTTGTGGCGGCGGTAACCTGTTGATTTATCTCGTGTGTTAACTCGCTCATTTGGGCTTTCATGTCCTCTTTTAAACTTGTTCTCACGAGCGATAGCTCCTTCTTCATCTCTGCCTTAAGGTCTTGCATGCCCTCCGCCACTTCTTCACTCACCACTTGTCTGAGGGGGCCTAGCGCTGATGTTGCGGCCACCGCCGCCATCTTCTCGCCCTCTTGCTCGGAGCGTGTTTCATATGTCTTACTCTCAAGTCGCGTTTCTAAGCTTTGGCCCGGGGCTCGTCCCTTCTTATTTTTATCTCCGCTCATTATTCTTGAAGGGAAAGTCGCTTTTAATGAATTGTATTCTTGAATTGCGGATTATTTTAGCTATCGATGCAGGAGCTCCTGTTTATGCTGCTACTCTCGCCACCATGACACCGGAAGTCCCCCATAACTCTATTCTTAATGTGAAAAGTCTACCAATCCCCTATATAACTCCTAAATATTGCTTTGGTTCTGACTATTTCACTCTATAAAATTTAACTGACTTATACAGTGGCCTGCTTTTGTTAATGGTAATCTGAGTAATATCAGAAATTTTCTCCCCTTTAGCATTTGGCATTTTCCCAACAATATAATGTGATACCATAATCTAAGCCCAGTCAATAAAACAGAATTTCCTTAAAGCAAACATCAGCAACCCAAAGTTAGCAGCCCCAGGGTTAAGTCTGCAGCTCCACCCTCATGTGAAACTACACTCTTCCCTTCTGGTCTCTCTTCTCCTCCTGCTCTTGGCAAAGCAAAACATAGCAAAGTAAAGCATCCACCCTTCTCTTCCCGACATGGTGAATTGTTTGTCAACATTTATTCATCCTAACCTTGGTCCAGTCTTGGTCTCAGTGTCAAGTCAGTCAAAACTTTAGTCCACATCATCAGTCCATCACAGTTCAGTCACACATTCACTCACACGCATTCACACCAGATATTGCTGATAGTGGAGACTCCCACGCAAATAATCAGATTCTCCACCCTCAGCAACATGAGCTCATTCATTTGTTAATTAATTTTCCCCACCTCATATCTCAGTGGTTGGCCTCGGTTCTTCAGCGTCCTGACAGTCTGAGGTCAACTGATATAATTTCACCTGCGAAATACACAGAAAATCTTGTTAAAAGCCGCGCAGTTTGCACAACAGTAATATTCCCATTAAGCACTTTCTAAACACGTTATAACAATGTGTCATCACTAAATTAGAAACTTCTTCTTCAGATCTGCACGACTGCACTTAGTCACAGACCTGACCACTCTATTTAATTATCCTGTATGTTACCATTATATATTTTACCAAGCAATTCTGCTCACGCAGTCACAGACATGTTTCTTTGCACTCACACGGCCCGACAGGAAACTTCAATCCTTCTTTTTTTTTTGTCACCACTCATTCAACTCATTTGCATACTGAGTCATATCTCAAGAAGTTGCCTTGACAAGAGAAATGCATATTTAAACATTACCACATGATTAAATTATTTTTATTTTTACCGTAATCACTTCTTTTGCTCAATCAGCACGAGAGCACTTCCAATTCACTATTCTAAAACTACTTTAGGCTTTTAATCACTGGCTTATCTTTTTCCTTTTCACAAAAGTCACTCTATTGTCATGAAACTCCCCTGAGTTATTCCTCAACTTCAGGCTTTAAGTGTGTTAAATTGTAACACTGATGAAAGATAAGAAGCTGATTTTCATTGCATGTGTGTTATTAGGCAGGTTTAATCGATGTCTGTGCAGTGGAGCTGCAGATCCAGCAGGGCATGTTCTCAAAGCTGCCTTTCCTACACATTTCTCTGCTATAATTTGATCATTTTTTTAACTACTACCCAATACTGAACCTTGAGCTACTCCACAAGCAATATGCATCAAATTAGATTTATATTCATTTATTTGTACATATTGTTGCCTATTCCCTACATAGCTTTTTAACCATTCCAAAACCACTCCCCTTAAAACCATACCTTTCCATTTTTTTAATAGAATTTCATGATTAACAGTATCAAACGCCTTCTTTAGATCTAAGAAAACTCCGAGCGCATACCTCTTATTATCCACACGTTCTGTTATCTCTTCCATTAAATCTATCAGTGCCAAAGCTGTTGATCTGTTGTTTCTGAACCCAAACTGACTATCTGTCAGTAATTCATATTTTTCCACAAAACTGTCAAATCTTTTTATGAAAAGTTTTTCCAGTATCTTAGAGAACTGGGAGAGTATTGACACTGGTCTATAGTTTGTAAAATGATACTTTTCACCTGTTTTGTAAATGGGAATAACTTTAGCAACTTTCATTTTTTGTGGAAAAACTCATTTTTGAAAAGACAAGTTGAATATATATTTTAATGGTTTTACAACACCATCAATAACTGTCTTTACTGTTACCATATCAATATCATTCCAGTCTGTACTGGTTTTGTTCTTAAGTCCTCTAACTATGTCATAAATCTCTTTCTCTTCCACTGCTCTTAAAAACATTGAGCTTATAGGTATATATAGGGTATTCTTTTTTATTTTTGCTGGCATTTTGTAGTCCTTTAGTCATCCATGGTCTTCCAGCATAGTTGTGTTTCCTATTAATCTCAATTACTGGACAGTTTTTCTCAAGTAATGTTCATAAAATTGCTTCATAAGCTTTATTAACTTCTTTTTGTTCATATACAATATTCCAATCATGCTGTAAAAGTTCATTTCTAAGACAACAACAAAACACCACTCCGGTTCAGATCCGGGAGGCCGTTCCTCCCAATCACGCCCCTCCAGGTCTCGCTGTCGTTGCCCATGTGAGCATTGAAATCTCCCAGTAGGACAACAGAGTCCCCAGGCGGAGCACCCTCCAGTACCCTACCCAGGGACTCCAAGAAGGCTGGGTACTCTGAACCACCACTCGGCGGATAAGCGCAGACAATGAACAGGACCCAGGACCCAGAGGTACAGAGAATGAACCCTCTCATCCACTGGAAGAAACTCCAACATACAGGCAGCAAGGATACCCACCCAAGCCCGCTGCTTCTCACCAGGGGCACCGGGAATCGGTTCGCCAGGATCTCCACTCCTAGCAGCTGCTGGGCTCACAATGCACCCGACCCTACTGCACCTCCTGCAGGTGGTGGGCCAGCAGGAACATGTGCCCTTGTCCCTTTTTTGGCAGGCACCATGGACTAAGGCCCAGCCACCAGACGCTCGCCCTCGGGCACCCTCTCATGGGGCTTGGCTCCAGGGTGGGGCAACGGTACAAGGCGAATAGTGAGCTAATAACATTCGTTAGGGTTTTCTAGAATATTTACAAACAAAATCCATTTTTTTCAATTAAATTTTATTTATATATCACAAAATTACAACAACAATCACCTTAAGGTGCTTTGTACTGTAAGACGGATCTAGAGAAACTTTCTTCTGGTGGCATGGAAATCAAATGGGGTGGCAAAATCAAAGCCATTTCTTTACACGTATGCAGGCGTTTCTGCATATTCTGTAATATATATTATATATGGTTAAAATGCATCAAGTGCAGTAAGTATACACATGCTTGATATAAGCACGGTCTGTAACTTTATTATTGGTTTTAGCCCTATCAAAGTAAACATGTGAATTTTGATTTGATTTGAATAATAATGAATAAAATGTAATTTTAAAAAAATAGCTAGAAATGCATAAGAGAAATGGAACAAGCCAATCACAGGCTGTGGCAACCCAACAATTTTTGTTGTTACATTTCTATGGCAGTCCTTGTCACATTAGGGCAGTGGTTCTTAACCTGGGTTCGATCGAACCCTAGGGGTTCAGTGACTCAGTCTCAGGGGTTCGGCAGAGCCTCCGCCATGACGTGCATGGCTCATTTTGTGCACCAGTAAAAAAAATCACATTTTATTTTTCACTAAAGAGGGGTTCAGTGAATGCGCATATGAAGCTGGTGGGGTTCAGTACCTCCAACAAGGTTAAGAACCACTGTATTAGGGCATAGGTTATGACTCAGGGCTTGTAGAAGGGTTTATGGTTACAAAGTACCACCAGCAAGCACACAGAAGTACAAATTTTTGTCAGACATTTTTAAGGTTACTTTTTCGAGACTTTTATGCATAGTTATAGACCTACTCTATTTATTTATTTATTTGCTGTTGTATTTTTACAGACATATTTAAGGCCTTTAAAGATGTTTGCAGTCATAGGGTTGCATCAGTTTTGCATCAGATTTTTTTGACAATAAAGATATTATTAGTAGTAGTAAATTCCTTTGCTTAGGATTATGGATACAGAAGAAACAGGAGAGATGTGTCACTTATATCATCGCTCAGCTTTGATCACAGTTTAAATAATACGCCAAATAGCCAAAGAATAAACATGTGGCGTAGACACAGATTCAAGTGTACGAGACTTTCTGCAAACGTATCCAATAATGTAATATTGTCATTTATTCAGGCAAATGAATTTGGTCCTAAGAATTTTGGGTAATTGTCTTAGAATCCGGATAGGTGGCGGTAATGCACGTTCTTTGGTTTGACAACTGCCAAAAAAACATAAAGAAGAAGGAGTGCCGTAAGCTAGCTGTAACAAGAAGTTGCTAACCTATTTGTGAGGTTTGATAAAGCATAATAGAGAAAAGTAACGTTGCGGAGAGATAAGTTACCGCTGACAGTAGGTCATGCAGCGCTCTAAAAGGTAATGAGCCGTAAAGCCACAGGGTCTCGGCTCAGCGGCGCCCACAAACTGCGGCCACACTGGAACGACTGGCAGTCCAGGTTGGTGCTCTGTGGGCCTACGGCTCGCTGTTGTGTTCAGCTGGGGCCACATGGAAGGGAAGCACTGTTTGTTTGTGCTTAAACGCTTAATACTAACAGACCGTAACTGCACTGTCTTGAAAACCATCTTGTTTACGCAGTATAGACTCACCCACGGTAAACGTAGGGCTTGCTTGTGACGAGCCTGTGTCGTGGACTGTCGCTGCTAACAAGCTAACGCTAATGGCTAATCAACTGTGAGGCTTTGGTACAAAAGCACGCCAGTTGAAAAAATAATACTGATCTTTTATGTATTTTACTGATGAGCGATATTTAAAATGAAACACATGGTAGCTCAAAGTGTTTGTGAGCTGTGGGTCTTCGCGCTGGCTACATATGGTTAGCTAATGGGAAAGACTACCCAAAGCAATGTTATCAACTCCTCAGATAACTTCCGGATACGTTTTTTACAGCTTCTTCACAGAGAGGTGTACGATGGTGTTGGTTTTTTAACCTGTTGGCGTTATAATAACTAACTGGGCAATGAGTAAAAGAGGAGATGTCATTGCTGGCTGTGAGCGTGGCAGCTGCCCGAAGGCCTCGCTTAGTTTTGAAATGCGGCTCACTGCAGCTTTCTGTAAGAGACGGGATCCATGTTTCCATACTCCCGTGTCGACCCAGGGTATTTTGGGTGTGTGTGAGACGTGTGAACAGCGTCAGGTGCCTGTTGTTGTAGTCACACGCTAAATGAAGACTGCAGACTGGGCTCAGCAGCAGGTTATTGCTCCTGTTTTAGTAGGGGTGGGGGTAGGCCTGATTTGCATCTGTTTGCAAAGAATTTCTAAACGATTAAAGTAGTATGACAACAAAAATGACAGTCTGTTCATCAGTTCTTTCTTGGGCATTAAACTAATCTAATGTTAGCCTTTCATTTCTGGCGTGGCTGTAGTTCAGGTAGACCAGGTCATCGCCTAACTGGGTGGTTGGTGGTTTCATCCCAGTTACTCCAGGTTGCATGCCAAATTAATCCTCGTGCAACATACTAACCACAAGTTGCTCTCTGATGCATTCATCGGAGTATCTGTGTGTGAATGAGGCATGCTGTATAAAGCACCTCGAGTGCTCCAGTAGAGTAAAACACTGTAATATAAGAACCAGTGCAGTTACCATGTAGGCCTTGTTACTGAGCAGCATTGCACCTCATGCACAGAATTGCCAGCTAAATAGTTTATTTTTACTTCCTGCTTTAGTGTGTTTTTATTTTGTTTGGTGTCTTGCTTCATTTGCCATCCTTAGTGACTTTTTCTGGTTAGTTGGCTAAGTGAGATTTAAATGTTGCTGTTAATGATTAAACGATGGCGTTTAAGCTGGCACTAATACTGCAAGCTTCAAAGCTTAGAGTCAACCAGTAATGTCGAAGCAACACTTCATGTTTTGTGAGAGGATGCAATAGCGAAATGATGAAGTTTGTGTTGATTATTTTTGTTTGTATTCTTTCTGATTAACAGTATGCCATGATGTGATGTAAGTATTATACCATGTGATTAATGCAGTTGTTCCCTCTGCTGTATTAAAAATGCAATAGACTGTTTACCCTTAAAGTTGCCCAATAAGTTGGAATATGCACCAAATGCTTTTCATGCAGTCCCTCGTGGTTTATCTTTACTTTACACCGACTCATCTGGAGACTAGTTTGATGTTTACCTGTACAGAACACTCACCACCTGTGATTGGGCAGAGAGAAGGAGCACACAGTGTAAAAGCTGTACCCCTGCTTACAGATGGTGACATGTTTCTGTAGGTCATGCTTTAGCAATGATCGACTCCCAGACAAAAAGAACTGCTGAGCAGTGGCACTTGCTTGAATCACTGAAGTACACCTGTAGCTCATACGCTCCAACCTGTGGTGTCATTACAGTTGAAAGTTTCATTAGTCACGCACTGAAACTTTCCAGTTGAACTGTGACATTCATTAGTATTAAACTGGTAGTAATGGGATGAGTTCAGAGTTAGATCAAGAGTCAGCTGTGACATTGGTGGTCTTTTTCTTTTGTCTGTGTTTGTTTTATCCGTAGAGTTAACAGTGTGTCATCCAGCCAGGACGAGGTGAAGTCTAGAGAGTTTGGTTCAGGACCACTGTACGACGTGTTGGCCTCCAGTTGCCCTGAACAGCCAGCAGTGCCCAGTAATGTCTATGCTGCTGCAGATACCCATCAGGAAGAGGGTGAGGCCTGTGGTTAAGCTGAAACTCTTACTTCTTACTTAGACTTTGGCTGAAAATAACCCAAAAAGGAAGCTTTTTGCGCCACTTTCAACATTTTCCAGTTTCAGGGTCAAAATTTCAAGTTAAACTCCCATCATTCATGTTAACTGCAGATTTTCATTTCTAGTCACTGACCCGTCTAAAGACAAACGAAGAAGCAAAGATGCAGATTTCTAATTAAAGTGAAATGTTGAAAAGAATGATTTATCTTCTGTCGTGAGCCTTCTGCAGGTCAGCTCCTCTTTGACTTGTTGGTTAAACCAAGTTGTAAAACAGGCTGTTTACATGGACAAACACACATTGTATTTGAATAGTGCAGCTTATGCGTACTTGGCCTTTCTATGAAATGTCTCTTAGGTGGATATGAAGCTGGTCAAGGTGTCTGTGATACTACGTTTGATTGGAAGTCGCTGGGGCAAGAGCTGAGGCCAGATGACTTGACAACGGATTTGATTCCTTTTAAGCATGGAAACCGTGCTCTAGCTTCAAAGGACATGAGGAAATCGCAGGGTAAGTGGTGCAGCAAATGCATGCAGAAGCACACGTTCAACGCAGGTTCAAAGGAGTTGGCTTATAAAAATAAGCTCGCGTTGTGTTCAGATCGGGTTTGCCTGAGTCATTCACTGACAGTTGGAAAAAGGTAATGCCAGGTTTGGTTAACTGAAGTTTCCACTCTAACACAAGTGGAGAAATGGTATTAAGACTTAAATTTAGGTTTCCTTGCAGTTCCTACCCAGTTTCCATGGGAACACTAGGCTCTGACTAGCTAATTAACAGCTTGTGTCTAAAGAGCATGTTCCCAACATGTTTTCTGCAGTAGTTACATCTATATACTTCTGAAATGATGCTGAGGAACTCCAGCTGTGGTTGTAGTTTAGTTTTTTCTAATATACTGGTGTAGCTGCAGCGGGATCATGTGTGTTCACTCGGAGTGTCGGGATGTCGTTGCAGACAGAGGAATGGCTCACTCAGAGGAGTCTCGACTGGCCAACCTCCTGCGCCGAGTCTCCAGGGAAGATGATCGTGACCGGAGGCTGGCTACAATCAAACAGCTGAAGGAATTCATCAGCCATGGCGAGAGCAGAGGGGTCAGTCAGATTACTTTCCTGGTGTTTCAATCCGTGATAGCCAGCAACGTCACTATAGTCACACTCACAGGGTGCAGCAAACTGTATTGGAATACATTATACGATGTGTTTACATATTTACTTCTCCCAGCACACACTGTGAGGGTAAATGGACTGGTTCTTATAGAGCGCTTTTCTACTCTTCTGAGCACTCAAAGCGCTTTATACAACTTGTGCATTCACCCATTCGCAAAAGCACATTTTTCTAAGTGTTTTCTAGCTAACAGTCACACACATTCACACTCCGATGGATGCATCAGAGAGCAGTTTGGGGTTAGTATCTTGCCAAAGAATATTTGGCATGCAGACTAGGGGAAGCCAGGAATTGAACCACCAACCTTCCGATCAGTAGATCAGCAGTAACCTGCTCTACCGCCTGAGCTACAGCCACCCCAACTGACCAGCTACCTTATGACTGCTTGGACTGTTGATTTACCTAAAGGTCCTTCGTAGGCTCTAGTACTCATGTATTTATGAATACTTTGACCCTCGGGCCTGTAACTGTGTTAAGATAAAACCCTATCGTCTCAGTTTTCCTGGCTTTTCCTAAAATGGGCTTTTTCATTAAATACTGAATGTTGAGGTGTGTGAGAACAAAGGACAAAAACATTATGACTGCTTTTACCTGCAGCGCTGCAGGGGGCTTTAGTTTTAACGTAAAACAACTACTGGCATGCACTGAGTTGCCTAGCAACATGATTGTTTAGACATATTTTGATGTGAAGGCTGCTATAATATGAGCCTGAGCTAGCTAGATGTGACTGATACATAAAGGGGACTGTAGTTCGATAAACAGTGAGTAACTAGTGAGACTGTGTAATCCTAATGACTTCTGTCTTGTCTCCACAGACTCTGGTCAAACAATTGGACACCATCCTTAGCACTCTGAATGACATTTTAAATGAGAGGTAAGAGGATGCTGGGTGCGTGGGTTCATTGGCAGTACAGGAAGTTTCAATAACTCAGGGCTGTAGAAATAGAAAGGAGATTAAAATATTCACATAAACTCAGACTGTTGCTCAGTAGCGCTGCCACAAGCGACTAATCGGATCATCATCCATTTTTCCGTAAAACGTACAGCTTGTTGCACCAGCAGCATCTGCTCTTCTATAACTATCATTAGCTTACAGCTGGAAGTGTTTAAGGTCTGTGCTAACTAACAATAAAGACAAGATGAGAGTTTATTAAACTTTCAATGTTAACCGTTTAATCAGCTGTGTGCAAACTGTAACTTTAATCTCAGCCAAACCGATTTACTCAGGAACAAATAAAACACTGAACAAAGCCAAACAAGAACATTTTTAAGTTATCTGAGTGACTCATATATCATGTTTAACCTGAGTAGGGAAAGAACTCCGGGGGGTTTGAAAATGATGTGCCGGGAATCCCCTGTTTTCACCGGCTCTAGTGACCCTTGACCTCCCGGTCAGCTATCGAGCTAGTGGGTAACAGATGGCTCTGAAAACGTCGGCGCACTTTTGAAAATATGTGTTGTCTTGATAAACTGAGCAGATATTAGAAGTTTACACAGCTACATTCTGAAAATATGTTAAATGTTCATTTTGCGACCCAGAAAGAATAATAAGAGTAATATTAAAACTAAGTAGCTGCCGCCATTGTTGGGAACTGGAATTAGCTGGGCCGCGCTATGAATTCTGGGATATGGTGGGCCACGCTGTGACTTAATCGGCTTACAAATGCGGTCTCCAAAGGATGCGGCCCCCGAATTTGGACACAGCTGTGGTACCGGGGACTGCTGCTGCTGCTGCTTCTTCTTCTTCTTTGGTGTTTAACGGCAGCTGGCATCCTTGCAGATGCATTGCTGCCATCTTAAATCCTACTATTTATTCCTAACATGGAAAAATCGGACACGGAGCAGCGAACCGTACTGTGCTAACCGGTCCCCACCAAAGTTTGCATTAATCATTAGGACTCCGGCTGTGCTCTCTGCGCATTCAATCTAAAGTCAGCTGCTGGTGCTTGTTCTTTTTTCTACTGTTTAATAGAAATTATTACAGAAGTTTGTTTCAAATATTTGTCAGGTTACAACCTTTTTCCAAAATGAATTACATTCAGTTTTCACCTCTATATTCAATGAAATGGTCCATAATGACGAAGGTTATATTTGAGGTTGTTATTTTGTTGCCATGACCCTCAAAATGTAGCTCAGGTGTTTCTTGTTTCCACTGATCATCTGTCACATCATTCTTCAACTCTGTTGGAGTTCATCTGAGGTGAATTCAGTTGATTGAACATGATGTGGAAAAGTGCACACTTGTCTATATAAGGTCGCATATTTGACAGTGTCGGGGCACAAACCCAGCCATGAAGTCCAGGGAGTGCTCTGTAGACCTCTGAGGTAGGAGTGTATAGATCTGAGGACGTCTCTGCATCACTGAAGGTCCTAAGGAGCACAGTGGCCTCCATCATCCATATGTGGAACAAGTTTGGAACCACCAGGACTCTTCCTAGAGCTTCCTGCGTGGCGAGTCTGAGCGATCAGGGTTGAAGAGTCATGGCTGTGCACCGACGCTGTCCATCCAAGCCGATCGAAATAATAGTCAGGCCGCTCTAAAGTTGTTTTTTTTCCTGTGTTGATGTTTTTAGCAGTAAGATGCTGTGGGAGCTGCGTCAGGATGCTGCAGCCTGCCTTGGTATCCTGTGCACCGTACTCAGCTATGAGGCAGAGCGCATCTTCAAGTGGCTCTTTGTCAAGTTCAATTCAAGCAGTCGTGATGAGGTGAAGCTGTTGTACCTGGTGGCAGCACAGCGCGCTTTGGAGGCTGCTGGGGAGAGGAAGGCCTTTTCTCACATTATGCAGGTAAAGACACGGCCTGATGCTTTTCACGAGTACAACTCTATCTGTCCGGTTCATTTTGACCTGTCTCTGCATCAGCACCATGCAGCTATTCACTGTTACAGCTTCAGGCTACAGATACCCAGGGCCAGTTAGCCTGCATTTATACTACTGATGATGATGATGTAAGATGTAGGTGTATGTTACATGCCTGTGTACACTAGTGCTGGAACAGCAGAGGGAGTGCAAGTCTTGCAGAGAGAGTGTTGTTCAGGCTTATTGATAGTAATCTGTTAAACTATTCACAGCACCTGCACTGAAATTCACACCATGCATAAGGTTGGTTGCTGTTAGCCAGTGCCGTGGCAGTGGGTATTGCTTTCAGTCAGTTTGAATTAAGAGCTGCAGTTTAGTTTGACAGTAGCTACAGTAACAATCTTCAAAGAGCCGTGCAGTGTTGTTGCACAGTAAACACACGTTCTATCAGGGATGTTTATCATATTTTGGTCAATTTTTAACCAGTTGCCATATCATACTTTCACATCACATAGACGTGTATAGCAAAGCCCTGCAGAGATGTACTGTAGATGGGGCCTGCTGTGTGTTTCAGATGGTGATGAGCAATCTGCAGTCCATCCTTGAAAACGTGGACACTCCAGAGCTGCTTTGTCAAAGTGTCAAATGTATTCTTCAGGTGGCACACTGCTACCCACATGTCTTCAGCACCAACTTCAGGGTGAGTATTGTTCCATGGCTGAGACCAACAGGTGCACTGTGTTCAGATCACAGCATCTCTGATCTTTCCAGCCACTGTCCTGATGTCTTCTGCTGTCTCACAGGACACTGTGGACATCCTGGTGGGTTGGCACATTGACCACACACAGAAGCAGGCACTCACCCAGCAAGTCTCAGGTCAGTAAGCGCATGTTAGCGGGCAGTACTTCTGCAGCTGTTTGACATCAGCAGGCTTATTTATAACCCAGTGGGAAGGACGAGCATTGAAAAGGTTCATGAGAAAACGGGAGCAACATGTCCACACATTTCCCTGCCACCACTGGGATTCCTCCTGCCTCACACCCTGAAACACCGAGCAGTGGTTTCTACCCCCTTTGTACCTCTAGTTTAGATTCTATTGCAGCTGTTTAAATGTACGGACCAAGCGTGCTACTTGGCCAGTACCCTGGATTAAAAGAAGAAGGCAAACATTCAGAGACCAGAAATGACAGCCTTAATGTTTGCGTTCATGGACACATTAAGAAGGAAAGCTACTCCCAGTGCTGTGTGATACTGTACATACAGGGCCAGTGTCACTGATACTAATCCTGAGCTTATGCAGAGGAGAGCTGTGTGTTTTCATTTGCAAAGTGAGTGCATCGTTAGTACTCAGGAGTTCATTGTCATTTCGTATTTACCCAGCCTGAGACCAAGTACTGTTTCTCAGCAGCCGCAGTGCAGCAAACAGTACAGTTTAAACAGACTGTAATGAATCGCAACAATAGTTACGGATAAATAACATAACATTAAGTTCTATGTGCACATAACAAAAATGACTGTTAACACAGAAGGATCATTATATTCAGATTTAGATTTTTTTTCTGCTACTTCCAGGAAAACGTTTTCTTTTCTCTCTTTTAATGAATTATGTCAAATAAAATAAGATGTATACACAATCTGAACTAATTTATGAGAAATGTACCTTTACTCTGTCTTCATGGAAGGCTCGAGGTTAATTGTCTTCATGTCAGGTTTTCCAAGTGAAGGTTTCAGTGGTGATCACAGAAACAGCGCTGCTGTGTCTTTTACTGAACTCAGCTGTGGGGGCTTGATGTTGTTCAGAAGCTGCTCCTAAACATGTTTGCATTGCAGCTCTGCTTTTAGTTGCAAATGTGGGTGAAACACATTTACAGTGTTTAACACAGCAGCATGCTATGGTGCTGCGTTAAATGATCAGAAGTTGTAGAGACTGTCTTTATAATTGAATTATTCAAAGCACTCGATGAGTGCAGACCTGTTCTGCTGCTGACTCACGGCTCCATCAGCAGTAACATCAAAGCATTCAGCAAAGCTCTCCAACCTTACAAATGGATGTTAAGAAACTTATAAAAATATATTTGAATAAAAGAGATTTGTTATTGGCACACCTGTGAGATAAAACAAGGTCCCCCAGTCCTGCTGCTGCCGCTGGAGGAATATCACGAGTGACATTTAGACTTGGATTATTATAATAGTGTTTTAATACACATCAGTGGGAAAACACTACGGCTACGTTCACTCTGCAGGTCTTGATGCTCAACTCCGATTATTTGATCAAATCCGATTTTTTCGTCTGCTCGTTCACACTACAAATAAAATGCGACAGCAAACGCGCTCTAGTGTGAACGCTCAAAGCGGCCGCATGTGCAAAAGAAGACGTCACACACAACGCGCTCTGTTTAGACCCAGAGCAACAGTATTGTTTGACTGATGGCCTTAATATAAGGACTTCGGACTTTACGTTTCCTAATTTTGCTTTAAGTTATAAAGTTATTTTGTTATTTACAAACTAACTTTATAACTATCATTATTGCTGTTTTAGAGGAGCGCTGCTTCAAAGGATAGCTGCAGGTTTCTGTCAGAATCTGCAGATTATACAGTACAAATAAAATGTTCACGTTTCTCCAACGCTGTCTTCCCAGCAGTTTCACTGGACGGACAGGAAGCGTTCGCGATGTCTTCTCCGGTGCTGATAATTGGCGTCTGTCTTGTGTCGGTGACGTAAAAGACGGATTTAATGCGACATGACCATCAAACAGCAGTCGCTTTCTGAAACATCGGATATGTATCGGATTCAGCACCACATACGAAAGTGACCCAGGTCGGATTTGAAAATATCGGATTTGTGCCGTTCACACTGTCACCATGATGGGATAGATGGTCGCAGAGGGTCAGAAAAGTCGGATTTGATGCGCTTTCGCCTGCAGTGTGAACGCAGCCTTAGACTTGTGCAAAATGCAGCAGCCACACGCCCTGTCTCTCCAGCCCTCATGAGTTTACACGGTCTGTCCTTCATGGCCCAGAGTAGCATTAAACTCTACAGTTTGTTCTTTTTATTCATTTTTTATGAATAAAACTGTTAAAGATGTACATGCTGTATATTCTTTGGGCTTGGAAAGTTCTCAGTGATTCTCCCGGCACGTTTTGAAGGAGCGGTGGGTCATGTGTTTGGATGGGTGGGTTGATGTGTAAACACAAATCCAGTTCAGCTCGTTTACCTGCAGCTCTGCTCTCCCTGTCTGTGCTTAGGCTGGTTACAGAGCCTGGAGCAGTTTTGGGTGGCCGACCTGACCTTCTCCACCACATTGCTGGGACAGTTCTTGGAGGATATGGAAGCATATGCCGAGGTGACGTCACCGAGCCTCTCAGCCAGTTATACTTATTTAGAAGGTGCAGTGACGAGAAGCAGCCAGGTACCTGCAGTACTGAGTTTAACCCGGCCCGTGTCCCAGGTGGTCTCTGTGTCACCTGTGAGCTGCTTCCAGAACTGGTTTGCTTTGTTAGATCCCTCCCTGGGAGTTCGGTCTGACCACTTGTACTTGAATGATGTA
Organism: Copadichromis virginalis; assembly: GCF_057382275.1. Lineage (NCBI taxonomy): Eukaryota > Metazoa > Chordata > Actinopteri > Cichliformes > Cichlidae > Copadichromis > Copadichromis virginalis. The sequence continues at coordinate 57,209 of NC_140621.1, forward strand.
TGTTAGGTCTTCAGCCGTGCTCAGCACTGGCAAGTATGGTAAAGAGTGAGCACAAGTACTGTTGGAAAAAGCCCAAACCTCTGTGGTGAACGAGCCATGTTGAAGCTCAGACCCCGGGGAAAGGACTCGCTGCGGTGCTGACCTGACGGGCGGTCTGCTGTAGATCAGCTAAATTTAAGTCTCTAGACTTCACTGCACCTTATACTGTTCAGTAGGCTTTATTTAAATGTGCAACAAACTGGAACCAGTGTGTTTGGGTCCAGTTTATGCTCAGACTGGAAACCCTCAAAGATCCTTGATGGTATTAAATTGGATTCTCTTACCAGATAATAAAAATTAAATGATGCCCCATAGAGCTAATGGCTATGTTTGTCTCGTGCTTGGCTGACTCTTTGCTCTCTTTAGGATCTGAGCCACGTGGTCTCAGGAGAGGTGCTCGATGAAGATATCCCCCCTCCCTCAGTGTCGTTGCCCAAGTTGGCAGCCCTGCTGAGAGTTTTCAGCACAGTGGTCCGCAGCATCGGAGAGCGATTCAGCCCGTTCAGAGGACCTCCTATTACTGAAGTCTACGTGACAGACGTAAGAGCTGCACCTCTGACAACCAAACAGGAGATCTGGAGAGCACTCACTGACAAATGTGGATCGCAGTTTGGAAATAACTTACTGTTAAAATGCATTGAGAACATTGTGCTGTTGGTAAAAGGAGCACATCTTCCAGGTTTCCTTTGATGAAGTACTTAAATACACGCTATATTGACCACAGTGCCTTATTTTCCAGTAGTATTTAGTTTGTTCTAAGAAAGCCTGAGGAGCAGCTGGTCAATAAGACGTTCCTCTGAAGTGTGCACACAACGTGCTGTGGTAGTTGGATAATGACAGGTTGGACACAGATATTGATTTTAGCCACAACAAGCAGAACATCAGAATTTAGTGCACCTTCTTTTTACATAACTCGGAGTAACTGAGCCTCGTGGACATTTAGGCTCATTCTTTTTTTTCTGCACATTGAACTTTTCTCACGTGTGAATTTGATCGTTAAAAGAAAGATGCAGATTTGTAGCAAGGCAGTCAGCGTATACAGGATAAGCCAAATATTTCTTTACACTTCAAATCGGTTACAAAACGTTTCTGTGGTCTCTAATACGTTTTATTATTACAATCTGTGAAGTTCGCAGTCTGGGCTTCATCACTTTAGTCACTGTTCTGTTTCCTGATCTTTCCAAAGGTTCTTAACCGGGTTCTGGCCTGTGTGACTGTGGCAAAGCAGGTGCAGTTCTCTGAGGCCGTTCTCACTGCAGGGAATGAGTGTGTGGGTGTGCTGCTGGCCAGTGTAGAGCCCTGTGGGCAGCTGATGGATGCTGTCCTTGCCTACGGTCTAGACCAGCTAGACTGCTGCCAGGCCTGTGGCCCAGACTACAACCTGGCAGTGCTCAATCTCCTCACTCTGGTACAGTCACCTAACGGGTTTTATATGTACTCATAGAATAAGATGTGTTCATTTGTATGCTCACAGCCTGACTGACAAAGTCTACACTGATGCTGTAGTTTGACCTGTTATGATTATAATTGAGCTGATGGCAGCTTTCTTACAGTCTGTGTTGCAGATACCAGTTTTTGTCCTTTTCTGCACTAAACATTGTGATTTCCTGTAACAGCCCCCTGTCTCCACCCCCACACATTCTTAGTCCCTACCGTGCCCCCTCCCCTCTGTGGCAGTTACCAGTCTGGCTGTCGAGTGCTGTAAATTGTCCAATTCTGATAAACCTTTGATTAAAGTTAAATCTGGGACTGCTACAACTTGTGGAAAATTCTGTGACGGTCTAAACAATTAGCAAGCCTGACTTTGACGTTGTGTGAGGAATTTTTTAATGTTGCCTTTCAGATTGTAGACCAGGTCAACACCAAGCTGCCCGTGTCCTTTGTAGAGAAGCTGTTGGCACCAGACTCCCAGCTGCTGAAGCTTCGCTTTCATCAAGAGAAAGAGGTTTGGCTTCACTCAGTGTTCCTGTACCACCTTAATGGGCTTGGCATATATTTTACACATCTAATACACCGGCGGCTCAATCCAAGGCCGCTCCAGTCTGCATACCAAATATCCTCGGGCAACGTACTGAACCCAAGTGGCTCGCTAATGCAAAAGGCCTTCACCTTAGAAACAAGCTAAGATTCTACCAAGAAAAACATGTTGCATATATATCAGAGCAGGAACATGCATGAAGGTCAGTTATATAGACTCAGTGTGTTCTTGGCTCATTCGTAGGTTGGGTGAGTGAAAATAATTTGAAGATTTTCTGTGTTGATGAGTGTAATCCCTGTCCATGTGCTCCCTGCACAGGTCATGTCAGCTGTCCACGGTGTGTACCAGGCGCTGCTGAGCCTGAAAAACATCCCAACACTGGAGGCAGCTTATAAAATGGTGTTGGGCGAGATGGCGTGTGGTCTCAACAGCTTGATGGAGACTTTGGGTCCCCTGGAACCAGGGACCCTCTGCCCTAATATCCAGCACCCTGCTTTTGCTCCCCTCACCCTACCGCCAGAAAAAGCCCAGTTCACCATCATCTTCAACCTCAGCACCTTTACCACCATTGGCAACACCAAGAATTCTCTGATTGGGGTGAGCCGTTGTCTATTGTTAAACATCACAGTAGCACTGTAATAATGTCGCAGTACTTCCTTTGATGTGACTGGTGGGGTAAAAGGTTCATATTAACTTTACACTCATTAATACATCTAAAGATATGTTCCTGTAACGCATTTTGGGACATGCGTCATTGCTGGGTTCATCACTCAGTGTCTGCATGACAGCCATGCTGATATTCCTCACAGTTTCATTCTGTCACACTCACAAAGTTAACACAGTGTGTCACAGTAGGGCAGCACGGTGGTTAGCACTGTTGCCGCACAGCAAGAAGGTCCTGAGTTCAATTCCACCATCAGGCCGGGGTCTTTCTGTGTGGAGTTTGCATGTTCTCCCCGTGTTTGCGTGGGTTCCCTCCGGGTACTCCGGCTTCCTCCCACCGTCCAAAGACATGCAGCTTGTGGGGATAAGTTAATTGATTAATCCAAATTGCCCAAAGGTGTGAATGTGAGTGTGAATGGTTGTCTGTCTCTGTGTGTTGGCCCTGCGACAGCCTGGCGACCTGTCCAGGGGGTACCCCGCCTCTCGCCCTATGACAGCTGGGATAGGCTCCAGCGCCCCCCGCACCCTGAAAAGGATAAGCGGATGGATGGATGATGTCACAGTACTGCAGATAGGAGGCCAACAATGTACTTTTGCCTGTCTGTCAGAGTTGTTCTCTTAAGGCCAAAAAATGCCCAAAAGATTTACTTTCCCCAGTGGACCATTATAGCAAATCCAATAATGGACCACTTGATAGTCATATTTTATTTATTTAGTTTATTAGTGTTTTTATTTTGAGTTATCAAAATCCTAACGGACTAGACCGCGGATGGAAAAGAAGAAAGAAGAGAAAGTGGGCAAAAAGTTAAACAGAAGGGGAGAGAGAAAGATGGGGAGGAGGAAACAACGGTGAGAATCTGCGTCAATACCTGCTGACGGAAAGAAACAGTGAAACCACAGCAACAACCAATATATGCATAAATAACAGCCCTGCCCCCAGGACACGAAGCAGGCATGGAGGACACCCGGGCCCCAGAGGCCCCCCAGAGCACCAGAGCCCCAGGAGGACCACAGCAGGGACGAGGAGCCTGAGATGTTGTAAGATAGGTGGAGTGTAGCACCTGGCCTGCATGCATTCCCACCCTCAGGCACACATACATACAAATACTCTCACACTCACACAACATGGAGACACACAGGAATGCACACAGTACACAATCACACTCCCCACACACACACTGTACTTCAGAATCGAAGCACCAACAACCCCAGAGGGGCTTGGTTTACCACGACTACTTTATTCTTCCTCAGCCAATCAGCGGCGCTCGTGCAATTGTTTCACGTTTTTAAGATTTCACCTCTTCAAATATATGACCCAGCACTTCGATGTGACAATGTTTGCACCGCCACAAGATTCAGTCCATGGTCTGTGTCCGCATCTTCTTTTGGTTCATTAGTGGTTTTCTGTGTGTTCTATCTAGATGTGGGCCTTGTCGCCGACAGTCTTTGCTCTTCTAAGTCACAATCTGATGCTGGTCCACTCTGAGTTGGCTGTCTACTACCCTGCTATCCAGTACACCGTACTCTACTCCCTGTACTCTCACTGCACCAGGTAATACACCCACATGTACTGTGAACAGAATCACTGCTGTCCACTGCAGCATTCTCAGTTATGCAGACATGCACTACAAAAGGGACGGGCCACCCCTCTTAATCTTTTTATTCAGGTGTTTTCAGTCCACTTGCAACAGGTGTATCAACCAAGCAGACATGCGGTGTGCCTTTGTGCACACTTGTGAAAGAACAGGCCATCTTTTCCTCAGGCTAGGTGCTGTAACAGATGCCACCGTTACAAGTCCTTTTACCAAAATCCTTCCCTTCTAGATCTTCCACCACCAACTGTAACTGCTGTTATTATGAGTAGAAGCAGTTGTTTTGCTGATTGCTGCTCACCGTCATAGTAATGCTGAATTAGAGCCGTTATCCTGAAGAATCCTGAAGCTCCCTTTCAGTCGATTCACTCAGTACAACACACGAGTGTGAGATATCACGCCCCCACGTGTCCTGGCTGAAGGAAGCTTTGTTCATGCCTTTAAGACCCACCTGCACATATACCCCCGTCATCACAGTCACCCTCAGTTCTTACACCTCACTGAGTCGGGCTGCTCCTAGTTAGGTTGGCTTAACTGTCCGTGTTGGTGTTAGCCTCCACCGTGCAGTTAGTGCTGCCTGCACTGTCCACCCTGTCCTCAGAGGTTCAGTTTCTCTTTGCACGACAGCAAATGCTACGATGTCTGCCCATCTGCCTGGGGATTGTCCACACTAGGACAACACTGACGGAGCCCGAAGCCTGTGCGTTTTGTCTGCAGCTCCGGTACTCGACCCTGGAAAGACGGGGGTCCCAGCTTTGTCCTAGTCCGAACACAAGGAGTGTCTGGTTGATGCCCCTGCATTTAGCTGGGCTGACCACATGGAATATGTTGATGGGTTAGCTGAAGATGAGCTGGAACCAGGCAGGAACGCTAACGGTCACAGATGATGCTGTGTTGGGCATCGGCTTGGACATTCATGGTTTTTCGGATGATGAGCAGGAGAGCCCGCGTCGGCCCAGTGTGCTGCTCCGCTGACGACCACGATGACAGCTCTTTGTTTCCCTCCTCAACGCGGTCAGAATTGTCACGGATTACATCCGTCGTGCGTCCTGCTGTGCCGCACTCTCCCTGGGCAAGAGGGATGGTGCAGAGGCACCCGAGCAGTTACAGATATACCTGTTCATTAGAATATCCCCTTGGTTGTTCTAGTGTTAAGTCTTCTGGAGGAGGAGTAAAATGCCCCCAGAAACCACTGACTTGTCTGTCTGAAAAGGGACGATCATTTCGTTTCGTAGCTCTCTGCATCGTCTGAACGATGTGGCTGTTCTAAAAAATTGTTGCTACAGAAGAATGCCATTTGAGAAAATCCAAGCTTCGTTATTACCAGTGTATGTATCCTACTGAGAAGGGCGCACAGAAAAAGAAACCAAAGGAAAAAATCTGCAAACGCCTCTGACTCTGCTTTTATTTTGCTTCTTCAAACTAATTAGAAACCTCGCTGGATTTGAACTCTGCTCACCTTCTTAGTACAAGTGTCTCCTTGTGCATCTCTGGATGCTTCCAGTGCTGCTGTGTAGTTTCATCATGGACGTAAATACTATCCAGACATGAACTCAATGAAGTGGCCTGGCCCTCAGTTTGTTTGTTTTTTGCTGTGTGGGAGGAGTTCGGAGAAGCGATGGAAAAAGACTTTCGGACCGCCTCGAAGAGATTCAGGCGACTCAGGAGGGGAAAGCAGTGTTCCACCTGCACTGTGTATAGTGCGGGTGGAGTGCTGCTGACTTCGACTGAGGAAATCGTCAGGCGGTGGAAGGAGGATCGCCTCAATCCTACTGGCACATCTTCCGTGGGAAAAGCAGAGTCTGGGGATGAGGGGGATGACCCGCCAATCTCTGGGGGCGAGGTCACTGAAGCAGTTAAACAACTCCTTGGTGGCAGAGCCCCTGGGGTGGATGAGGTCCGCCCCGAGTTCCTGAAGGCTCTGGATGTTGTAAGGCTGTCTTGGTTGACATGACATGGACAGAATTTCTAGGTGTAGCCAAGTGGCGGAGGGCTTTCACTTCGGTGGTCTCAGAATCTCATCTCTGCTTTTTGCAGATATTGTGGTTCTGTTGGCTTCATCAGGTGAGGGCCTCCAGCTCGCACTGGAACGGTTTGCAGCTGAGTGTGAAGCGGTGGGAATGAGAATCAAGACCTCCAAATCTGAGGCCATGGTCCTCAGCCGGAAAAGGGTGGAGTGCCCACTCCAGGTCGGGGATGAGTTCCTGCCCCAAGTGGAGGAGTTCAAGTATCTCAGGGTCTTGTACACGAGTGATGGGAGGAGGGAGCCAGAGATCGACAGACGGATTGGTGCTGCGGCTGCAGTGATGAGGCTGCTGCACCGGTCCGTCGTGGTGAAGAGGGAGCTGAGTGTAAAAGCGAAGCTCTCAATTTACCGGTCGATCTACGTCCCTACCCTCACCTATGGCCACGAGCTGTGGGTAGTGACCGAAAGAACGAGATCGCGGATACAAGCGGCAGAAATGAGCTTCCTCCGAAGGGTGGCTGGCCTCTCCCTTAGAGATAGGGTGAGAAGTTCGGGAGGGGCTCAGAGTAGAGCCGCTGCTCCTGCACATCGAAAGGAGCCAGCTGAGGTGGTTCGGGCATCTGACAAGGATGCCCCCTGGGCGCCTCCTGGGTGAGGTGTTCCAGGCATGTCCCACCGGGAGGAGGCCCCGGGGCAGACCCAGGACACGCTGGAGAGATTATATCTCTTGGCTGGCCTGGGAACACCTTGGTGTTCTCCCGGATAAGCTGGAGGAGGTGGCTGGGGAGAGGGAGGTCTGGGCTTCTCTGCTTAGGCTGCTGCCCCCGCGACCCGGCCCCTGCATAAGCGGAATAAAATGGATGGATGAATGGCCCTCAGGTGCAGCGTCCTACCTGTTCAGACCAACTGGTTTCTTGGCTGTGACCCAGGTTTGGTGTGGACGTCTACTGTGGCAGTTTAGGCTTCAGCTGTGGTGGGCCTGTGTCGTTATACGGCCACTCTTCAAGTTAAAGCGTTGACATGTTACCACATTGGAGGACACGCAGCAGATGTCCAAGTGGTTGTCATGGGACATTCTAACAGTAACAGTGGAAACCCAAACCTGATTAATATTATATGGGTGGTGTTGTAAAACTAGCTGAATGAAGAAAGTCAAGTTTGTCTCTGTCACTGAAGATTATTTGAGTGAACTGTGAGCTGTGTGAAGGTTTGGCTCCCAGACCAAACTGAAGGAACGCTTAGTGTCTCTCGATGTTCCTGTTTTATGGCTGCTTCTCTAATCAGATGACCTCCTCTGTCTCTGTTCGCAGGCACGATCACTTCATCTCATCCAGCTTATCGTCGTCTTCTCCCTCTCTGTTTGATGGTGCTGTCATCAGTACTGTAACCACGGCAACTAAGAAGCATTTCAGCACACTGCTTAGTCTTCTTGGAGGTCTGCTGTCCCGGGAGCATCTTTACCCCGAGGCCAGGTTCTCTCTCCCCATTTTTAACCAAACACAGCTCAGTGTTTTATCACTAAATGTTCACTGTTTAGCTAAATGACTCATTAGCTGTCTAACGATGACTGTAAACCAGATTGAACATATTGGATACAGCTATTATAACAGTCTTATGTTGGTATGTTAGGAAACTGCTTCTCACCTGGGCTCAGGAGATCTCTCTGCTGATGAAGAAGTCGGACACCTACAGCCCCCTCTTTTCCCTGCCCTCTTTCAACAAGTTCTGCAGAGGGATTCTGGCTAACGGTGAGAGTAAACTCCAGAATTGTGCTTTACACAGGCTTCACCACTGAGCAGGATGTTTAATGCTGTCCTCGTTTTCTGTGGACAGCTCTGAATGAAGATCAGGGTATCTGCCTCCAGACCTGCCACACTTTACAGGTCCTTTCTTCATCACTGTCTACTGAGCTGCTGCAGAGGTGAACGGCTTGCTTCTGACCTGCACGTATATGGAAGCATATGATGCCTAATGTTTGTTCTCTTGTATTAAAGCCTCTGTGTGTGTGTCTGTGTGTTGTGGGTTGGGGGTGTCTTAGGTGTACAGATGTGTGCAGAGTGCAGTTGGTCCACTCGGCCATGAGGGTGAGGCAAGCTTATGGTAAACTTCTCAGGACAATCCCTCTTGATGTGGCTCTGAGGTAAGACTTGCTGCACAGCTGTACCACTGCACACTTGATTCATTCACGTGATTTGACATATACATGGTTGATGTGCTGTTATTAGCAGTGGATGTCTTCCTGATTGCTCTGGTGTGATATAGAGGCATCACCCAGCATCTGATAGACTAACAAGCTCCACAGTCTTGTTCTTGACGTCGGCTCATGCTCAGTAGGATGAAATGTTTTAAATAATTTGCCTTTGGGATGAAAGCTGTGGTATTCGCCATACAGCAGAATATATCCGTCTCTGTGACCACTACAAAACACCAAGTTCAGACTTGGGCCAGCTATGAAGCATTTGGTGCTACAGCAGCTGTTGGCTCCTGGCTATACAGAGCCTAAACTCTCTGAGCTCCACTTTAATGAAAGGCAGTCAATAAACCTGCTGTTACTTTGGCTCGTTTTCCTGTATCTAGTAGAGCAGGGGTGGCCAACCCGCGGCTCTCGAGCCGCATGCGGCTCTTTGCCTGGTTTCATGCGGCTCTTACGTTCATATCAAAGTTTGTGTTTTGGTTTTTTTTTTTGTGGTGTTGTTTTAAAATGTGCACGTTCGCTTCGCTTGAGTTCAATACGGTATTTTCATCAAATGGCCATGTGTGTGAGATGAAAATACCGCAAAGTTTCCCAGTAGGAGCAAGTTTGCCCTTAAAATGGCAGGAAAAAAATGCACAGCAAAAAGAAAATATGAAGATGAACACAGGACGTTTTTAACAGAGTGGGAGAGTTTATATTTTTTTGTTGAACGCAATGGCAAGCCATTCTGCCTTATATGTCAGACGTCATTAGCGCATTTCAAAGCTTCAAATCTTCAGCGCCACTTCAGCTCACTCCATGCTAACATCGACCAGAACCATCGACCCAAAAGGGACTGAACTTCGCAAGCACGAGTCGGCCACTTTGAAAAGTCAGCACATACAGTTTTTCCAAAAATTTACGAAGCGGTCAGAGACCATAACGCTCGCATCCTATCAGCTGGCTTGGAACATTGCACGGGCTAAAAAGCCATACAATGAAGGGGAGTTCGTTAAAAAATGCCTCAGTGACGTTGTTGAAATCTTGTCTCCTGAAAACGACAAATTAAAACGCGTGGTATCAGACGTCCAACTGTCCCGCCACACTGTTGAACACAGAATATCGGACATTAACACGGCTATTGAATCACAGTTGCACTCTGACCTTCAAGCATGTGAGTATTTTAGTGTCGCATTGGATGAGAGTTGTGATATACAAGACAAGCCTCAGTGGGCAATATTTGCATAGTCTGTGTCAAACGATTGTGTGATCAAAGAACTCCTGGATATTGTGCCATTAAAAGACAGAACCCGTGGCACAGATGTGAAAGAAACCATGATGGCTGCATTTGAAAAAGCAAATCTGCCCATAACGAAATTAACTGCAATAGCCACGGATGGAGCACCAGCCATGATGGGATCTGTGAACGGGCTTGTGGGGCTGTGCAAAGCTGACCGAACTATTCCTGACTTTTGGAATTTCCACTGCATCATCCACATGGAGCAACTCGTGTCTAAATCATTGAATTTAGATAACGTCATGAAGCCTGTGATGGAAATCGTCAACTATATCCGCACACATGCGCTTAACCACAGGCAATTCAAGAATCTCATCGCTGAGCTGGACCAAGGGCTTCCAGGTGACCTGCCGCTGCACTGTGAGGTGGCTGTCAAAAGGCCGGGTACTCTCTCGCTTCTTTGAGCTTTTGGATGCCGTGAAACTGTTTATGGAAAAGAAGGACAAGGACTATCCCGAGCTCTCGGACCTCAAGTGGATTATGGATCTGGCCTTTTTGGTCGACATGCTGTGTCACTTGGACAGACTGAACCTGACCCTGCAGGGTAAGTTAAAAATGCTGCCTGACCTGGTGCAAAGTGTGTTTGCGTTTGTCAACAAACTGAAGCTGTTCAAGACACATATTCAAAAGGGAGATTTAACGCATTTTCCCACTCTGCTAAAAGCCAAGCGGGCAAGTCACCAGCGCTGCCCTGAGTAAGCAAAGAGCCAGATATGCAACGCTGATTGAAAACTTGCACGAAAGCTTTGTGACCCGGTTCCATGATCTACAATTGAAAAGGCCACAGATTACGTTCCTCGTCGACCCATTGAATGCAGAGAGTTTGAAAGTCTCGCTAGTCACAGATAAAGCTGCGGCTGAGTTGGAGATGATCGATCTTTGTGAAGAGGACCAATTGAAACCTGCTTTAAGGGAAGGGACCATTGAGTTCTGGAAAAGTATGCCAATGGAAAAATACCCCAATGTCAAACGGGCTGCGCTTAAGATACTGTCAATGTTTGGGTCAACATACAAGGCAAGGAATGCCAGAAGTCCCATTAAACAACATGCATTGTAAAAGTAAATGCTATTGTAGATTATTATATTTTTGTTTGTGGACTTGGTTGAACTGAGAGTTTGTGTGTGTGAGACAGTGCGCACAATTGTTGAAAATGACTGGCCTGTGGTTTTAGTACTGTAGGAGTCATTATCATATTGGTGTGTGACATTTACAATAAATCTGGCTGAGCAGAATGTGTGTATATTGTGACTGGTTGGCCACCCCTGTAGTAGAGTGTGGGTCTGGCTAATGATTAGCTAAGGTTGTACCGAGTCTGAACAATAAGTGGTCCTGGTTAATAACTACAGACTACTACTTATACAGAGTTATTACTTGAGTTGAGTCTAACTACAACCCGGCAGGTCCCAATTCATTAACCAGCTGCTCGGCTAACGCTGTCTCACAGCTAATGTGAGTGCAGGTTGTTGCATCCTGCCTGACTGCCATTTTTCAAATAAATTAAATAGTTTTGATTAAACGTATGAAAGGGAGCTCCGTGTTTTAACCAATCTGTACTATTCATCTATGACTCTCAGAGCTGCACACTCACAAACGGCATTGCTTTCATCAGCACTGTCATAGTTAGGGGACAGTTGGTGTTAGATTTGAACCGCAGTTGTGACCCATCAGGAGATCGGATGCATGTTCTCAACATATGCGTGTATATTGCTTGTTCACAGTAACCACAGCCATCCTGAAATGAGGAAGATCTCTCTGGCCATTCGCCACCACATGAGCCATGCTCCGAGCAGCACTTTCCACCCCCAGGACTTCAGTGACCTTATTAGCTTCATCCTATATGGCGTCCTGCACCGTGGAGGGTAATGGCACAGTGACAGCTGCACAGAACTCTGAGAATGTCTTTTGTTTTACAGTCTCATGGTCATTTTTGATCTTTGGTAGTCGTGCTGTGGGTTTACACAGATGTGTGTATCATGACGATTTTGAGTCAACTATAGTGAGAGATTCACGTCAGGTCTGCGTAATGTAAGGGAGATCTGTGATGCACGCTTGGTTTTATGGAGGATAGGACTTGTGATGAATAAAGGTGGTCATGTCCTGTATCTACAGCAAGGACTCCTGGCTGGAGCGCCTGTACTACAGCTGCCAACGCCTTGAGAAACAGGATGGCCGTGGAAGTACAGATGGTAGCAAGCCAGACGTGGTGACACGGGCACTGCTGAAAACAGAGGTGTTGCTATGGCAGTGGGCAGTGTGGGAGGCTGCACAGTTCACCGTGTTATCCAAACTCCGAACACCTTTGGGTCGAGCTCAGGACACCTTCCAGACCATTGAAGGTAAAGTGAAGAGTTCATGTGACTGCATTCACAGTAATTGTCATTTACTTTCAAGATCTTTTTTGTAACCTCCAGAAGAGGTTTCTCAGATACATACAGATGCTGTCTGGTAAAGAAATAAAACTGGGACAGTTCATCTAAAGTTCTCAGACACAAACCATTTTCTCTGCTTTGTTGCAGGTATGATCCGGAGCTTGGCTGCACAGAGTCTGAACCCCGAGCAGGATGTTGGAGCTTGGGCGGGCAGTGGAAGTGACAGTGATGGTCACCACTTAAATCAGCTCCGCCTCACTTTGCTGCTTCAGTACCTGGAGAACCTGGAGAAGCTCATGTACAATGCCTACGAGGGCTGTGCTAATGCTCTGACAGCTCCACCAAAGGTACGCAGACAAACTGCACGGCTTGAAAATGAAATAGTTTAATATTTTGACACTAAAGGAGATGATAGAGCCTCAGAGTTTTATCATTACTACAGGTGTCCTTGAGTTTTGTGATAAAGGAAAAAGATACTGAGTCACAGTTTATCAGTAATTTATAAGTGCAAACAAAATGTATGAAGGGCGTTTTTAATCTTTTGTCTCCAGGGAGTGATTGTCATTGCTGACAGATTGGCTAAGTCAAAGATTGAATCTGCTAAACCTTACATATAGCCTCCTCTATAATGTCACATAATAAAATTGAAACAACTATTTTCTGTCTGGGATTTAGTGTCCTGGATCAATTGACGATTCATTGTTCATCCTGTTCATAGCCTGTACATACTTATAGTTATAGCATATTGTAACTGTAACTTCTGTCGTTGCTGTGCTTTTTTTGGAAATCGAATTTCCCAGAGGAACCCACCCGAGGGATTAATAAAGTTCTATCTTATCTTATCTTATCTTATTCACAACATACTTCATACCGTGTACATTATAACATACCATAATAGACCCATTTCTGTAATATACTTGCATATCTATATTATTGCTAATATATATTGTAATATATCTATATCACTAAAGCACTTCTGGATGGATGCAAACTGCATTTCGTTGCCCTGTACCTGTGCATGTGCAATGACAATAAAGTTGAATTCTATTCTATTCGATTGATTAATAATCAGTCGCTTGTATAAATGATCACTCATGCCTTCTTCGCCACTCCTCAGGGAATTCGGACTTTCTTCTACACGAACCGTCAGACGTGCCAGGACTGGCTGACGAGGATCCGCTTGGCACTGATGAGAGTTGGTCTTCTGTCTGGACAGCCAGCAGTAACTATTCGCCATGGGTTCGATCTGCTTGCAGAGATTAAAAACAGTGGCACTCAGGTCTGTGTTAGTAGAATATCCTCTCTGTATTAGATGTAGTAGAGATGTATATACAGTGAAAATATTCATATTACTTCACTTGTTTGTCATGTTACAGTAATCAGCACTGAATGTAGTACACAGCTGCAGTGCTGTCAGAGGCTTAGGATGCTAGCCACTGGATTTAACTAGCTGAGGTCACCATGCTGCACAACCCTTCTCCTCAGTTCACTGACCATCTTCCTGTTTGCTGATGACATATTTAACATCTGAGAAATCTAACATAGCGTTCTACCTTAAACTGCCAGCTCCGCTAGAGTTGACCAAAAGGAACTCTTTGACCTGACCCTTCGGTCATGTCTGGAGGAAACCAGGTACCGCTTATTACCTGGTCAATACCATCCCATCTTCCAACAGGACAACAATCCTAGGCACACAAACCAAGATAACAAGAGAGTGTCCCAGCCAGAGTTCAAACTTGATCTGAACTGAACAGATGTGAAAATGGCTGTGCACCGAGGTTCTGCATAGAACAACGGGAGAAACTGCCCAAAAATGAGTGCCGAGAGGCTGTAACATGACCAAATGTGGAATGAGTGAAGTGCTGTGAATAAGTGCTGTAGTAGTTCTGTTTGTCTGTGCAAATGCTGAGTGTTAGATTAGGCGGTGTATCATTTGACCATCCTACAAATACTGTGGTAATAAATAGTGTCATCTGTCTGGGTGAACTGTGGATCTGTGGACTTTAAAGGGTCCAGAGCTGGAGGTGCCCGTGGTGTTGCTTGTGGAGGCTCTGTTGGAGTTGCATTGTCCCGAGGCCATCCAGGGCTTGGCAAGTTGGAGTGCCTCAACTTCAGGCAAGAGTATGGGCTGGTTGTCATCGGTTGCGCTGCAGGCTGAGGGACGGTAAGGACTGGCACACTAACCGATTATCCTCATGGTTCACTGAGATACTCATTTGTAATAGATTCATGTAGTTTCATTGCTGTAATCAACTGTGCATATGTTTGTATGTGCAGGTTTGAGAAAGCAGCCCAGGAGTATCAAGACCAACTGTCTGCAGTTACAGGGATGGACTGCAGCATCAAAGGCTCTGACTCCTTCATGCTCAAACTGTCCAGCAACACAAGCAGTCCAAAACACTGTAGCAATGGTAACTAGCAAACATCCCCTTAGATCGCAGCATGTTTATTTGTTCAGCTAGCTTTCTAACTGTTCCTGTAGCACAGCTGTGAGGCACACAGCCACTGCAGGTAGGCTGTGCATCACCCGACTCTTAGAAACGTGTGTTTTCTGATGCTTTCTTTGTTTTTTCATCTTTCCTTTAAGTTTCACTGATGCTATGATGCTTGGTGTCATTTTCAACAGGTGACAGCAGGAAGACGGTGTTACTGAAGTCGAGTGAGTGCTCTCCAGAGGTGCTGAACTTTCTGGCCAACAAAGCCTGTCAGTGTTATGTGGCACTTTGTGACTGGGCTTCTGTTAAGGAGTGGCAGGCCACTGTCAGCACCCTCAAACAGAACTCGACCAATCCAGTCAGCATCAACCTGAAGACAGATTTCAATTACATCCATGCTTTGAGTCACTTTGAGGAGGGCGATCTAGCAGAATGTGGGGTTCAACTGGAGCTGCTGCCTGGAGAGGATTACACCGCTCTTTCTGGCAGTAAGGACAAACTGGGTAAGTGTTCTTACTGCCCCGAGTCTTAACAGACGTCTGGATTGTGACTGAGTTGTGCATTTGCAGTAAAACTGGTATTTTTTCCCAGAATGTAATGTAGGATTTTCAAAGTAAGACCACAGGTATCTGCTAAAAGGCTTGGAACATTTTGAATCTCAGTGACCTTGACCTCAAGGTCAGCTTTTCTGAAAGTCAGATTTATACCATGGGACCCATCTACTGGTGGCTGCTAGTATTTCTAACACTCTTTGTGCTCAAATTTAGATCTGAAAAGGCTCCTGCCCTCAATGAGTCCAGATCCAACTGAGCTGCAGAGAGCTATCGAGGTGCAGCTCCTTCGCAGCGCTGTAAGTGCAATGACCAAAGTCAGCGAGCAGCAGGATCAGAGAGCAGCACCAAACTCAGAGTGAGTTCATTTTTTATGGGTCAATCATTGTCAAATGCCGTACCAGCTCTGATTTCAAGGGGGAAAAACCCCATTAGGGTAATGAAACCCTTCTTAATAGGAGAACTGCCACATTTTAGCTTTCTATTGTTCAGTTTGCTCAGAAAGTATTTTTGTGATAAAGTCGGGGCGTTTCAAGCCTTTTCTGACGGCTGTAGCAGCATACACACAACAGAAAACCGAGCAGCCATGTAAGACAAAGCGTAGAAACAGAGATGTAAAGAGATGATTATTGAGATATAAATACAAACCCAAATATTATTATAAAGGGACACAAGTGTGACACTGTTTCTGGGATGTTATCAGTGCACTGTGTGCAGGCATACATTGTTTTCTATATACAAGAAGTGCAGTGATCGACTCCCAGATTGCAGCCAGACATCAAACGTTAGAACGTTTTCTTTTTGTTATTGGTGCAGATAACCACAACCCAGTAAGATTAAAGGCTCTTCTAAACTGATTCCAAGTTTTAACTGTATGAATTACACCTGGGTTGAGTATACGGTCTGAGACTGGATGTTTGGAACCTCGTGAGGCTACAGGGGAGGTGCGCACAACTCAAGCTCCTTCCAGTGACTACCAACTGGGGCTGATGGTATCCCTCTTCACCAGTACAATAATATTAATACTCTAACATTTACTACCCAATAATATATATAATATGAATTTTGGAAGTGACGTGCGTTTTTACGTATCTTTGGCAGCTTTTTATTCCATATGAATGTTGATTTCTGGCTGTTACGACTGGACAAGAAAGGTTTTGTTAAAAAATGGGGACACTTAAAGAAATCTAGGATGCGAACACATGTTGATAGAGTTGTTTGTTCCTCCTAAAGTAAGAGGCTCGTTCTTTAGAAGAACCACTGATGATAGCAGAGGTGGCTCATTGGACTTGTAAAGATCCTTAACATCACGTGGTACTCATAGACCTAAACACTTGGATTTTCTGTGGCTAATCTTGAAAGAGTTGGATCCAATTTGTCCCTCGCATGCAGAAGGGCGGGGCCTTAACTCATTATTTTGAATATTAACTTCATAACCAGATATTTCTCCAAATCTTTAAAGTAACAACAACAAACGAGGGTCTGATATAAACAACTTGTCATCTGTATGAAGAGAGACTTTGTGCTCTGATCTGCTGGATCCCTTTAATAACGTTCATCATTAACTGAATCCGTGACAGAGGGCAGCCGTAGCACCCACTGGGAACAAGTCGATCCTATGGCAGACAACCGAATCTCCACGGCGTTGCAGAGGCGTGTCAACCAAGGCAGCCCTACAGCATCCAGGACCATGAAGAACTCATCCACCCCCAACAGCCCAACTACCTACAAGCTAGTAGTTTGACTGCCTCAATGACCTCGCCCCTAATGATCAGCAAGTAGCCGCCCTCATCCACAGACTCTGCTCCAACTATTCCCTCCACTGCCTCCAGTTAACTCATTCACTGCCATTGACGTCTATAGCCGTCAATGGCAGTGAATGAGTCAATGGGTTTAACTCATTCACTGCCAATGGCTGGCAGTGAATGAGTTAAAGGCAGCATCACCCCATCCACACTATATTTACACTGTGCGAGTAGAGCATTGCTTTTAGTCACCTGACAATTTGCCAGAATTGCTTAGAGTCCGACCAAAAGTCTTGAACTGAACTTCTTCCACACCCAAGGTTGGGAAGGAAGATGCTGTGGACTGGGCCGTCTGTCAGACAGGGCACCGACCCTCTGTCACAGATCTGTTGTCTCTGTTCTGGAGGGTCCCATTTAGGCGCACCGGGCCTGTCCAGTTTCCTCTCACAGCAGCTGATCTAACTCATCAGCAGGGCGTGATCAGTTAACAGCTCAGCTCCTCTCTTTGCCTGAGTGTCATAGCAAATCCGTCAATGCAACGCCAATCTAGGTCTTGTAGTTTCGTCAAGTTTCCCAGTAGAACAATGGAATCAGTTCTAGGAAAACTGTCATTCGCTGCATACTTGCAGTCAGGTGGTCAGGGACCTTTCCCTGACCTGAAGCAGCAGGGAACCAAAGTCCAGCCCTTCTCCTGGAGACTGTGTGGTCTCACTCGTGCTCCCTGTCCAGCCCTGCCTCCAAGGTGTAACGACTCTGCGCTATAGTGCACACTTCTTTCATCTAGGCCAACACGCGTGTTCCCAGCATTGAGCGCATACGGTTTACTGAACATTGCTTTTGTTGCTTAATATACATTTTTAGTGTGTTGTATATGATTGTTGTTATTAATTAGGTTCTTTCGTCAGCAGCAGCAGTAGGTTTACACTCCAGACTGAAAGAATAAGGTCATATAGGAACAACCAGGCTTGGCAAACACTGATGTGTATATAGGTAAGGCAGGTGTTGCTGGAATAAACTGGATGTGGTTCCTTCAGAGATCTTTTTCGTGCTGCTACTTTGTCATTGCTCTGATGCCAACTTCTGTTAATTCTTTTGCATGACAGTGAAAACTGAGACGTTTTAAACCTCTAGATAAAAGAGAGCATGTTTAGCAGCACGTCCAAGGTAGGAGGGAGAGACTGACAGCAACAGACTGTCCTCTGTGCTCGTGTGAAAGAACTCTTTAGGCTGAAATGGGGTTAAGAGTGTAAATCTCATCTATCCTTGGTATGTTCAGTCCATTTCCTGATTCTGTAAAGTGAGACTGAACGACAGCCTCCATTCCAGGGCCAAAAAGGAGGAAAAAGTCGGTTAATTCTGGAGTCGTTGCAGAAAACGGTCTCTTGTCTGTTTTCTTTCCAAATGTTAATGTTTAAAATGTGTTACTTATTTTTAGCACGGTGCCATTTTCAGACTGGTAACAAATCGTGTGATGTGATGTTGCAGTACGTTGGTGCGTTGCTTGAAACAGACCGGACGGATCTGCTTGGGTCCCCTTCGCCTGTCGACCCTCACCCTCTCTGAGACCCTGCCCACATTTCCCACCCTGCAGCTCCACTCTACTGCCACCCTGGAGAATGCTCTCACTGGACAAGAGGTTCATAAATAAACTCATTTCATTTGCATCAAAAACGACTTTACAGTTGTTTAGTGTCAGTTTGGCGCGCGCACACACACACACACACACACTTTCTAGGTTTCTAGCTTTAACTTCAGACGAAGCAGCTGCAATGAGCACCAGCTTGAACTGTAATTGTCCAGTTTAAAGAAACGTAGCTTATCTTCACCCTTTGTTCTTCACAGGACTGCGTGATTCCTCTGTGCAGTGAGGCTCTCAACTCTTGTAAGCAGCAGGATGCCCAGCTGTTCCTTCATGCCCTCAGATACAGCACATTTCAGAGACAACTCCTCCACAAACTTAAGGGTAACCATTGAGTCCTGTTGTTTCTGAGAGAATTAATCACACCTCAGTTTTGTTTCAGCAGCATCGAAGAAGAAAAAAACAATTTATGCGTGCTTCATAAATTGTCAGAGCAATTCTTCCAAGAAAGAAATGAAGCCACTTTGTATCTCTGAGGGTTAACCCAGGCGGTACAGTGGTTGGATGATCGGTCAGGCTGTCCAGCTGGTACCTCAGCTCGTCCCCAAAATAGCCTGAGCTTGGATTGGAGAAGAAGTTGGTTGGACCTGACCTTACTTTACAAAGTCCCAAATCCAGCTTTGTGCTGCAGACGTACTTTTTGCTGGGCTGAACGTGATCACTGTGCTGCATAGACAAAGGGCCGTGGAAACATGCTGGATGTATTTGTCCATGTAAACCTCTAACATTTCTCCTCATTCTTGCTTAGGTTACTCTTCCTCCACCGATAGCCACCTAATGGAGCTTTGTCTGACTGCTGTCAAATTTGCCCGTAAAAAAGGCAACATTACACTGGCATCTCGCCTGCTCAGACAGTTCAGTGACACACAAACACAAGAAGAAGAGCAGGAAGAGCACCTGTGCAAGGCCTTCAGGCGTCTTAATCTTGAAGGCACCCTGGGGGAGAAATGGGGACCAGAGGTGGAGATAGAAAAAGCCAAAGTCCTAAGAACTGCAGGTGAGGGAACATCTTCATTACTCTACCTTACACTCCATTGGATGGGAAAAAAGGACCTGTTCACCTCGAACACACACACACACACACACACTCTCCAAACCCAGGAAGACCCAACAAAACAATTAAAATCAATGTAATATGATGAAAAATCCTGACTGTAATCAGTGAGGTGATTATTTAGAAAGGGCAAACAGCTGGGAGATCTGGGTCCAAGCAGCACCTTGGCCTAACTTTGTGCTTAAACATAAACTGAGGTTTTGGTTCCTGAACAGCTGATTTCGTTCGGTCGTCTGCGTGTTCACTCTGAGGTGAAGGTAGAAATGTGGAGCGCACATTAGAGACAGTTTGCTGAGCTGTGATATCAGGATGGCAGCTGACTCTGTGTCTGCATCACTTTTCATTTAGTAAAAACTGTTTCTGCAGCAGTTTATGACAAATTTCATTTTTCAAGAATTATTCAGTGATCATTCACTGATGTGTAGTATACCCTCACTTTATTTATAGAGGGTTACTCAGACAACCTAAAACTCCAGGTCCTGTCCATATAAATGCACAGACTGGACACAAGGTATCCAGCTGCTGTTGTTCCTCTGAGACGAAAGACGGCGGCTAAAAGGCGCCGGTTCTATGCGGGGATTAAGCCGCACATTGATCTTCGTATGTTCTGGGAGAACTGAATGCACGACTGATGCTCTTGAGAGCTTCTCTCCTACACGCTTGACCAAACAGGCATTTGTATTTCCTCTGACCACTTTGCCACAGATAGCATGTTGGTGCCCTCTTGTGGTCAAGTGTGTAAGACATGCTGTCCCGGTGGCCCGTTACCTCCATGAGAAGTGAGCGAGGTGTCTGCATGGTCACAGCCATGGAAACGCGACTCTGCGGGCTGTGTAATAGCCGACAGCATTGCTCTGTTTTTCAGCGTGTTTAATGTTTTCATGTGTTTTACAAAATGTGACAGCGCTGTGGGCAAACTGCCTGGATGCACGTAACGGCACAGTTTTAATACAGAGTGCATGAAGAAGTGCTTGTAAAACAACACGGAAAACTTTGCATCGGTTTCCCTCGGGTGGCTATGGTAACATCCACCCAAAGACTGCTTCCCAGCCCGTGGATTCTTGAGAGCCCCTGCACCTTATCTACTTTAGGGATCCTGAAACGGTGCCACAGTTTCAAAGCCAGCATCTCTCTTTTCTCCTCACATCTCATCTCCATCTCTTTATCTGTTCTTCTGACGACTGCACCGGAGACATTGATCTTGTCAACAAGGAACTCCTTGACAAGGAGTTCCTCTTTTTCCTTAGTTGTGAGGTTGGTGAGCCTGAGCCAGCGTGCCTGCTCCTGGAGAATCACCAGGCCTGTGGCTCTCCCAGTAGCCACTAATTTGTGGAGGCAGAGGACGTGGAGGACGTGGTCAGTGAAGATGCAGAGTTCTTCCCACACACTGGTGTCTGGTTTAGCTGTCATGTCCTCTGAGCCATTAGCACAGAGGAGGTACTGTGGGCTCTCGTTGACAGAGCAGCTGCTTTGTAGCACTTATCAGTAAGGAAGCGGCCTTCCTTCCAGGGGAGGGACGGGGCTATGAAGATGAAGACGACTTTGGGTAAATGATAGATGGACTGATTTTTGTATATGTAAGCTGCGTGCTTACACATATCTTGCATGTTGAAATCCAGGGGAGACGCCATTGCAGGTTTATCAACCTAGCTGGTAGCTGAGTGCTTTGCAGCCCAGCTGATGCTAGCCAGGGAGTTGGAGTCCACCTCCTTGTTGTCAGGCAGCAGGAACTGTGAGTCGGCCGACTCCTCTTCATTCTCGTTAAAACCTCCTCCCTGTTCTTGTAGCATCTCCTCCCATATGAACTCCAGCAGGGGAGAAACCCTCACATCCTCCATGTGGCTCCAGCAACAGGAAAGTGGTAGTGATGGTCTGTGGGTCTCATCTGCCCAGCTCACGCCTGGTGTTGCAGCCAGATCCTCAGGTATCTCCATTTCGCCTTGCTCTGCAGCAGCCACCTGACAGGTTAGCCTGGTGAGCTACCCGACTGTGGAGCAGTTTGTGTGGACAAGCCACGCAGTGGATACGATCATGAGTGGATCTCAAGGCAGCCTGAGCATGCGATGAACCTATGCATGCTCCACACGGGTGTGCATCTCAACCTAAAGTCTTTTTGCATCAAGGATAGTTTTCTAACTTCCCTTCCATCTTCACTGTGTACGGCTCTGGACCCTGTAGCTCCTCTGAAAAAGTGCTTGCCTCCGTGGTATAATTCTCAGATGCACGCCTTAAAAAGCAGATAACTTGGAAGCTGGATAGAAAATTGAGTCTCACTAATTTAGAAGACCATCATGTAGCCTGGAAAAAGAGTTTGCTGCTCTCAGTTAGAGAGAAGAAATTACTCATAACCTTCTCATGAATGTAAAATTATGCACAGCTACTTTGAATAGCATTTATATTAAACGCCTTTCCTCCAGTTGAATTTTACAGAGATGAGTTTGCTCGTGTGTGCGCTCTGAGTCAGTCATCAGCTGGTTCTCTTTGCTGAAGAAAGCCTGGCAGACCTGACCTGGGGTCTGCCAGGCTTCCTCTGTCCTTGCTGCCAGCAGCTGGAAGCAATAATAATGATAATGATGGTAAATGATGAATAATTAAAAATAATAAATCATTAATTAGTTATCAATACATCAGAAAAACAGACAGTGGCACTGTAGTTACGACAGATGCTGTGAGTCCACTTAGCAGAATAATTTAAAAAGCACACACAGTTTGACATCTTATAAAACAAATATGGAAGTTTCTCCCTTCAAGTCCCTGTCGAGCTGTTTAGCAGTAATGCCACTGAAACCAGAGATCCTAATCCAACCCTATTTTACAAAAACCCAGGTGTATGTGCAGAGCATTGATGAGGGTCCTGAGGCTCTGTTTTCTAAGTGGTTGTTTCTCAGCAGGTCAGTCACTGACAGCCATGGAGATGCTGAGCAAAGCCGCTCTGTCTTATTGCCATTTGGGGAAGAATGAAGGCGCCGCCTGCCGCTCGCTGCTGACACTCTGCAAATGGTTGCTGGCCGACTGGAAGGACATGACGCCTCAGCTCAAACAGGTTTACTGCTTTTTGGAATATTTGGTAATGATAATCACGTATGCAAAGAGCTGTGCCTAACGTGAAAGCAGTACAGTGAAGTTAATAGAACACAAGAACATTAAATGTAAGAATCGGACCAATGATGGGACCTAACCCTCTAACCTGCTTTGGCTCAGCTGATATTTGTCCTGGTTAAGAGAAGCAACATTTCCTCTGTTACTCAACTCTAAGTAAGTGAAAGCTGACCCAGGTCTGTGTTAAACAGCCAGATATGCAGACACACAGCTTGTGGTGGTGCTGATTGTCTTCTCCACCAGAAGCTTCTGACGTGTCCAGGTTGCTGCAGAGCCAGCTTCCCTGATCACTTTATTCAGCCCACAAAGTGCACTCATCTCCAGCATTCTGAAGATTGTGTTCAGTGTTGGTGCAGGCGATCGGATTATGTTGCTGGGGTGGACAGGTGCTGCATATACCATAAGGAAAGTGAAAAGCCCAGGTTGTAATCCACCATGGAGGCATGTGCTGACCCCCCTTCTTTATTGTCCTGTTAAAGATATTTAACCAAAACATAAAAAATAGGGTAAAGGACTTCTTGAAGCATCTTTGACACATTTTAGAAAAGAATAAAATATGTCTAATATAGCAGATGTGATTGTTTGGATATATCTTTAAAATGCATGCTTTCAGGCTGTTAATGTTTTTGTAGGTGGTAAAGAAATCTGCAGCAGTGAACGCATGCAGCGCTCTGGGCAGCATGTCGGCTCTGAGCAGGAACATTGCTGCTCTGCTGGAGCTGCCCCTGGAGGATCAGGCCATCCCATCAGTCACTGCTGAGATTTCAGGTACCATTGGAACCTGATGTATTCACACAGGACTTCTCTGGGCTGCAGTAATGTTGATTGTCCCCCTCTTAACTCTAAATCAATGACTTCTCAATAATGCAGAGTTGGGATGTACCACTTTAATTTCCCAGTCTACTATACTACCACTCAAGTGTGGACACGCCTCCTCATTTAATGGTTTTTCTTTATTGTTACGACTTTCTACACTGAAGACATCAAATATATGAAGCAGCATATATGGAGTTATGTGACAAAGAAAAACTTAATAAATATATTTTAGTAGCCACTGTTTGCTTTGTTGGCAGAGCTGCAAACCCTGCTCTCAGTGAGCTTCATGATGTAGTCACCTGACATGGTTTCAGCTCACAGCTGTGCCTGTCAGGGTTCAGTGGTGGTGACACTGTTGGGGATTCATTCAAAATTGAAGGCAAACTGAACCAGCATGGCTACCATCCTGCAGACACACACCATCCCATCGTTTAAATTCCAACAGGACGATGACCCCAAACACACCTCCGGGCTGTGTCAGGGCTATCTGACCAAGGAGAGTGATGCAGTGCTGACCAGACAGCCTGGCCTCCACAGTCACCTGACCTCAGTGGAGATGGTTTGGGATGAGATGGAGCGCAGAGTGAAGGCAAAGGACCAACAAGTGCTCAGCATCTCTGAACTCCTTCCAGACTGTTGGAAACCATTTCAGGAGACGACCTCATGAAGCTCATGGAGACGCCGAGAGAGCAAAGCAAAGAATCTGAAATATCAAACATGTTTGGAGTTATTTCCCACGTTTTTGTTCACTACATATTTCCACGTGTTCATTCATAGTTTTGATGGCTTCAGTGAGAATCTACAATGTCTTATGTTTTCTATTCCCATGTGAAGCACTTTGAAGCAACTTCCTGTTTTAAAAAGTTCTATAGAAATAAATGTTACTTACTCATGAAAATAACAAAAACCATTAAATGAGACGGTGTGTCTGAACTTTTGACAGGTGTACGTCCATATTAACCTGACACTCTGTCCTCTTATGTCGGCAGTACGTGTTGGCTTTTCTGCACATGATGAACACTTAAGATCTTTAAACTAAAAAACACTGAATCGTTTTGTTACACTTTCTTTCTCCAGTCCAACTAATCCCAGATAACTAGAAGTTAAACATGCTTCCCAGGCTCAGGAGGACAAATTACTCAAAATGATGAGACACCATGTACCTGCAGATGAATACTGAAATATCCACAACCCTCTAAAGTGTTTGATGTTAATGTTCTTCCCTGTACAGTCAATGTGGGTGTTGGAGAGCCAGACTTCGTGTTGGGTCAGCTGTATCAGTTGTCCACCAGTCTGGCTCCAGATGTGGCAAAGTCCTGGGCAGCCCTGGCCAGCTGGGCTTACCGCTGGGGCAGGAAGGTAGTCGATAATGCCAGGTTAGTGGACGGACACACACACACACACACACACACACACAGACTGTTGTGTATGCTCTACTGGTCTGCGTAATGTCTTCGGTGGCCCAACAACACAGTGGAAACATTACTTTTAATGGAGCTTCTCCTCTTCAGCCAAGGGGAGGGACTGCCTCTTCTTCCTGGGGAAAAGAAGGAGATAGAGGAGCTGCTGCCAGCAACAACAAGTGAAGAAGACAAGGACATGATCTTCAGTATTCTGGGACAGGCCATGTGTCGACCTACTGGTATCCAGGTAAAGTCCTGAACAGCTGATAGCACGTACATATAGTACACTGGGCGTAGTAGCGCTGCGAGGACACCAGCTGCTGCCTGAGGCGTGTGGACCTGTGCTCGGGTTTTCTCTCCACCTTTGCCTCCGTCTCCAATGTGCCAGCTTCCCTTTCATCTACCTCAGCATCTGTGTTTTTAAAATACTGACTTGTGACCACGGCCGTAATGGTGTTTGACACATTTACCTGTTTATTTAAAAAAGACGATTGCGTCAGTTTCTGCAGTTGTGCTCGCTGCTTGAAGAGGCGATGGCAGTTGCGTAGTACACTGGGCGTAGTAGCGCTGCGAGGACACCAGCTGCTGCCTGAGGCGTGTGGACCTTGCGTCAGTTTCTGCAGCTGTGTTCACTGCTTGAAGAGGCGATGGCAGTTGCGTAGTACACTTCAGTAACAGGCTTGGTCAGTACATGTCTGTCAGAGGTGCCATCAGCTCCTGTAGGCTGCTGCTGGCATATGTAGTGATCTGATCTCATGCACAGGTATACGTACTTGAACAGGGACGTCTTACACATTGTGGCTTGTACTGCTGTGTTTTGATGTTTCTGACCTCTGTCCGGACTCTTCTCACATGCTTTGTTGTGTTCGAGCTTGTATTCAGTGCACGCTTGGTGTTTTCAACAGTCATTGTTTGTATATTCTTGGATTCTTTTCTGCAGCCTGTGTCAACCCTGATGTTCTGCTTTATGTCAGGATGAGGAAATGGCTCTGCAGCAGGAAGATGATGAGGATGACATGGTGGACGTGATTTGGCGGCAGCTCACCAGTTCGTGCCCTTGGCTGGGGGAGGCCAGCCAGCAGGTTACAGATGGTCTGATCCGAGTTTGGAGACTGGTCGTGGACCGTATCTTTGGTCTCTACCGCATCTCCTGCCAGGCCTATTTCACCTTCCTCAAGCTCAATGCTGGACACGTGAGGCTGAGTTCCTAAAGCTGATGACTGTGAAACAGTGACTGCCATGTGAAGATCATGACATAGATGTAAGTGCAGCGCTTGGTTCACTCCCTCACTCTGTGTGTTTGGTTTTAGGTCCCTGTAGATGAAGATGACCCCAAAGTGCTGCTTTCATATCACAGCAGCAAGCAGAGCAATGATGACGTAATTGTCATGGCAACGCTGCGTCTCCTGCGTCTTCTGGTGAAGCATGCCGGTGAACTGAGAGAGGGGCTTGAGCTAGGCTTAGCTTCGACTCCTACGGCACCCTGGAGGGGTATGTCCTAATGCAGGTTTACTGTGTGTGTGTGTGTGTGTGTGTGTGTGTGATATAATAGATGGGTTTTTCACTCATAGTTGAAGCTTACATACATTAAGAGCTCCCAACACTGGAGTGAAAACCTCTCGATTCCCTGATGGAAATTGATGGCAGTGAGGGGCAGATGAGATGGAAAAGAAGAGCATGTGAAGATGAAAACAAACACAGTGGACAAACAGTCTTGTCCGTTTGTAACAAACACCTTCATCATGATGTGAAGGCCACTGGTCCTCAGAGCCTGATGCCCTCAGGGGTCTGTCTCTTGCCCTGAAGTCTCTGACCGTGTCTCCCAACCCGGCCAGAACTGGCAAACAAGCACAGGGTGTCTGATCCACAGAGTTCACTGGGGGAAGAAGAGAAATTAAGTTAGTGGAAATGTGTGCTGTTCATGTGGTCAGGGGGCAGTCTGTGCTCTGTTGGCTCCAGGGTACCAAGTGACTGCTGAAAGGTTACTGATGTTCTGTCCAGTGATGCCTGGTTTACATAATGTAATGAATAAAAACAGCCACAGTGATAGGTTAGGGTTACTCTGCGAGTAATAAGGACATGAGAATATCTCTGTGGTCAAGCTCCGAACTCTAGAGCAGACATGGGAATGTTTGGTCCGTGCTGTAAATCAGCGGTGTCCAGCCCCAGTCCTCGAGAGCTACCGTGCTGCAGCTTTTAGAAGCATCCTTGTTCTGACACGCCTGAATCAAATGAATGGCTTGTTATCAGGTGTTTGCCAAACTTGATGGCTGCTGAAGAGGAGATCCAACCATCTGATTTAGCTGTTGGAGTAGGGATCCATCTAAAAGCTGCAGGACAGTAGCTCTCGAGGACTGGAGTTGGAGACTCCTGCTGTAAACTCTTGTTTATGTCGGTCAGCCAAGGGTACCAAAAGACCACACTTTCAACATTTAGCATTTAGCTAGTCATAAAGTATGTACTTGTTGCTTTTCATGTACTGATTCTTCGTGTTGTCTTTAGGTATCATCCCACAGCTTTTTTCGCGTCTCAACCATCCGGAGGCGTACATCCGACAAAGCATATGCAGCCTGCTGTGCCGTGTGGCCCAGGACTCCCCACACCTCATCCTCTACCCTGCCATTGTAGGCTCACTCTCCCTGGGAGGGGAAGCTCAGAATGCAGGTAGGCTTACTTTTCTTTTCTTTCTTGTTGCAGCCATGTTCTCTCCAGCTGTTTAAAGAGTTCTACATTAATATCTCAAATATTTCACTTTGCTTGTTCACTCGGTATTAGTCATATGTGCAAGAAATGACTAATACATAAAGTCAGCAAAATAGGAGACTGTATAAAAAATCCTTAGCAGTTAATGCAGTAAATGTATTGTTACTCCAGATGCATTTGTTTTATTTTGGTGGTATAAATGTGATCTGGCAGGTTACACTTAATATTCTGAAACAAGTCTGCATGGTTTGAAAGGGAGTCTCTGACATCAGACACCCTGTGCTCGTTTTTCTGACTTCTCCTCTCGATTGGTTAATTTTGCAAACAGGGAGCAAACTGCCGTCAGCTCTGCCTACCTTCTTGGGGAGCATACAAGGAGAGGACCTAGGTGTGGATGAAGAGGAGCAGCTTGGGAGTGATGAACAAGGCAGATCATCAGAAGAGCTGGCGACCTGTTCAAGTCAAGACCAAGCCATGATGCAGGACTGTTACAGCAAGATTGTGGAGAAGCTGTCTTTAGCCAACCCTAGCATGGTGCTGCAGGTAGAAGGCTGACCGCGGTTACACGTTTTGTATGGGGGGGGGCTATACTGTTTCTACTTGAATCAACTACAGCTAAAGTTCAGTTAAAAGAAATGTGATTTTCTCAAATGATTGACTTGTGTGTGCCGACCAGGTCCAGCAGCTGGTGGGTGAGCTGCGCAGAGTCACGTTGCTGTGGGATGAACTGTGGCTAGGTGTGTTACAACAGCAGCACATGCACGTCCTACGCAAGATCCAGCAGCTGGAGGATGAGGTCAAGAGAGTGCAGAACAATAACACACTGCGCAGGTGAGACTTGCTTTGACCTTAGCCTCAGGATAGGGTCTGCTTTTTTCTGTGTACATCGTTGTTTGAAAAAACATCTCAAATCAAAGCTAACCGCTGCTGGCCCACAGTTCATTTGGTGCCATGGAGCCAACAATAAGCAAAGGTCTCACTATGGAAAGTGCTTTCTTGAGTGACCAGAAATAGACCCACTAATACCAAATGGCTGTGGCTCAGGAGGGGTTTTCTACCAGTTGGAAGGTTGGTGCCCAGTCTGTCCACCTCAGTGTCAGTGTGTGCTTGTAGTAAAAAGCACTTTGAATGTTCAGATTAGAACAATGCTGCTACCATACACCACTTAGACGTCCTTCCTGACTCCTCGTGACCCAAAACAGATTCTGGAACCTTCTGACTTTCATCTGTTTTAGGAAGCATTTCAGGTCCAAAACACGATCTTTCAGACCTTGGTTGATATCACACAGATGGTACGCTCCTAGAATTCCTCAGCACCTTGAATTAAGAATGGTGATGTAACACACCAGTGCACAACTAGTCCGCTCATCCCGCATCGGTTTGTAGATGTGCACTAGTCGTTACTGGACCTTGCAGGTTATGGTTGCACTGGTTAGTTGTAAGCTGTACTTTCTTTACGTTTCTCTCGTATTTCCCTAACTGAGTCATCCACGTCAAAGGTAAGAACATCTGAACTCCACCCTCTTGTGCTAAAACTCTGGACTCCATTGACAGTCCATGTCCTGTAGTTGCTTCAATGCTCCCGGTCTCATCTGTTGTGGAACCTGTAGAACCTTAATCATTTGTTACTGGTGGTTTAAAAGTTCAGCGATGACATGATGAAAACCAGCCTGTGGAAAAGCTATTACCCCTCAGCTGTAAAAGGCTGATTTGGGGTACTGTCGTCACCCCGCTGGGCGAGCAGCGTGGGAGGTCTCAGGAGGCTGAGGGCTGGTGCTGGCAGTCACCAGTCAGTTGCTGATCTGTATTTTTCTGTGTTCAATGAAAAGTAAAGTTCTTACTAGGCTTGTCTGATCTCCCAATACCATTTGTTGATCTGCAGGGATGAAAAGATCGCCATAATGCGTGAAAAGCACTCTGCTCTGATGCGTCCCGTGGTTTTTGCCCTGGATCATGTGTGCAGCATCACAGCAGCTCCGGCAGAGACGCCGCATGAATCCTGGTTTCAGCAGACCTACGGTGATGCCATCACGTCTGCCCTGGAGCGTCTAAGAAACCCCGTAAACCCGGCTAATCCAGCCAGTAGCTGGCTTCCCTTCAAACAGGTATGATGTGCTTTGTGTTAGTGATGACCATGGTTTTATTTTCAAATTATTCAAGTTCTGTAAGCTGCAGGGATAGCAATGGGAGCAGAAACTGATGAACAGCGTGTGACAACAGGTTCACTGAACAGGCGACAACAAGACGACCCTTAAAAATGCAGTGGTGGTGGTTGCTTACCTCATCCTGCTCACTGACTTTAGCTCGGTTTTGTGTTGTTAGTGTCACTGCTGATAGTGACGTGTCGTCCCACCTGCTGCACGTTCGGGCCAGCATGTCATCGTAAGAAGGCTTTGCTTTGTCTCCCAGCCAAGTCTCAGGACTGTGGAAGCCAAGAGATGGACTGTTAAACCAGGAAACTCAAACAGGCCAATAAAAAGGTTTTAACCCAGGGCCTGGTATTTGCTCCATTGTTAGAGGGGGGCTGAGAGTAGTACTGCCAGAGCCCTGCAGCATGACATACCAACCAGTGGGCTACAGGTACCGTTTCTGATCAGGTGGAATGGCCTCACATCCTTCAGTGGAATCTGTTCACAGCAGAAACACCAGAACTTGCGACCCCACCACAGGTGCAGTGTTCCCTTCATGGACGGGAGCACCTGTGATAGAGTGGTAACAGCGTATGCTGCTTGCAGCTTAGTGAAATCATTTCCTCATTGCCTTTGGGGCGATCGTGGCTCAAGAGTTAGGAGTTCGCCTTGTAATCGGAAGGTTGCCGGTTCGAGCCCCGGCTCGGACAGTCTCGGTCGTTGTGTCCTTGGGCAAGGCACTTCACCCGTTGCCTACTGGTGGTGGTCAGAGGGGCCGGTGGCGCCAGTGTCCGGCAGCCTCGCTTCAGTCAGTGCGCCCCAGGGTGGCTGTGGCTACAATGTAGCTCCATCACCAGTGTGTGAATGTGTGTGTGAATGGGTGGATGACTGGATATGTAAAGCGCTTTGGGGTCCTTAGGGACTAGTAAAAGCGCTATATAAATACAGGCCATTTACCATTTGTCAACCTGGTGCTGGTGCAGAGGGCCCTGGTCTCCTCCTGGTCCAGGACTGTGTGCAGCTCACATGGCCATTGTGTCTGTGACGTTCCTGGAAGATGAAGGCGTTGATGTTCCCCAGGTCTGAGTCCAACTGAGAACCTCTGGGCCATCAGTGCGTCTGACTCTGCCAAAAAGCACCACTGCCCCCGAGCTCGCTGATGTCCTGGTTCAGGTCTGGAAGGAGAGCCCACTCAGTCTGCACATTCAGTTTTCACTTTCAACTACGTGTGATTTCAAATCCAGCTCTCAAACGGTTGATGATCCACCGAGTGTCATTTTGTCCTTAGCAAACTGTGTATTTGTGTGCAGTGTGTGTTAAATATACACAGGAATTGTTTCCCCAGCACCTGTGAAGATGTACCTGTGTATGTATTCTGTTATGTTGAGATGCATCACTTCCACAGATGTAGGATCCTTGATATTTCCATAGTTTTATATTGTGTAGCTGTTCCAAACCTGACTGATGTGCTGTCTGTGTTGGACAGATCATGATGAGCCTGCAACAGCGTGCTCAGAAGAGAACCAGCTATCTGCTGCATCTGGACGAGATTAGTCCCCGCCTGGTTTCCATGACTACAACAGAGATTGCTCTACCTGGCGAGGCATCGGCATTAGATGCAGTGACCATACAGAGTGTAGGGAACACCATCACCATACTGCCAACCAAGACCAAGCCAAAGAAACTGTTCTTCCTGGGCTCAGATGGACACAACTACCCGTACCTCTTTAAAGGTGGGGAAACTCGGTCGCAGCAGCAGTCGTAGATGGAAGCAGTCTTCTAAAGCTGCAGGGAACAGGAAACGTAAAAACTGCATTAGCATTCAGTTGGTAATATTGACAGTTGTGTTCTGTGAACAACTGAAGCCTGGCTTTTAGATTAGATTAGATTAGATAGAACTTTATTAATCCCTCGGGTGGGTTCCTCTGGGAAATTCGATTTCCAAAAAAGCACAGCACCGACAGAAGTTAAAAAATACAAGTGAATTGCACATTTCAAGTATTGAGTCTATTGCACCGTTGACTATTTACAAAAGTATTGCACAAAAGGTATTGTACAGTGAGGTGAAGAGGCACTGCAGCTTAGTTGTTCTCATTTTTTTTTGATTTTCAGTGGGCAGAGGAGTGCTTTGAAACAGATAAAGTAATGTTAGTAAAGTCATTAGAACATGAAGTATGAGAGAGGCACATCGACCCGTTGAGTCTGTAGTTTCTGAGAACATCTCCTGTGTTTGACGCAGTTTGAATACAAGCTGTGTGACTAAACAGGACAAATGAATATTCCCCAGCTGGCTGCTGGAGGTGGGGCCAGTTGTAAGGTGAAGCTGGTCATAAAGATGGTGGTACTCCACAAAACGTGGCAGTTGCCATGGTCACCCACAATTTGCATGGAAGACTTTTATCTGCAACGTTATAGCGAAATAGTGACGATGGTATTCCAACCAAAAAGTGTTTCCTGTAGCAGTGAGGCGCAGCTTTTACTTTGAAGGCGAAGGTTCTGTTTCCAGTTTTTATTGTACTTTGTTTTGCTAACAGTCGATAGTTAGCAAATAAGTCGTAACTGTGGCAGCCACAAGGTTTTTGGTGTAGCTAATTTTAACTAGTGACAACCAGCAGCAACAAGTGCTAACCAAAGGTTGGGTAATGCAGCCTTTGATTTATATATTTGCCAGTTGGTCCCCACGCCTGCGTGACAGATGCCTAATTTTATTTTTAACAAATGGGGTCCAAGCACTTTAAGACAGGGTCCTCCCAAGAGCACCTTTGATACTTGGCATTATAGTGATTGTTATTATAAAAAGGTCTGTAAGAAATCCAATTCTTTTTATTTTCATATATATTTTGTTTGTTTCATCATTCGACCCGCTGACCCGATGTTAGGCTCTCTAGTTGCTCGTTTCCTGCGTCACATTCAACGTACATCATCTGTGTGTAAACTCGGGGTCGCCCAGATTTGTATCCACGATTGAGTTTTTTCGAGTCAGCACGTACATGTGAAATACAGAACGTGAGAAAGAAACGCAGACCTGACAGAAGCTGGGGGTGAGTTGAGAGTAGCACAAACGTTTTCTGTGGGTGTTCATACTAAATCGTTTGTACAGTGTCATTTTACCAAGACAGAGTCGTCATTAAAAAGCTTTTATGTGAACCGCCAATGATCCCTCTGAGCTCGTGAGCTGTGTGTTGTGCGTAGAAAGCAAAGGGAAAAATGTCAAAGTTTCCTTTGTGATGAAATAGTGACTGAAGTTTCTCTCAGGTCTGGAGGATTTGCATTTGGATGAGCGCATCATGCAGTTCTTGTCAATTGTCAACACCATGTTCACCAAGATCAATCAGCAGGAGCAACCACACTTCCATGCCCGACACTATTCTGTCACGCCGCTTGGAACTCGTTCAGGGCTGATCCAGTGGGTGGACGGTGCCACGCCCCTCTTTGGCCTCTACAAACGCTGGCAGCAGAGGGAGGCTGTGCAGCAGGCTCAGAAGGTAGAGGTTTGTCTGCACTGTAACACACGGCTTTAACACTGGTCAGGCGGCGAGCGCTTTCTGGTTTCGGGCCCGTATTACTGGTTAGTGATGTGACTTTGTTTTCTGAGCAGGCCCAGGACTCCTTCCCACAGCAGCCTATACCTCCAGTGCCCCGCCCCAGTGAACTGTACTACAGTCGCATCGGGCCGGCTCTAAAGGCAGTGGGGCTGAGTGTGGATGTGACACGGAGAGACTGGCCTCTCAGCGTTATGAAGGAGGTTCTGAAAGAGTTGATGGAAGCAACGCCGTCCAACCTTCTGTCCAAGGAGCTCTGGTGTTCTTGCACCACGCCGAGCGAGTGGTGGAGGGTCACTCAGGTGCGAGGAGATGCATTCAAAGCGTTTCTCACCTTCTTCCTTGTCTCCTGTTTCAGAAAAGGACAGATGCTCAGAAATGTAATCCAGATGTTTCTTTGTTTCCTTTTCTCTGTCTGCAGTCCTACGCCCGATCTACTGCTGTCATGTCAATGGTGGGATACATTATTGGCCTTGGCGACCGTCACCTTGACAACGTTTTGATTGACATGACCACTGGAGAGGTGGTGCACATTGACTACAACGTATGCTTTGAAAAAGGTGCGTTTAACTGTGTTGCTGCGATTCATTTTAAAGAGAATAGTTTAGAACCACATTTATTAAAAGGTAAAAAACTATTGTGCTGCATGTGATAGAAGCAAAGGGACAGAGGTGAACACCACTCACACAGTGCTCACCACAGCTAGTCAGCCTGTTCTGTGCAGATATAATAAAGCTCTTTTCCTCCCCCATAATATGATCAGACTCAAAGCTCTTTATCACACACTGAGATGTTGGAGGAAACCCAGCTGAGGGGTTATTTTTGGCTGCTAGCGTGGAACAGTATCGATTTTCCATGTAGTGGGTGACCTGCTCGTTTTCCTGGGTGCACAGTATCAAAGTGTGTGTGTGTTGCCAGGGAAAAGCCTGCGAGTGCCAGAGAAGGTCCCATTCAGGATGACCCACAACATCGAGATGGCTCTGGGAGTCACTGGGGTGGAGGGCATCTTCAGGCTGTCCTGTGAACAGGTTACTCTCACATCACACTGCATATAAAACCATTTGTACAGGCGTTAACTCAACCCATCTGTGAAAGGGTATCTAAAACACACCCGTCTATGTTATCATCAGTAGCATTTCTCACACACCTTGTAACAGATTGGACTAATTTCACGTAGCATAGTCGCAGTGTGCCCCGTGGCAGGTACACCATACCACCGCCCACCTCTGCTGTTAGAATGAGGATCTTCATCTCTTGCTGCTGATGAAGCGAGAGCCAAGTTCAAAGTGTTCAATATGTTGGAGCTTATAAAATGAACACATGAGCCTGAGATGATTGTTTCCCTGAGGGTCACGATTGGAAAGTATTC
Source organism: Copadichromis virginalis (assembly GCF_057382275.1). Taxonomy (NCBI): domain Eukaryota; kingdom Metazoa; phylum Chordata; class Actinopteri; order Cichliformes; family Cichlidae; genus Copadichromis; species Copadichromis virginalis. Next base: position 91,772 of record NC_140621.1, read on the forward strand.
CCACTGGGCTGTAATTGATAAATATTGAGACGAGTGGCTTTTTTTGCACAGTTTAGAATAATGAAGGTAAAATTAAGCAGTAGATGGAGTGACAGTTTGTTTTTACAGTTTGCTGCAGCTTACAGGCTGTTTGTTAGAGGGATGTAGCCAGTGCACGTTTTGTACCTCGGGATATTTCCCATGCACTGAAACATGGAGATGTTAGAGCTGTCGGCTATTGTGACAGGATGGAAGTCAAAATACACGTGGGGGGAAAAAATCAAGTGGGATGTGTGTTTCTAGGTGGTTCAGATAATGCGACGAGGCAGAGAGACCTTACTGACCCTGCTGGAGGCCTTCGTGTACGACCCTCTGGTGGACTGGACCGCGGGGGGAGAGGTAGGATTTGCTGGTGCAGTGTACGGAGGGGGAGGCCAACAGGCTGACAGCAAAAAGAGCAAGCGGGACATGGAGAGAGACATCACGCGCTCTCTCTTCTCCTCCAGGGTGGCTGAGATCAAGGTGAGTTCACAGATGTCAAATAATCATACAGCACCTTGTCAGCAAATCCAGTCGGTTCTGTGGTGGTGTCTCAGGTTGCCATGGTTGCAGCCGTTTCTTTAATTGCAGTTGTCAATGTTGCTTCACTTTGTCTGACAGTGAGAACAATAAATAGGGGAGAAAGTTAAATAAGGACTGCGTTACAGTGTAAAGAAGGAGAATTTTAGTGGCTTTTATCTGTCATTCCAGGTTAATCCACAGCTGACTGACACTACAGTTATTGCTCTTACAGCTCACATTGTCTAAATAGGCAGGAGTAGGGTTGGCTTTGTTTTTAACAACCCTGCAGGCTGTAGAATGAATCCTTTCCTGCATTTCATATTTTTAATGTGTTATTGTTCTGTATGGGCCTCGTGCAGGTGAACTGGTTTAAGAATCGTGACGAAATGCTAGCGGTCCTACCACAAGTAGAAGAAGCCGTAGAAGAGTACTTGGTCCTGCAGGAGCTTCTCTGCCAAGGAGAGAAACGCCAAGCTAAACTACAAGAGGAGAGCGCCTTCTTAGAGGGGGCAGAGAACCACCCTGACCACGACATCTTCACCCTGGAGCAAAGGTCAGACACAGCACACTGTTCATGTTCTTTCAAATGCATGCCAAAAGGTGCATTTAAGGATATACATTTGAAAGACTGAAAGGTGCGTCCGGTGGATTCATTGAAGTTTGTAACATGTTTGGATATTTGATCGTCTTTTAAACAGTCACTACAGACAACAAAATAAGGAAATGTGGCTTTTAAATTATTCATTGATAGATAAAGTTAGGTGATGCTGTTGCTTGGAAACATTGTGGTCACACTTATAGCATAAGATAAGCTTTATTACCCCTGAAGGAAGGAAACGAATGTGTTACAGCAGCCAGAACATGAAGAACAATGTAACTCTGTAAAATAAATACATGGTTCAGATCGCACGCTCATTTGCAGCAGTGCCGACACACACACTCGAGTTAAGTATTCAACAGTTACCACACATGTTAATGAGACCACTCTTAGGGGTGTTCTCCTGGTGCAGGCGGGACGGTTGTATCAGGAAGCAGATCTGTAACAGACGAGCTCGGTGAACACAAATCAGCTGAATGTTTGGAGGCGGAGCCCAAAGGAGGACGGGGTCGTAAAGCGATTGGTCGCTTTGAATAGATGATCATAGTTATATAAACAGTCATACTGTGGCAACAACAGAAAAACTATTTGAAACTTTGTTTACAATTTGAAAGTGTGCAGAGTGAACTATCAGCAGTTTGCTGTGTAGCAGTGGAGATGCTGACAGCTGGATTATTTACTGCTGAGCCTCTGCACTGCTCCGACCATTCAAACTCAGCTGATCCGTGCGAGCAGGGTTTCAGTCCGAGAAACGGAGAGCTGGTGGCGAGAATGTGAAACTGCAGCCGCGTGTGCGATGGCTTCTTTGTGCGCACGCCTGCCGAGTGCTACGTGCAGGAAATTTAATAGCACCGCTGGAATAGATGAGATCAGGACGATAACAGAAATACTGTATCCACAAACATCATCGCCTCATTCTGAACTCTTACTCACCCAGCCCTCCTACTCACAGGTACTCTGAACATACCCAGCTGCAGTCACGACAGCGGACCGTGCAGGAGGCCATTCAGGGCAAACTGACTGAACTGGACCAGTGGATCTCCCAGTACCAGGCAGCATTCTCCAGCCTGGAGGCCACACAGCTCGCCAGCCTGCTGCAGGACATCAGCAGTCCTATCGATCTTGGTCAGTGTCTGTGTAAAATACTCTCCTCAGGTTTCTGCATATTGTGTATTTCAACATATTTCTGGGTGTTGCTTTGGTATATTTTACTTAAAAATATATAAAATGAAAATAGGATGATTTGACATTTAGTTCAATAACTGCACAGCTCTTGAGTTGCTCCTGACCTGATTGGAGGGAGCCCATTTTAATATGTAGTCAGCAGCCAATAAGCTTGCATATGACACAGGAAGTCTGCGTGCACCTGGGGCTCCACCTGTGCGTCCCACTTCTTGGTTTGGACTCCCTCACCCAGTGGAAACAGACACAGGTTGTCTGAATACGAGCTCAATCGTCCAGGTCAGGAAATCCCAGGAACGTGATTGTTTGCCTTCATGTAGCGTTTTCAGTGGGAGGGACATGTTCATACGACTCTTTTCAGGATTATTGAAGGTCTTGGAAGAGTATTGTCTGTACAGTAAAGTGTGAGTTCTGCCTTTTGTCCTGCTGTTAGTGTTTCTGTAAATAGAACAAAGGAGGGAACGAGAACATTGTGCTGTGGAAGTGGAACTACAGCCACTGGTTGAGTGTCATGGCCCTTTATCCAATTATTGATTCTCCAAACTCACATTTCAGGTTCACTCTGTCGGACGCTGTTTCTGTCTCTAGTGATGTCATCGTGAACATTTACTGTTCTTGAAGAGCTGGATGGTTAACTGTGTGCCCGCCTGTCAGGGTCAATGTTAATTATTTATGTGATATTGATGATTTATCCCTGCTTAACACTACGATTAAACAACACTGCTTGTGGTTCAGTTTTCAGTAAAAATGCATTGATTGTACTGAGCTGTGCTGTCTTGTTCTTGGCTGTCCCATCAGGCCCTCCCAGCTATGTGCCAGCCACAGCCTTCCTGCAAAATGCAGGTCAGGCCCACCTAATCAGCCAATGTGAGAGCCTGGAGGCGGAGGTGAGCACCTTGCTGCAGCAGCGCCGTGGAGCCCTCCGCAGCTCCCTGGAGCAGCTTCACAGCTATGCCACAGTGGCTTTGCTGTACCCACGGGCTACCCTAGTATTCCACAGGGCCCATCAGTGGAAGGCCTGGTTGGAAGAGCTGCTGAGAGACATGACAGCAGATCACTGCCAGCACATCTACAGACAGTAAGGAGCCACGCATTGTCTTTTCTCATTTTCATTGGTTAACCCTAGGACTGCATGTGTCGCTTAGCTGGTACCAGCCTTACTGGTGACCAGTCCTCGCAGAGTCCCTAAAATGTTTTTGGTGAAGAAGCACCCCTGAGACCCACCGTCAGGTCCAAGTTACACACCTAAAAATGTCCCCTATGATAGTTCTCTTCAACTCGGCAAACATCCTGTGCGCCCCTTCACCTGAGTTACCTGCAGATACCTGCAGTTCATGAGACAGGACAGGTTGCAGCATCACCATGAATCACATCCAAGCTTATGTTCTGCTCCTCATGGTGTAACTCACGATACCAGCTAAATGTGTGTCTCTCTTTCCAGATATGAGTTGCTGTTTGCTCCACAACCTTCTGCTGCCTCCTGCCAGTTTCTTTCCAGTGTGGAATTGACTCTGCAGCACCAAGTGGCTGACACCAACGAGCGCGTGGTGCACCAAGCAGAGCGGCTGAAGGCTGAGGGCACCACAGTAGCAGCGTGTGAGGAGCAGCTGCAGGAGATTGAGCACTGCATCACAGTTTTCCTGCGGGAGAATGGAGAGCCAGGTTCTCTCAGCCTGGCTGCAATCATCACCTCTGCCCTCTGCACACTCTGCAGGTTTCATTCACATTTTCATTCTGTGTCTCACAGTTTTCAGTCCCTGTGACTGTCTGTGAGGGTTTAATTGTGTCCGTACTGTAGGTCAACAGACAGATGAATAAGAATCTGGTAGTATGAGGTCCAAAAACATGCTGATGTAAGTGAAGGCAGCCAAACGTAGGTGGGAAAAACTCAAACCTAACACCAGAGTTTCTGAGTCAGTAATCTGAAGAAATCCACTCAGCGGCACTAAAAACCCTGAAAGACCACTTAAAGCTCTGGTTAAGGTTCAAACTACTGGTTAGGACTGAAAAGATTTAAAAAGTCTTTGTTTCTGGAAAAGAGATCTTTGGTAAGATAAAGCAGGAGGAAAGAAACGAGCCCTAATCTGAACCACATGGTGATGGTCACTCATGTTAGCGGTCCTCTTCTGTCTGAAGTCGGTCACCATCATTATTTACATTTTAAAGAAGGTGATTCCTGCACGAGCGCTCCACAAAATCATCCTGCTGCCTGTTGTTGCATTGGCACAGAGCTTTAAAGGTTGTATCCGAAGCAATCTGCTAGCCTGTTGGCCTTGTCACAGGCTGCTCTACAGACTGGAAGCAGGCCTCCTCATCCAGCTCTCGGCGATTTGTCTTTGCTGTCAGCACGACTGAGTCCTGGTCAGATCATGTAGGACTCTGTTTTCTTTAGTCAGACTTGGCCAACTCACCTGTGATAATAACCATGGAAGCTAGCAGGCGTGCTACTGTTACTGATCTCACACATTAGAGTGGGCAGAAGGTCACATGGCGAGAAGTGCCCTGTGCATAACGTGAAGTGTCTATTCAGCAGCATGCAGTCATGTGAAAAAGACAGTGCACCATTTTTACTTATGGGGCTTTAATGGGACGTAATAAAAAACGATGTGGTCCTCAGCAGCGTTGGAAATGAGATCAGTCCTACCTCGGTGTGGTTGGGTTTGAGTGGGTGGATAAAAGCTGCAGTGGACACAGTGAACCCACTTTTGTCTTGTGTTTGATTGACCGTAGACGCAACCTGGTGATGGAGGGTGCAGCAACCAGCGCTGGGGAGCAGCTCGTGGACCTGACGTCTCGGGATGGGGCGTGGTTTTTGGAGGAGCTATGCAGTATGATTGGAAACATCAATGGGCTTGTAACACTGCTGCAACGCTGCCCGCTTTTAACTCATGACCTGGAGCTCCCTCCACCTTCAGCTACCACCCAGGTTGTTTACCTGGCCAGTGCTGTGTATACCTGCTTACAGGTAGGTCCACCTGCAAACTATGAAGCCGCGCAGGAACAGGCTGAGGCCGTGTAAAGTCTTTTTGCTGACATTGCTCTGGCCTGTCATCTTTTTATTGCAGGAGCTGAACACCAATTTCCGTCAGATCATCTTTCCAGAGGCTCTGCGATGTATGATCAAAGGAGAGCCGACTCTGGAGTCCATGTTGGCAGAACTGGAGCAGCTGGTAGATCAGAGCTCTGATGGTCTTGGCCTGCAAGGTTTGGCCGATAGTTTGCAAACCGGCACAGGCCTGGACCACAACGGCCGTAACCACTGCCTCCACATCACCAGGTGGAGTTCCTGTCGTGCATTTTTAGCGGACACAGTGCTGTTTAACTTGCTGCTAACCTGCATGCTTAAAGTTTGTTTTGTGTGTGTCTGTTTGTCAGAATGCTGCGTGTGCAGTACTCTGAACTGATCCAGCCTCATAGCATGGATGGACAGGGCCAGGACACACCAAAGATGTCTGCAGGTCAAATGTTGTTGGTTGCCTTTGATGGCATGTTCACTCAGCTGGAGACGGCCTTTGGGCAGCTGACTGAAAAGGTAGAGCTTACATTTGTGCACATTCAGTGAATGCATGTTACGACCCGGCTCCAAAGCTGCGACATAAACATGGAGACTGATACCAGAACTTCACAGAGAAGAGCTTTTATTTTAAATCGCATAACAAGTTGGCTAAAATAACTGGTACCACTAAGACAAACAGTAGTGAGCCTTTATGAAAGCCCGCCTCAGGTTTATCCACACCTGGTCAATTAGCAACAGCTGTACACTCTTGCACTGCCACTGCAGAGAGATTAGGGGCTGCAGAGGGCAGAACAATGCAGTGAAAGACCTAGAATGACATCAGAAATCCTCGTCACGTCTGTAACGGGATATTTTTATGACTCACGGTGCATTTTATAGCTTGTTTATTTTAAATATTGAGTTCAATTCTGTACCATAATTGGCCGCCAGGTTCCATGTTATTCTCAACACAGGCATGGTTGTGTACCAGCACAGCAAACAACAATGCACTTTGTATCCTGACAGCAGGTGGAAACACAGTGCAGGATAAGCTCGATCCAGTCCTAACCTGCTCTTCAGGAACTAGTCTGTGTTTCTTACACCGTTGTTTCCTGGAGCGACTAATATTACTTTGCTCTGCATTATCCTTAGCTGAGTTCTTTAGAGGTGCCGCCCCTGTGGAGAAAGGTGGATGTTCTGAGGGAGGCCCGAGCCACACAGCTCCACTTCTTTGATAGCCTGAATCAGCGTCAGCTGATGGAGGAAGTGTTCTTCATCAAGAGACTGCAGACCATCAGGGATTTCTTCAGGCTGTGTTCCTCGTTTGCTCAGACTCTTTCTGGTAAGAGCTCTTCACGGCCACACAGACTGAGGATGAACTTATCATGTTGTTGCACTTTATTAAAAGCACCCACTTGATGCCATGGACACTATAGAGAGGGCTGAGCATTGTTAAAATATTGGTTTAGCCATAATCTACAGCCTTTTCTTCTTCCACTATGAAGTGTTTCTGGATGTTTGCACTTTGACAAAGTCAAACTGCTCAGTGTTTCGCATAGAAAGAGAGAACATAGCTTTCCGAGGTATTTGTGAGCTCTGTGGTTTAAATAACCAGATATTCTTGCGGCATGTCTGATGACTGTGGGACAAATCTTTGCAGGTACCTGCGCCCCAGCTGAGGAGCTGTTACCTACAAATGGACCTGTTGGTTTGGGGAAGTCCCTGTACGGCCGGCCCGGCAGCACTGGGTCGGGTGCAGCAGTGGTCAGTGAGGAACAGATGATTCGTCCCATCAAGGCCTTCACTGCTGAGTTTGTCCGGCAGATGCTTATGGGTATGCCCAGCCAAGCCCTCAGTCTGGCCCTCTGCAGCACCCTCTCTGCCCTCGGTGTGGACATTGTCGCTCAGGTGGAAGCAAAAGACTTTGGTGCAGAGAGCAAGGTATGATCTGTGTGGAATTATGTGGTGTTCAGTATCTTTGTTCTCTCAACGTTCTTTTCAACCTTCTTCATGTTCTCCATGTCAACGTTAAAAAAGAGTGTTCATTATTGAATTTTTCCAACTATCTTAAAGGAGTCTTTAGAAATGCTGATCACCTGTTGGCTGCGTTCTAGTTCAGGTTGGTTGATCTGTTGATCGTTGCTGCCCATCAGGTAGTGCTTACTCAGCCTGTTTAAAAACAAGTATCGCTCTCTCAGCTGCAGAGTAATCAGTGGGTTTGAGTTGATAACCTGTTCTTTCAAAGCCTCCCCCAGACTGTCGGACAGTCATCGCCCTTTCTGGATCTCATACTCATGTGTCACCTGTTCCAAATATTTTTCATGTTGCAACCTTCTTCCACAATGGATTCTTCATTTTTCACCAGATTCTACTCACCGTGGAAAAACCTTATTTACAAAAAACGCTGTGTGTGTGAAATGTTGAATGTTTTAGTGTAAATGCAGAGTGGATACACATTTATTGTTCCAGTTTTCAAAGACTGTAAAGAATACCGTAAAGTAACCTTTGCTATGTGTGTTCCTCCAAAGGTTTCTCTGGACGAGCTCTGTAAGAAGGCAGTGGAGCAGGGGCTGACGTCAGGTCGAGTCTCCCAGCTGCTGTTGAACAGAGCCACAGTGCTGGTGTCGTCCTATGACACAGCATGGAAAAAAGTTGACCTGCTGAGGAGGCTGGATAGCAACCTGGAAGCTGCCAGGGCCAGCCTGCAGAGGAGCCAGCTGCACATCGCTATGTTCCAGGTACATGCACCAGTAGGGCTGCTTTTGGAGTTGTGATCACTTTTCACATCACAAAAAATACTTCCAGTCGCCTGCGGTGTAAGCTGAAGATCAGTGAAGCTAACACAAAGTGCTGCAAAGAACGGGGCGAGTTCTGGTCAGCTGTATTAGAATCATGATGATGTCTGGATCATCTCTGACGTAACTTCATGTCATTTGGTGATTGTCCAAATATACCACTGTTTTTATTGGTGCGTTTCTTTCAGTGGCAGCACGAGGATGTTCTGGGTCCCAGTAATCAGCCTTTAAGTGTCAGCATTCCTCCTCGTTCTGTGATCCTCAGCAACATGAAGAAGAAGCTGTATAAGCTGAGTCAGGATGAAGCAGCCATCGTTGCCATTCAGGTGAGTTTGTCTTCATTCCCAGATCAAAACCATAATAGTTTCTGGCCACTTTAGGAGAATGACATTTTTAAACATACTTTAGTATGTTTAACATAGGAACTTCTACAGGAAACTCTCATAGTAAAGTTAAAGTGCAGCAGCTCAGAAACATTACCTGAAAGGCATGTCAGTGAAATTCAGGAAAAGCCTGCTGGGTTGCCAGGCGAACCAAAAGTCCTTCAAGCTAACTTAAGGTTATGTATGTAACCCAGGTTCTCTGAGTATCAGATGTGAGTGTCTCACTATGGGGACGCCCCTCATCAGAAGCTGCTGTTACACCAGCCCCTGCAGGCTGGCTAAGTGACGCCAGTGTCAGGAGGGGCCTCCCTGTGTATAGCGTCAGGTGTCATTCAGAACGCAGGAGGGGGGTCTGGTGAGACGCTCACTTATGCTACTTTAACAAAAAGGAAAGTTTGAAGCCTGATTTTAACCAAGCGACGCCCCCTTTGTTGTAGCGTTCATGTCGCATTGCTATGACGACAAGCATGCACACTGTGTTGTAATGGGAAACCAGTCTATGTATCCCACATGCACCCGCCCTCTCTTCCTCCTTTACCATGGAAACGATCCTGTGATCATGTGCATCCACCTCAGTATGTGCAAAGTATTCCTCTCAGAGCTTCATTATGACTTTGTAATAATATTTCCGCTTATCGTTATCAGGGTTGTGAGTTGTATGAAACATTTTTCCTGTCCTGTGATTCACGTTGGTGGTGTCTTCAGGAGAAGCTAGCGTCGCTGGAGGCTAGCATCGAGCAGCGTTTAAAGTGGGCCGGTGGAGCCAACCCAGCACTGGCGCCTGTCCTGCAGGACTTTGAGATGACCATCAGAGAGAGACGCGCCATGGTGGCCAGAGACAACCAGCGCACCAGCCAGGTACAGCCGCTGCTGTGTTCGCCTCCTGCTGTCACTGATCACCACATTTGGACAAAATGCCAATTTTGCCACTCTTCCTTTCCAGGTCACATTCCTGTGCTCCACGATCCTCAACTTTGAAGGCCTTCGGACCCGATCCCCCGAGGCTCTCAGCATGGACGCAGCCCTGTTTGAACTGCTGAAGCGCTGCCAGCAGACGTGTTCGTACGCTGCCCAGTTTAGCAGCACGGTGTCTGCACTGGAACTCCAGCTCCTGCACAGACTGGTTGGTTTGACCTTTGACCTGTCAAGTTTTTCTGGTGCAGCCTTGTTTTTGTACCACATGCACTGATAACATTTTAAATAATTAGTCCTTCATCTTTAACATTCATTTCCACATGTAATGCTCTGCTGTCACATGTAGGATATGAAACCTAGTTCCAGCCGGCCCTTAACGAGTCTGTCAGGCTGTGATACATTTAAAAACACCGAGTTCAGGAAGTTATTAAAACTTTTTTATTAAAACTCTCAGCATGCAGTCAGACAACCAGCTGAGTTAATAAACAAACATTTCCTGAGGTCAGAGCGAGGGTCAGTTTTCTCCTGTCGGTGTCTGGACAACCAGACTTTACAGGTGCTAGCGGAACATTAACCACTCCAAACCCACTTTTGACATGTAACGCGTGGAGTTCCTACTGAGACTAAATGTTTCTGTTTGCATTCACAGTTCATCTTCACAGTCTAACAGATGTTTGTATGAAACCTGTTCTTTGTGTTTCTCTATCAATGGCCACCATGTGCGTCCTTCTTTGCCCTCACCTTTTTGAGTGATCACCCAGTGAGTTTGGAGAAACTTGATAAGACGGCGATGTGCTTTCCATTGCTACAGAGTCCAGTGCTAGACCTGCCTATAGGCAGTGTGGAGTGGCTCAGCTGTGCCCAGAGGCAGCTGGAGGATGAGCTAAACATGGAGCAGAGGAATCAGGAGGAACGGGAGCAGCAGCTGGAAACCTGTGGAGAAACACTGCAGCTGCTGGTGGACTCGATCAAAACGATTCTCTCTAATCACAACCGCCATTTAGCTGACGTCAAGCACCTGCTGAGGGCCATGGCCAAGGTACACCTGAGGCACACACACACAGCTGATTTTAAAATCTGGGGTGTTTTCACCACTATTATGTGTTTGCCATTCGAATAAGTGTAGAAGATGAGCGAGCACAAAGGTTTAAAAATGGTCCACACATGTGTTGCACGTTGCTGCATCCTGCTGTGAACCTGCAGTCGTCACTGTTCTTATGTCGTACAGGACGAGGAGGCAGCGCTGGCGGATGGTGAAGAGGTGACATACGAGGGCAGCGTGCGTCACTTCCTGTTGGAGTACAAAGCTTGGCAAGACAACATCCAGTTAGTGCTGTTCACTGTTGTCCAGGCCAGTGGACAGCACCTCAGCCAGGAGCAGCTCGAACTACTGGAAGAAATCCCCAGTACTCTGAAAGAGCTGCACTCACAGAGCCAGAGGTGCTTGGGTCACACACACACTAAGTGATCTTTTTCATTTTCACATAAAAATCGTATTAATTATTATTAATAATCGTTATTAATGCATGCATGCGTTTATTCCAACAGCGTCTATAACGGCCTGGTGGGCTTTGCCTCCCCACTGGTGACCGACAGAGACGCTGAGTGCTCCAGTCCTGTTTCTGCAGCACAGTCGAGCTTTGCAGCAGGTATAGCCTCCCGATGTTGTAGCATGCTACAAACCTTATGGTGGGGAAAATGGGTTTTCACTGGTGTCAGTGTGCGTCCTGTCAAGTGAACATGTGACACGTACACACACGTGTGTGTATTTGTTATGTTTTTCATTTAGCTGTCAGATGCAGTGGGGTGAAAACCCAGCCAGACTCGATGTCCCAGAATGCACGCAAGGCTCTCCCACGCAACCTGGGAACCCCGACCGATACCCCGCCCAGTACTCTAGTGAGCAGTAAAGGTCTCAACTCCAGCCCCAAGAGGGCTGTACGAGACCCCAAAACAGGACGAGGTACTCTTCCTTCACTCTCCTCACAATCTTTGGAAACTGGGGCTTTTGAAAAAGCAGCAGGTTTCACAAATATGTAATATGTATGCAGCAGTCTGAGGTCAGAAGAGCATTCGTTCCCTTTCTCAGAGTGAGGATTACAGTCTCAGTACTTGTGTTCAGCAGGAGTTGTAGGCTTGGTGCATACCTACCTTTAGCAAATGAAATTGTATCCCAGTGTCTACACAGGTTCCTGTGCAGAACAAACATTAACATTAGAGACTTCATCTGAACAAACACTTTGTTCGATTTCAGCGGTCCAAGAGAGGAACTCCTACGCGGTCAGCGTGTGGAAGAGAGTGAAAGCCAAACTGGAGGGCCGAGACATCGATCCCAACAGGAGGATGAGTGTCTCCGAGCAGGTAGCACATCATTTTGTAACCAAAATAGGGAGGCATGTCAAAGCAGCCTCGTGACAGGATGAAGAGGTTGTTTAAAAGAAACAAACAAAATGTGCTGACACAGTGTGAAGTCGATGTCTGCTGCTGTGAGAGTCGCATGGATTTATCAGATGTCTGAAGCCTTTGTAATGCAGCAGCATCAGCAGCAGTGGTCTGCATGAGTCTGAGCACAGCAAAGTCCAGTTTTAAACAAAGACTGGAATCGGATCGTCTGAGCAGATTCTAATCATTATGAAAGAGTCAGATATCGTAACAATAACGTTGTCTGTATTTAAAACTGACCACATCTGGTTTGGTTGCAGGTGGACTTTGTTATCAAGGAGGCTACCAACATGGATAACTTGGCCCAGCTGTATGAGGGCTGGACTGCATGGGTGTGAACGCTCTGCTGCTTCATGTCTGGTCCAGCGAAGGCTTGGAGATCCACCAGAGTCCAGCGGGACTTGGGTGTCAACACAGCAGTACCAGGCCATACTAGGGGAAGAATATGGGACGTGGATGCTTAGTCCACCCTCCCGCACCCCTGGGTACCCAAACTGGGGCAGCAACCTCGTAGCATTGCTGCAACCACACTCCCCCCAACAATGGGTGATTGGGCTAACACGGCACTTGGTGCGCCTGCTGACCGGCCTTCCTTTTTGGGGTCTGAGTGGGCATGGTGGCACCAGGAGAGGAAGGAGGGAAGGAAGGCAAAAGCCACCTCACCCTCAACTTGAAAATACCTTCCCTCTCTCACCTACATTGCTGACTGTCAAGTTGTACCTATAAACATCACTGCATCTTTTTGTGGCCGTCAGAGCCCAGCAGAGGGCGGGATGAAGCGAGAGGTGAGCCGTTTTCCTCCGGAGCACACAGCTGACACACTGGCTGGGACTTTACTGTGGCTCAAACTCAGTGGACGGTTAGATGGCTTACACGGCTACGCGTTTTTCTCTCAACTTTTGGCATTATCATCCTGAGCAGCCAGTGGGTAACACTGTGAGGGAGGACGGAGTGAAATGGGGGTTTAAAAAACTCTATTTCAATCCAGCTGCAAGCACGGTGGAAACGTAGTAATCAAACTTTGCTTTGGTTGTTAAAAAGAACAAACTTGACTCTGAAGTGCTGTTAGATTTCACCGAATAAAAGATGAAGTAGAATTGTTTTCTCAGGAGGTCTTTTCTGTTTTTTGTGGTTACAGCTGAAACACCCTGTCATGTTAGTTTCAGGTGGCTGTGAGTCAGCTGAAGGGAAAACCTCTGCTTGATTTTCTTCAGTGTGGATCTTTAATCTGTGTTGTGCTTTACTATCAGTAGGATTAGATTTCTGCCTTTTTCCAACTTGCCCGTCTCGAGCTGCTTGCATCATGTACTTACACCCCAAGCCGTAATGCTTGCTTTTTATGATTTTGGACCTTCTAGTTTTACATTTTTATTGGGAGAAATGTTGTTTTTGGTGATGGTGAAACATGTTAATTCTTAAAGCTTTTATTGGATTTTGTTGGATGCCAAATAAACGTGGAACAGAGAGGTGTGCTGTTTTCTGTGACACTTCTAACTGGGGCTGAACGATTAGACTGGTGCTAAAGAACAGGGGTCTGCTGGAAATGACCATCCTCGCCCAGCTCAACTACGTAGGGATGCTAACTTACCTACGACACAGATAAGTCTTCAACCAGAGGGCTCGATTTTGTACAGTCAGGTCGGATCTGTTTGTTGCATCTGAATTTCTTCAGCTCTTCTGAAGCTCATCCAGGCGAGACAGTGATATTAGACGCCTTATGTCAAAACCAGTGATTTATGGCCCCCTGTCAAATGATAATGACTTAGTAAGTATTAAAGGAAGTAATAAAAGTTAATGGGAGTCCTCATTTTTATGAATATCATAAAATTCTGATATAACCCCCAAAATTGGATCATAAAAATATGGCAAGAATCAGATGTTTGAGACAGAAATTAAAATGATGGAATATTAAATCATAATGTCGTACTGTTGTCATTTTAAGACAAAGTTTACTTTTTTGTCAAAAAGTAAACTTTTTGAAAGGTTTTTATGGACCTGTGTGAGAAAATGTGTTAAACCACAGTAAAAAGGTTATTAGGATAAGATGCTCGTTATTGTCATGCAGTCACACATGGTGCAATAAGACAAGGAAATTGGAAACTGTCCCACGTCGGCACAACACAGTAACTTGAAGTGGACTTTTTTAAGCACAAGAAAGGTACGAGTAAAAAAAAAAAAAATGAAATGACTTAATAAATGAATAAATGAGTGAATGTTTATTGCACATTATTATTGTGTGGGCAATAACAATAATAGTAAAGTCCAGGGAGGTATTCAATCAGCTCAGCTGTTTGCATTGATCAGGGCTGTTACCCTGATGTAAAAGCCGTCCTTCAGTCTGTTTGTCCGCGACCTCAGCAGCCTGAACATCCTGCCAGACGGCAGCAGCTTAAACACCCGATGTCCTGGGTGTGGACGGTCCCGTAGGATGCTGGAGCAGGAGACCCATCCACAGGTGGAGCACACTGTCAGTGGAGCAGCAGTAGAAGACGATCAGAAGCTCCTTCGGGTCCATTTTCTGAGGATTCTTAGAAATTGGAGACGCTGTTGGGCCTTCTTTATAATTATTATTCCAATATTATGATTCTTAATTAAACCAGTGCTTTTGTAACAAGATGGAGGGAGCTGGAGGCTGCATGCCCCGCTGGAAGGCTTTCACTCGTTTTATTTGTTTGTTTGAATCGATTTTCCTTTTTTGGATTAAAGTCCGAAGTATAAACGCTCCACCTCATGTAGAGGATCGTACCAGAGTGAGGATCCCCGAGAGGGTCGCACAGCAGCCAGTGTGGGTCAAGTAACATCTAACTCACGGTGCGACCCCCGAGCTGGGACTCCTCCCTGATCCACCAATAAAGCAAAATAAAATATTTAATCTTGTATTTGTGTACTTTGTGGTTATTGAATAAAGATTAGTCACTGATAAACACAGATAATAATAATAATAATGGATTGCATTTATATAGCGCTTTTCAAGACCCTCAGAGCGCTTTACAATTCCACTCTCACATTCACACACTGGTGGAGGCAGCTACAGTTGTAGCCACAGCTGCCCTGGGACAGACTGGCCGATGGCGCGATATGGCAGATGACTGAAAGAAATGTTTGATGGAAAAAGGAAACAAAGTGTTTTGTTGCTAAACTTTGAGGTTCCAAGTCACCAATGGTTAAATAAGAAAATACCAAGAGGAGACGAGCAGCTCCGAGTCTGTATGTAAAACAAACTCCACAGCAGTGATGCTTGTTCTTACATAGGTGCACTTACTCTTTGTTAGGGTAGATCTCATTTTAAAGTCCATTTTGTTGCCATCCTGTGATCTCATTCTGTTTCCAGGGGTCAGAATGTTGACGTTAGACTGTTTGGAATCAGGTTGTGATCTTAAAGTCACAGCAATGATTTTACAGTAGTAGTTACAGTATAATGTCCTTTACATTTCCAAACTCCAGTCATGGTTATGGGGACATTTAAGTTGTTGTTTTGTGTGACTGCACACTGCCCATCAGAGGACACTCAGTAAGCTGCACAGCAGAAGTATGAATCCAGTTTCATTTACAACAACAGTCACCTGGAAGTGAAACAGTTAGTCGCAAAAATGGTGGAAATTGAATAAATTGGAAAATAATTTTCCAATTTAGAATAAATCAAATGACTTGATTAACATTTATGGTTTTATTTATTATCTATGACAAAGTGTGTACAGACTGTAAGGACGACTGTATCTTAACTGTTAAGCTCACCCTTCCAACATACGTCTGTGTGCATTACTGACATGATGTCAACATATCAAGGAGTTTATGACTTCTCTGTTTTTCTTTTCTCAAAGATTTCACAACATGTGAAGTTACAGCACAGTTTGTCCAAATGTGTACTTGTTTTTTCAGCCCGGCTGATTTTACAGCATCCACATTAGCTCAGGTAATAAAAGTACAATCATCACACAGACCGGAAGTGAACTTTAATGTTCCAGGTTCTGTTGAAGTCTTGTTAGATGATGTGAATCTTCTCATGGGTCTTATTAGCAGCTCCTTTTAGCTTCTGTGATGCATTTACTTCTCTCACCTTAAACTAGACGTTAGTGTGGTCAAAGTTAACCCGTGTCCTGTTGCCATTTGTATTTCTAAAACCCAACTTCAGTGTTCACCCTGTAGACTCTCAGATGGAAACACCAATGAATTGAGACATTCACAGATTTTATCAGAACATCTTTAACGTCTTTGTTGTTTTTATGTTTTACATAAAAAACATTAACATTTTATATTTTCAAATGAAAACACAGCAACATGAAAAGATATTTTTCTTTAATGTTGTTGCTGCAGCAATCTCAAATACTAATTATTCTGGGATTTTATGTTCAAACTGTGATTTTCCAAATGTGTGTGGAGTAAAATGAGCTTTCTCTGATGGCGCAAATGTTGTGACCAAGAATCATTCAGGGTTATCAAAACAAACTGTTTTAATAGCAGAAACAGTTCTCAGAGGTTACTGGTTTAAAGGCCATTTAAACCAGTTAAAGTCTAGGAGACAGCGGGAAAGTGGTAGATTAGTGAAAGAGAGAAGACAATAGGGGTGGGGGAAAAAATCGATACTGCGTAGTATCGCGATATTTTGTTTGCCAATAATGTATCGATACAGGGACAGCAGACATCGATATTTTGTTCCAAAAACCTCCAGTCCACCAGATGGTGCGGTTGAGCTTTTTCTCTAGTGAGGTCAGCAGAGGTTAGGTCAGCACATGGGAAAATTGATCAAACAAAGATGGAGGAAGAAAAAGAGATCAGGAAAGCGCCATCTGCGTTTAAATCAAACATCTGGACGTACTTTGGATTTTTTAACAAGGATGGAACAAATGAGATGGATATGACACACGGGATTTGCAAGGTGTGCCGTATGAAAATAAAGTACTCTGGGAATACTACGAACATGAGGGCCCATCTTACACGGCACCATCCAAATATAGCATTAACCGCGGACGGGAAAGCTAGCTCTGAATCAGCTCCACTGAAAAATCAACCAACGCTGGACACTCTTAGCTTAGCAAAGCTATCTCCCAATTCAGAGCGAGCTAAGAAAATAACACAATCTATCACGTACTTCATCTGCAAAGACCTGCGTCCTTACAACATTGTGGAAAACGAGGGCTTTTCTTACATGATGAAGACGCTGGAACCCAGGTATGTGATACCATCACAACGTTTTTTCGCGGACACAGCCGTACCCAATCTCTACATAGATGTGAAGCGTAAAGTTGAGGACAGTTTGAGCACAGCAGAAAGGGTTGCATTAACTTGCGACGCATGGACCTCGCGGGCTGTGGATTCATATGCGACTATAACAGCTCATTATCTCACAGCGGACTGGCAACTGCTGTCTTACGTTCTCCAAACTCGAACATTACATGAAAGTCACACCGGAGCGAACATTGCAAATCTCCTGCAAAATGCAGCACAGGAATGGGGGATTGCTGACAAAAATCTGGTGGTTGTCACCGACAATGCTTCTAATATGACAATTGCCACTCAGCTAGCGGGATACCTGCATGTGAAGTGTTTCGCCCATATGCTCAATCTGGCATCACAACGAGCCTTAAACCTGCCTGCAGTAGCCAGGGTCTTGGGGAGAGTGCGGCGCATAACTGGGTTTTTCAATAGAAGCACAGTGGCAAACCACGCTCTGGAGCTCTTTTTAGGGCAGCAACAAACAGGACAGTTTACTTATTTTAATTTAAGACATGTTTTATTTTATTTAAATTTAAAACTTTTTTATTTAATGTAAAATTATATTTTGTTTTAAGCTATAATTGTACCAGATAGTTACGTTCAGTTAAGTTGGTTACTAGACTGTTATACAAACCGTTCACTTTGTCAGCAATAAGACTGACTGACATGAGAGAAAGACTGAGTGTGAGACTTTATTATTAGATAAAATGAATAATGATAAAGTTTACCTTTATGGACAAAATCTGCAGTAGAAAAAATATGTGATAAATCACAAAATATTGTATTGCAATACCCAGAATATTGCAAAAATATATAAAAAAAAAAAATCGCAATAATATAGTATCGTGAGTTAAGTATTGTGATAATATCGTATCGTGGGGTGTATGGTGATTCCCACCTCTAGAAGACAACTGAGGCAACAGTGGAGGAGGGCCTATGAGACCGAAAGGGAGGGACTCACTGCCCTGCAGGAGGAAATAAAGCAACAACTTACTAAGCTGCGAAGAGCAGAACACCTCAGACGACAACGTAAGAAGAAAGAACGGACAAGGACCCTTTTCTACAGCAACCCATACAACTTTGTTAAGGGCCTTTTTGTTGAAGAGCAGAGCGGGTGCCTCAAAATGCCCATAAAAGACCTGGAAGATCATCTGAGGAAAGCTTACTCTTATGATCAGAGGCATGAGCCAGTTACCATTCCGACTGATATGCCACCCATCCAGGCACCTGAACACCAAATGGACATAAGACCACCTACATGGAGTGAAGTGGAGAAGGTAGTGAAGAAGGCAAGAGCAGCATCGGCCCCAGGACCTAATGGCATCTCATACAGGCTCTATAAAAACACCCTACGAGTCCTCAAATACCTGTGGAAGCTGATGAAGGTAGCGTGGCAGAAGGCTTGGCGAAGAGCAGGAGGTATTCTGATCCCTAAGGAGAAGAACTCTTCATCCATCAGCCAGTTTTGCCAGATCAGCCTGCTGAATGTACAGGGAAAGATCTTCTTCAGTGATTTGGCCCAAAGACTATCTGCTTTCCTGCAAAGAAACAACTATGTTGACACATCAGTTTAGAAGGCTGGCATCTGGGGCTTCTCGGGATGTCTGGAGCATGCTAGCGTCATCTGGCACCAGATTCAAACTGCCAAAAAAGAACGAAGAGACCTTCATGTGGTCTTTTTAGACCTTGCCAACGCCTTTGGGTCAGTCCCACGAGACATCTTGTGGATGGCCTTCAACTATTTCAGCATCTTCCTCCCATTAGGGCCTACATGGATGACATGACCATCATTACAACAACAAAACCATGTACTAGGTGATTCCTACAGAAGCTCCTGGAAAACAATGGGCAAGGATGGAGTTTAAGCCAAGTAAATCTTGCAGCATCTCCATCATAAAAGGAAAACTGACAGTCAAGCAATTCTATATCAGTGGAGAGAACCAATTCCAACAGTCTTAGAGAAGCCCATAAAGAGCCTGGGACGGTGGTATAATGCAGACCTCAATGATACGTGGCAACTAGAACAATTAAGGCAGAACTTGGCTGATGACCTCAAGCGGATTAACAACACTGCACTCCCAGGGAAACTGAAGCTCTGGTGCTTCCAGTTTGGGTTATTACCCAGACTACTGTGGCCGTTGACAATGTACGAGGTCTCACTCAATCACGCCAATCAACTAGAGAGGCTAGTGAGCTCCTACGCTAAGAAGTGGCTCGGACTTCCCAAGTGCCTCAGCAGCGTTGGACTCTACAGCGACGGGATACTGTCATTGCCTATCCCCAGCCTGGTTGCAGAGTTTAAATGTGCAAATATGAGGCTTGAGATGTCACTCATGGACTCCCGGGACCCCGTAGTGGGAGGCACTGCTCCCACCCTAGCAACGGGGAGGAAGTGGACCCCAGCCACATCTGTGCTACGGGCCAAACCTGCTCTTCGGCATCGTGACGTGGTGGGTCACGTCCAACAGGGCAGAGGTGGATTTGGTCTTGGCGCAGTAACACCTCGGTGGCAACAGGCATCTGTAACCGAATGTCGAAGAATGGTGGTGTAGGAGGTGTGTCGACAGGAGGAAACAGCCAGACATGCCAGAGCCGTAGCGCTGGCCAAACATGGTCGCTGGATGAATTGGGAGAGTATGGAAAAGAGGAAACTCTCATGGAGTGAAATCTGGGGCTCGGAGTCTAATAGACTAAGTTTCATCATCCGCGTGACATACGATGTGCTACCTTCTCCAATAAATCCGCAGCTGTGGTTTGGAAAGGACCCATCCTCCCCCCTGTGTACAGTCCCAGCAACACTCAAGCACATCTTGGTTGGTTGTAGGACTAGCCTTACTCAGGGCAGATACACATGGAGACACAACTAGGTTCTCAGGTGTCTAGCCAAGAAAGTTGAGTGCAAAAGAAAATCCATCAACGCTCAACCTTTCACGAACCAAGAGGAGCGTCAGTGTTCATTAACATTTGCCTGGGAAGGAGACAAGCCGAGGACGAGCCCCTCAACCCCAGACCTGGGCCCGTTGAAGGTTGCCAGGGATTGGCAGATGCAGGTGAACTTGGATCAGAGGCTAATTCTTCTCACAGAGATCATAACAACAACTCTGTGACCAGACCTCGTCCTTTGGTCTAACTCCCCAAAACTTGCATACATCATTGAGCTGACGGTACCATGGGAGGAAGCAATTGAGGAAGTGTTTGAGTGTAAGAAGCCAACTTGGCAGCTGAGGCAGAGGACAGAGGCTGGAAGATCAAGGTGCGCCCGGTGGAAGTGGGGTGCAGGGGCTTTGTTGCCAGCATAACAGCAAAGCTGCTTAGAGAGATTGGGATCAGAGGACCAGTCACTGGCTATGGTTAAAAAGGGCTGACATTACCTAAGGCAGTCAGCTAACTGCGAGAGAAAAGAAATGTTCCGCCCTACTCCCCTCTGCTCTTCTTCCCTTTTCTGGGTGAAAGTGGGAAGGTAGAGCGTACAGCCCAATCTGGTTGGGAGGTGTGGGAAGCCAGGTCGGGCGCCGCCCTTCCGGCTCTCCTCTCTGCTCTCCTCTCTGCTCTCTCTGATCGTGTCCCTTTTGTCGTACTCCTCTCTGTCACCTTTTCTATCCCTTTGAAGAAGTGAGGCTCCATAAATGCTAAAGAGGTAAGTATTATTTCTCAGTTGCAGTGAATAGATAGAAGAAAATAAACTGTAGAAAACTAGACAGAAGAAAGAAGAAGAGAAATAACATTTTAACATAAACCAGTGACACTCCAGGGCCTGATCAACCCTGGCAGGGCCTCCTTGGATGAGGGTGTCTAGTGATAATGGCCGAAACATCCGATGAATCCAAGGTCCACTACTGACGATGTGTCCCAAATTTAAAATGATAATCTAGATCAGATCTGTAATCCCTAAACCTAACCAAGGAAGAAAAATGGCAGATTAGCTTGGGTAAAAGACCGAAAGTTGAGGCACATAACGACGTGTGCTGCTGGCAAAGTTTCTGGGCTGCCTTTCCTCATAACAGCCATCCCTCAAGAGTCTCTCCATCTAAAGCAATGCATTATCAGGGACTGTAACATCTAGTCCTTTTTGTAACAACATAATGTTAGTGTTACAAACACATTCTTCTTCATGTCTGTTTACGTGGTTTTTAAGGATAAAGTGATTTTCAGTAGTACAAGCATCATTTAATCCCCAAAGGTTGATTCTGTTCATCTGCATGTAGCGTAAACCACAGCCAAATACGGCGAGTGTCCTCAGCGGCCAGAAGAGAGAAGGATGCCACACCATGGATGTGGACAAGTGGGTGAAGAATTTGTCTGACACACAGCTCACCCAAGCAGAGAAAAACATCCTTGCTAAAGGGTTGAATTTTGCTGTGACGCAGAGACAAATCTGATCGGAGCTGATCACAGCCACAGAAACTGCAATTCGAAACAGCAACAATATTGCAAAAGTGGAAGCAGAGCAACTACGGCCTGTCTCAGCAATGCAAAGCCCCCAGCATCCAACATCAGCATGGAGGAGAGGAAGGCACTCACATCACTTGGTAATGACAGGCAAGGGTATGTGCACAGTTTTGCTAAACCAGAAAGACTATCAAGAGAAAATGTTGTCACTGCTCAGTGGTGAAAATACAAAAAGGGAGGCAGAAGAACAGCACATCAAGAAGGCCCTGAGTAAATGTAGTTGTCCCACCTGGACTTTTGCCAAAGCTGGGAAGACTCCTAAAGAAAGCTCCAGCCGATCCAGGAGAGAAGGACGACCGTTGCCTAAGAGAAAACCTGTAGTGATCCCGTACATGTCAGGAGTATCAGAACTGCTGCTTTCTAAACACTGAGTTTCTGTGGCTTTTAACCCCCAAAACACGCTAACCCTTATAAATCACTGGTTTGACACAAAGTATCCACAGAGTACCACCTCTCTGCTGTTTTTAATGAAAACATCATTGGGTTCAAAGTTCACAGAAGGCACATGAAGTTTCAAAGTTCGTAGGCAGTCAGCACTAGACATGGCAACACTCTAATCTGGCAACACACAGGCCCAGATGGTGTGGAATCCTCACAGCTGCAGTCTTATCTTGTGTAAACAGAGCAAAGCAGAAACTCCTCTGAGTTTAATTCATTTATGATTTATTTCTATAGGACAGAGTCACAACAACACTCGAGCCCAACAATAAAACAATCAAAGCACAGGAAGGACAAACTGGGCTTTAATAGGAAGAAACCTTCTGCTCAATCAGGCTCAGGGAGGCGTCGTGTCTGATGCCATCAATAAGGGCTGAAGAGAAACGTAAAGCACAGGAGTCAGGATGTGAAAGGCTCACAGCTTGTGAAACCTCTGGCAGGTTAATGATTAAACTAGTTCTGTTTATTGCAAATCACAGAGAGGCTGCAGTTTTCAGTTTTCTGGTAGTTCGAAGTGAAAAACAATGCAGCGTGTGTGTGTGTTGGACTTTGAGGAGGAAGCCAGGAAAACTCTTCCTAAAGCTGTGTATGACTACTACCGCTCAGGAGCTGATGAGCAAAAGACACTGGCTGACAATGTGGCTGCCTTCAACAGGTAAAACACAGACGTGTGGAGGTCACTGTTGTTGATGTGGTAATACAAAAATACTGAACTGAACATTCAGAGTAAGAATTTCTACAAACCGTGTTGGAGCCTGAATCCAAAGCTGAAATTACACACAGCAGCTGCTCTGGACTCTGATGCTTGTCTTTTTATCATTTTACATTATTTATGTGCTAACAGGTACGTTTAATGTGTAATGAATTACACTATAGGGACATAAGTACCACACCTGTTTATTTTTGGATCCAGGTGTTTTCTGTGCCATTTCCACAGGTGTATAAAATCCAGGAGTTAGCCATGCAGGCTGCCTTTACAAACACACTACTGCAAACCTGCAGAGCTCCAAGCCTCCTGCGCTGGAAGCTTAATGGCTTTCAACAGCTGTGTAATATGTAATTCAGATAAATGTAACAGCCCAGTACTTTGTCTATATATATATATATATTGATGTGCTTCTACCAAAGCTTTCAGTTGTAGAAATAACGTGTTTTTTTTTTTGTTTTTTAAAAAAAAAAAAAAAAAAAAGGATGACAAAGGATGAACTGAAGCTCCGCCATCACGTGATGTCACATGCTGCTGTTTCTGATGTCACTTCCAAAAAAAAAAAGAAATAACGTGTTTTCTTTTCAGAATCAGTCTGTCTCCGTTTTTCAATGGACATCAGAGTGTGAATGAATCTTTGTAAGTAAAAAGAAGCTGCAGAAGTGTAACTGTAGAATGACCTCTTCCACTATTACACACGTGTGTAGGTGGTATCTGGTTCCTCGAGTGCTGAGGGACGTGTCTACAGTGGATCTGTCTGTCTCAGTGCTGGGGGAGAAGCTCAGCATGCCGCTCTGCATCGCTGCCACTGCAATGCAGAGGATGGCTCATCCTGAAGGAGAGACAGCCACAGCAAAAGGTTAACACACACTAAAGACACACGCACAAAACTGGGAACACAAAATGGAAAAAATGTAGCCTCGGTTTTCCAATCAGGTAAAATGAATGGATAAAATAACCCAGATCGTTTTATCACAGTACAGCTGTGCTATGTAGAGACAACATCAGCCAGAGTGTGCAGGTGTCTGTAAGTTATTACTTCTGCATCTGGTGCTACAGAAGAGGAGCAATCATAAAACAAGTGGCAATGTTTCTGTTGGCTCAACAAACAACAACAAACACACAAACTGTGCAATCTGCTGCACAGTGTGATGCTCGCTGAAGGTCCAGCCGCTGGATTACTCAGGAGGAGAAATGCGTGCAGGTATCTGCAGTCAGAGACAGAGAACGCTAAGAGAGGAAGATGAGAGGTAGTATTTTGTCATGGTTGGCTGTGTGGCAGGCAAGCAGAATGGTGGACCCAAAATCGACCCAAAATTCGGCTGCTGCTGGGCGACCTGGTGCCCGCGGGCACCGTGTTGGTGACCCCTGACTCAGACCATTATATTTGTTCGCAGATGTTGGCAGCTGTCAGCTAATAGTTTTCAGCTATTTTGAAACCAAAAAAGAAAAAACACATTTTATCCATAATAGCAATCGAACTGAAACAGAAAATGCAAAATGCTGTTTATGGTCTCCTCACAACAATGACAAGAAAAATAAACTGGGCCAATATGGCATGTTTGTTAATACAGAGACACACATGTTAATGTGATCTCTGGTCTCCCACTCAGAGACACAGGTCTCCCAGTGTCCAGCATTCAGACGGCTACGTGAGGACACTCTTCATGGGAGAGAAAATCTGCTCACACAGATATGTAGAGCCAAATACTGTCAATAAGGCCTCTGCAATGTTCTGAAGACAGTTAAACTTGTCAAGTAGTGATGTCCAGCAGGTGAACATGCAGCTCCATGAACACACACAGCTGTGGATTCCAGCTGCATCTGTAGTTCTGCAAACTTTGACCCCCACAGTGTCAAGCTTTTCAGTTCAATCAGCTGCATTTCGATGTCCTCTGTGTTCAGGCAGTTAATGCGAGACAAACCCAGCTCCTCATTAAAGCTTTCTGGTTTGATCAGAAAAGAAAACATTGGTCCATACACCTGAAAGTCCCAAAAACGCATTGTGAATTCTGTCTCAAGTCTACGGATGTATCCGTGTATTTCCGTGGTGATGATGCACTGAGAAGTGAGAAGGTGAGAAGTTCGGCCATCCGGGAGGGGCTCAGAGTAGAGCAGCTGCTGCTCCACATCGAAAGGAGCCAGCTGAGGTGGTTCGGGCATCTGACAAGGATGCCCCCTGGGCGCCTCCTGGGTGAGGTGTTCCAGGCATGTCCCACCGGGAGGAGGCCCCGGGGCAGACCCAGGACACGCTGGAGAGATTATATCTCTCGGCTGGCCTGGGAACGCCTTGGTGTTCCCCCGGATAAGCTGGAGGAGGTGGCTGGGGAGAGGGAGGTCTGGGCCTCTTTGCTTAGGCTGCTGCCCCCACGACCCGGCCCCGGATAAAGCGGATGAAGATGGATGGATGGATGGATGATGCACTGAGCTGAAAGCTCCTGAAGCATTTGAAGTATCTGAATGTGGAAATTTCAACATTGACTGATAAAACTGCCAGCTAGCAACGTCCCTCTCACCGGTTAGCTAAGTTATTTTTAGCCAATTACAAGTTGAATAAGTTGGGGTTGTTAGCTAAGATACCGTCATTAAGAAGCGCCACAACTAATGTATTTATGCAAACTCAAGGAAAAGGCATAAAGCCTTTGAATGAAAACAAATGCTCTTGTGACAGTGATGTACACTGTCTTGTTGGTATATGTATGATTTCTATACATTTTGCATCAGATAAAAACTTTGGTTGTAAGATAATTATTTATTAAAGCTAGACATTTTAAATGAGAATAAGAAAGAAAAGTATTTCTTTGTGCCCCTCTTACAAAGCTGTTACCAGCTGTCAGCGACTTAGAAAAGGATCCTGGTGTTATTTGTCTCTCAGAAACAGTTCATAACTTCCCTTCAACTCATTCATGTCACCTAAAAGGTAAACCTGTTTCTCCATCACCTGTTCAGCTCTGATGATTCAGTAAGGACATCTCCTGGTTTCATCTTCATGTTTCCCTCTCACCAGATATACAAATCGATATCATGACCAGCAGCTTTACAGCTGTGGCTCCAGCAAACATCAGCTGATACTAGAAATTAATATTAAATAAATTCTAACAACAGCCGATCAAGCTTAAACGTGTGTCAACTTGGACATCCGGTCAAACTGACGCATGCGTGCACTGCTTCTCGAGCCAATTTTGAACTAGTTTTGTCATAGTTTTCGGTGCTTTTGCTTGCTGTTAATTTCGAACCAGAACCAGTGAGTACCACATGATTACAAACCTCGGTGAACACTGCTTAATTTAAATCATCACAAGAGAAAAGGAAGAAAAGAAAGAAAGAATAAAAAAAAGAGAAGAAGGAAAAAGGAAAAGGGAGGAGAAAAAGAAAAAAGACAAAAAAGAAAAAGAAAAGAAAAAAAGAAAGAAAGAAAGAAAGAAAAAGAAAAAAAAAGTATCCTTTGTGTGGGAAATCCGCTTCATTAGGGTCATGACGCGGGCGAGATTGCGCTCCCGGGATGAGTCCGCTGGGTCCATGTACTGGTCGCGTCGTTCTGTCATGGTTGGCTGTGTGGCAGGCAAGCAGAAGTGGTGGACCCAAAATTGCAGGACTCTTGGAGATGGGAATAAACTGAAAATGCAGCTTTACTGCTGGAGGAATGATTCACGAAATAAAACTTACAAAAGCAAAACTCCAACCCGAGGTGCTGGAGGACAGGACATTACAAACACACAGCAAGTTGAGGGTACGACGCGACACTGACACAGAGAAACACAGGGCTTAAATACACAGATGGCAGTAATCAAGGGATGAGAGACAGGAGGGGAACACACCTGGGAGAAATCACAGCTGACGAGACAGGGGAAACGTAATCTGAGCACACTCACATACGACAGAGACCTTCACAATAAAACAGGAAACTCAGACACATGGAACCAGACAAGACATTGAACTAAACAGACAGATTAACAAACAGACGGGGTGACACCATAGACAGACAGATACAGACGCAGACTCAGACCGAATATAACACGTAGAACTCGAACAATAATAATAATCATGATAATAAATTGGAAAATGCTAATAATAAACTTAAAGCGCTGGGTCACCGACCAAGGACCATGACAGTATTTGAAGGGAAGAACTGCACATTTAAAGATTTGATTAATGTCATAATGTTTCATCACAAATTGAATCTGTATATGGGGTATTTTCATAAATTATGTATTTTCATATTGTGAGACATCCTACAATTTGTTGCATCAAAGTACTGGGTAGTTTTGTGCTGTACTGAGGTGAATTCCTAGTAAAGCACTGTTAGGCTGTTCCTTATGGTCAGACTTATGTTACGCAGTAGGTTACTTAGCATTTAAGATGATAATACTTAGATTAACCCACTTAATTCAACCTTTATAACAACTGTATATAGTATAAGGATGGTAGTGGGCTATCCCCAGTGGATAAAGATGGTACAAACAGCATGCTGTAAAGGACAGCTTGTGAAATGTCTGCTTCTATCTTGTTGGATTCAGTTTTGTAAATCCACAATGGTCAGCTGGTCACACCCTGCACAGCCTGTCCTGGAGCTCACATTACACATCACTGCGAGTTGTGAGACACTGCACAGATCTCAGGCTCCCACTTTAACCCCTGACTGTTCTCATTGTTCTGTGGAAGCAAAGTCGCCCTCAAACAGACAACAGCTAAAAAGTTCTCATTCTCATAACAGAGTCAAGCCGAGTGAAAACATTCAAATTAGAATTTCAATTCAAAGATTCTTTGCCTTCTCATCTTTTTATTTTACTGTTTTATTAGTCGATCACAGGGTTCAGTTATTTCCTCCGACATACTCCTACTGAGATACTTTGGGAAACTTTGGGAATCACCTTGTTGGTGCAAAAATATTGTTTTGTCTGTTACTAGAGCTGGGCGATATGAGATTTTTTCATATCACGATATGTTTTTTTCATTTCAGGCGATAACGATATCTATCACGATATAAGCCAAATAACTATATTTGTAAGATTTAAATGTGCCGTTGCTCACAAGTAAAATGTGAAATAATCAGCAGCTTGTTTTTATTTAAATATTTATTTCCCATAATAAGTTCAACAGGGTAGATGTACTTAAGGAACATGAGACCTTTTCAGATAAATAAAGGCAAATATTGCAAACTACACAAAAGGCAGCCGCTAAAGCGTTTAAGTTTCAAAATAGAACAAACGAAACAGACTAAATTGTCAATTCCACTTAGAAACAAAATATTAATTCTAAAAATAAATCTTAGTTTGTTTTACAGAAGAACAGACAAAACTGACTAACTTTTGTCAATATCAAATAAACTGAGAACTAAAAGGAAATTCTCAATCTCTCCTTGTTGTATAGCTTAGCTTTTCAAACAGTTTTAACAGTTACTTTAGTCTGACAAAAGCCGAATGACGAATTAGCGCTTCCAGTCAGAGACTGAGGCTACGTCCACACGTACACGGGTATTTTTGAAAACGGAGATTTTCTGTTTTCGTTTTAAAAAATAATCCCGTCCACACATAAAGGCAGAAATGAAGGAAAACGCTGCTATGAACATGCCAAAGCAGCAGGTGGCGCTAGATTCCTAACCGTGCAGAAATGTTGGCCAATCAGAAGTCTAGAAGCCTCGGTGGGAAAAGTAAACAAAGCTGGGGCACAGAAGCAGAACCGAGTCGTATGTGTGGACGGACAGTAACTGTGTGTATATGTAAGCATTTAAACACTGCAGAGAGTAGAATTAACAGTATTGTAGAAATTCATTTCACCGAAACAATAACGCGGCGCACAGTGTGACGCATGCACCGGTTTATTGTATTTCCAGACTTGCTTTCGGCACAATTTACAGTGCACGCTACTCTGTTTTTTGTCAGACTTGAAATAGCCGAAATACCTTCACACTACGGAACTTCTATGGCTCTTCTGTTCGACAATCTCTCCGGCATTGGAACCATCATCTGTTTTCTCTTCGGTCACGCTCGGTTGATTTTTCTAGTCGGCACACTCATTTCCTCCATTACCCGCTGGCTGCTTCCCAAACAAACACACGTGAGGCTTGGCACTTGTGCTGTACGTAACAAGTCACGCGACGTGACGCTGCGGCTGTGATTGGTTCGGCTCTGCGCTACTTAATTTGGATTGGCTGACCTTTTTTTTTTTTTTTTTTTTTTTGAGGACAAGAGCGGCGAGGTCTATCGCGATAGCTTAATTTCTCTATCGAGTAAAAGTTATATCGCGATACATATCGTTATCGTTCTATCGCCCAGCTCTATCTGTTACTGTGTTATCGTTGGCATTTGTCATAGATTTATTCTGTGACCATCTGCCAGTAAAATTGCTTAAACAAGCAAGTGAAAAGTCTTTGCCAGGTTTGATTCATCCTCTGAGTCAGGAGCCTTTTTTGTCAGTTTAGTTTTATTGGTAAATTTTCCTTTCCGGTTGTTCTGAATTTTTGTTGCTGTTCTGGTTTATAAAGCGTCCATTTAGTCCTTTTTTCTTCGTGCTGAGCTTCCTTTGGTGTGTCACCTCTTCCATAATGTAGATTTCCTCTACAATCTGTGTCCACTGGTCCAGGGTAGGAGGATCTTCTTTTCCCTATCCCTTGGTGATAGCCTTTTTCCAGCATTAGTGATATTTTAACCAAATATCTGTATTTTAAGGTGCGATCGTGGCTCAGGAGTTGGTAGTTTGTCTTGTAATTGGAAGGTTGCCGGTTTGAGCCCCGGCTCGGACAGTCTCGGTCGTTGTGTCCTTGGGCAAGACACTTCACCTGTTGCCTACTGGTGATGGCCAGAGGGGCCGATGGCGCGATATGGCAGCCTGGCTTCTGTCAGTCTGCCCCAGGGCAGCTGTGGCTACAACTGTAGCTGCCTCCACCAGTGTGTGAATGCGAGAGTGGAATTGTTTTTTTTTTTTTAACTTGAGTATGAACTCATACAAAAAGCAGCAAGATATTAAAAAAAACTGTTTTATTGATTAAAAAACACACTATATCGGATTCATATTGGTATCAGCAGATATCAAAATTTTTGATATCGGTATCGGACATAAAAAAGTGGTATCGTGCCATCTCTACTAACAACAGCTGATCAAGCTTAAACGTGCTGCTGTTGTTTAGCGCGACATCTGCTGGTTTCCTCTTTCTGGCGCAAAGTGGGCGATCAACAAACGAGAGAGACGATCAGCTGATCATTGATCAGTTTCATGATTGAAGCAGTAACGGGAGAGGGAGGGGAGAGAATGAGAGAAGAAGAGGCAGCTGTGCAGCGTAAACACAGAATAACTCCAGCTTTGTCTTTTTCATCGTAGCTGAAGTCCGGAACAAACTGTTCCTTTTCACCTCAACACGAAACGCGTAATATTTTCTCTGAATACGAGACGATTCCGTTTTTTAGGAAACGGTTGGCAACTCTAATAATTAACCTTATAAACAAAATAAAGTTCAACATCAGTAACATCATAGCACCCACCCAGCTGTACAGAAACTCTATCATGCTAGCTAGCACGCAGCACGAAAAAGTCAGCATAACGAAAATAAACTCCACCTAAACTTGGTTTATATCTGACTGCAGGTCATAACTTCTTACCTGAAGTTCAGTTCACCTGACACTCTCGGACCAGCGCCCGCCTCGGGTCTCTCCTCTTGCCTCCCTTTTCCTTCATCCACCTGCTGGCCTCCACCACCTGCTAATGTTACTGAATCTGTGGAAGCTCCGCGACAGCCACCACACGAAGTAACGAGCCTATCTAAATCCCAGTAACGACTAACGCGTTCCTGATTTTGGCATAATAACTAGTTACCGTGCTCGTTACCACAATAATAACGTAGTTACTGTAGCGCGTTACTTAATAACGCGTTAGTCCCAACACTGGCCATTTCTCTGTCTGACAAAACTCTCACTCACTTTTTCTCTGTGTGACTCAAGAGTGCCCCCCACGGGAGGAACATGAATATTCCAGCACGCTGAAGACATGAACACAGCATCAGCACACAGAAAAACACTGTGTCCTGATTAAAAGTTAATTAACAGAACTAAGATAAAAAAGGTACATTCTTCCCTGCTGTGCCTCATGTGTGCTACATGTTCACGGTGGCTGTTTCGATTATTCGAAAGTTCTGTATTGAAGACAAATACTACCCCCGAAAAAGTGAGTACATTACTTACAAGATGGATTCATGTGATTGCTTTCAAAATCATAGCAGCATGAAGGAATTACAGTTGTCAGAACATATATATCTATAAAATATGGCAATAGTTTTATCAAGGTCTTCTATAAGTTTGTTCTGATAATTATCTTGTTCTGTTCTCTAATCCTAAATAATTATAGTCTTTGCATGATTAATATATTATTCAGTGTTAAGTATCACTGTATAAACAGTGACACATCATTTAAAAAACAAAAAAAAACCAAAACCTGACATGAGGACATTTCCCTCGTGTCTCTCGGTCCATTGCTCCCTACTCATAGGTTAGTTTTCAAGTTTAATTTATTTTCATCTTTTCATTTTTTGTGTCAGCCTACTAAGCGGCTAGTCTTTGATTAAATTTACACTGCCTCAAAGCCTCTGCATTTGGGGCATCACAACCCTCACACTTCACACGTATGACATGCCCCTGTAGGAGTTTAGAGGTGTTTAGGAGTTTGTTCTTTACTGTGATTTTGTTGAGGCCATAGAAATCTATCTTTGTCTCTGTTCAACAAAGAAAAAACATCACCAATAGGAGAGGAAAGGGGCGGATTATACTGGAAGCAAGAGAGTGAGTGAAATATTTCTCCATAGCTTTTCATTTGGGTTCAGTTAAGTTGTAGAGACGACTAGTGGGCAAAAGGCAACTGGACAGATCTATGGAAAAATTATTAGGTAGGTGAGGAAGGGGAGAGGGCGAGATCTTTACTGAATACCTGAGTTGGGTTAGTTAAGTTAAAGTATTATCATAACCTCCTTTGAAACTTCTTTGGAAAAGACCATTGTCACCAGTAATATAACATTTCTTCACAGCATGCAAAGCAATGGGAACTGGGATGATGCTGAGTTCCTGGGCCACCTCAACAATAGAGGAAGTGATGTCAGCAATGACTACCTCACTGGGCAGTGGTGGTGTCCTCTGGCTGCAGCTCTACATCTATAAAGACAGGGAGCTCACGCTGTCGTTGGTGCGCCGGGCCGAGAAGGCGGGCTATAAAGCCATCTTTGTTACCGTGGATACACCATACCTAGGGAAGAGATTGGATGATGTGCGCAACCGCTTTAAGATGCCCCTACACCTGAGGTAGGGAAACAAAAAGAACAGTACAGGCTGTGTAATTACACCACGTTCCTTTGTAGCATCGAACTCTGAACTCTTCTTTCTCTCCGTGTCTTTGTGCATGTGTGATTCCAGCATGGCTAACTTCTCAACAGCCTCCCTGGCTTTCTCCGAGGGAGACTACGGCAATGACAGTGGCCTGGCTGTTTATGTTGCAAACGCCATAGACCCTTCTATCTGTTGGGATGACATCACGTGGCTGAAAAAACACACACGCCTCCCTGTGATTGTAAAAGGAGTATTAAATGGTAGATGGACACACACACACACACACACACACACACACACACACACACACACACACACACACACACACACACACACACACACACACACAGTTACAGATCATAGTGTGAGGAAAGAGAATCATGACAGTCTCACCATCTCACTCATATATCCACCATATTACCAAAACTGTTCACTCACCCATCCAGGTGTTCCAGTCACTTCCATGGCCACATGGAATCAGGTACCTGGAGGCAGCTTCTACAAACATTTGTGAAAGAATGGGTCGCTCTCAGCTCAGTTTCCATGGCCAAGCAGCTGCATCTAAGTCTTACATGAGCAAGTGCAAAGTGCAGTGTTGTGGGGCACTCCGCCACTAGACTGTCGAACAGTGCAGACATGTCCTCTGAAGTGACGCGTCATGCTTGTCCGTCTGGCAATTCCATGGACAAGTCTGGATGTGGTCAGGAGACTTGTCTGACTACACTGTGCCGACGTAAGATTCTGGTGTGGGGTTCTTTTTCAGGAGCTGGCTCAGCCCTTTAGTTACAGTGAAAGGAACGCGTGTTTCAGTATACCTAGAACATACCTAGAACTATGTGGGAATAGTGTGGGGATGGCCTCTTTGTGTTCCAACATGTCTGTGCACCAACGCACAAGATTAAGTGAGTGTGGTGTGGAAGAACTTGGCTGGCAGGCACAGAGTCCTGATGACACACAACTCTATATTTTATCATCAACTCAGGACCATAGGTCCTACCCTCGTTTATAGAAAATAAAACGGTTTTTAGGTCTTACGGGTCTTAGCAAAAGATCTCCTACAGCTTATTCAGATGCAGGGGGCTGAATCAACCAGGTTCAAAAATGTTGAGAACATTGGTCCTGTTTTCAAATCTATACATTAGCATCTGATGTCACAATGGATGTATTTTAAAACTCTTCTACTAGTTTAAAAAGAACTAAATGGACTTGGACTGAATCAGCGTAATACTAAGGCATCCATTGTAACTTACACTATGTACTGAACTCGCAGTAACAGACCTTCAAAATATCCCCAATCAAGAAAAAAACAAAGAAAAATCATTTAGTCTTTTTTTTGTCATCAACTGTGGAACAAACTTTCTGAAAACCTGAAATCATCGAGTTTTACTTCGTTTAAATCAGGCCTCAAAACGTTTTATTATTGGAAGTAGCCTATTAATGAACCACATCTGCAAACTGATTTGATTCCATTTAATTTCTAGTGGGTGGTCCCTCATGTTCACCTTTTTGTGGTCTAAAAGTTAGATGTCAGAGAGCAGACTAAGAGTTGGCTACAGAGGACTGGATCTTCTCTTAATAAACTGTTTTGACATTACTTTTACCAAAGTTGTTGCAGAAATAACCTCTAATCTCTAATAAATATATATTACTGCAGATCTGCAAACACAGAAAACAACTCTTCCGATTAGAAGCAAAAAAGAAACAAGACTTTTCCATTTCTCTGATTAGTTTTGTACGGTTTATATCATGACCTGTATACATGTATCTTTATACTCCTTTCTATCCCTCTGAGTTGGCTTGTCTGGATAGTTGTATACAAATAAATTTGACTTAAGATGCTTTTCAAGTAGACTTTAAAGCATGTGCTGCACACATCAGTGGTTATATTTTGGCAGTATTAGGAAAATGAAAGTCGCAGACATTTGGTGAGGTACATACACACTGGTTCCTCACAGGTGTACTAGGAAAACAATGCTATCAAGAGTAACTGTATTCAAATACAGAATATGCTCATCACACAGAAACCCTGAGCTTATTTCTCTGATTTTGTGTGTCAGGTGAGGATGCTGCCAAGGCTGTGAACTGTGGTGTCAGTGGCATCCTGGTGTCCAATCACGGAGCTCGGCAACTGGACGGGGTTTCTGCCACGGTCTGTGTGTGTGTGTGTGCGTTTGAATTTTTCTGTTTTTGGGTGGATTGCAATTGAACTCTGACAAATACAAGTTTTCATTAAGCAGCCCTAAATGTTTGATCTTATAATAATAATAATAATAATATTAAAAATGTATAACCTGAATCTGTTTTTATACTCGGTGCGTCCATCCAGTAAAAGTGGCTTCACAGATGCATGAGGTGACCTGAAATGATTGTTTTGGATAAAACTGGGGCTCCCGAAGAAGGACCTGACTGCTGAACCCAGGATTGTCTTAAATATGTTTAAATATGAAATCTTATCTACTTTTCTTAAGACTCTCATTTCCTACTCTGCGTGCAGTGTTACGGTGACAGTTTTGAGTTTGAGTTCATGTTTCCTTTTGGTTTTGGAAGTGATTTATCTTTGAGGGCTTTGGTTGTAGTTATCATTTTGTGACTCTCTTGTGGCCTTGCATATAAAATTCAGAACTGCAGGAAACCATTCCATCCTTTCCACCGGAGGTAGTCTTTAATAAAACCACACTCTGTGGGCACAAGCGTGGTTGGAGTTTGGTTCCAGACTATGGAGATAAAGGATTGTCAATCTCATCTTAATATCGCTTTGCATAGAGACTGCCTCGTGACAAGGACAGGCACAGAACAGTGAAGACATGTCCTCTAAAGTGGTGCAGCTTGGTTAGGTTTGGCTTGATTCTGCTGTGGTCTGTAGTAATAATACAAACAACTAAACAATCAGTACAGCAAGCAAGCGACATATATTCTATACACAAACATAAGATTACAGAACAGGACTGTATTCAGCAATCAAATGTATCAGTAACGTAAACAATGACCTCACAGGAGGGTTAAAACTAGCATAAATTAGCTTAGTAGCATGAATGGTGCCTTAGCATAAGATTAGTGTATACACAAGTGAACAAATACATGTGCTAATATTTAATCTACATGACATCATCAGAACTCACCTTCTGGCATTCACACAGAGCAGTTAACCAAGGAAATACAGCTATCCAGTAAAAAGGGCAAAAGAAAAAGATGTGTGCTATCAGCAGCCGTAATGGGAGAAAGTAGACATTATAAACATTCACCACATGGCATCAAACACAGGTCGTGCATTGAAGGAGCTCCAGTATAGAGATGGCTTTCACAGACTATCAGTGGATGAAACATAATACTATAGAGAAATAACCAACATGTAAACGGTGTGCTTTCTAACACCTCAGATGATGACAAGCCTTGTCTCTTTATGGGAGACAGCACCCCACATCATCACACCTTTTCCACCAAAACATGTTGCCCTCAGTATTGCATTCAACAAGTCTTCTCCACACTTCTATCCACCCACGTCCACCTGCCATAGGCAGAATCTGGACTCATCGCTGAAATATGGGCCTGACGATGAAGGGCAGTCATGGCAGGACTCCTGGCAGAGACCAGACATTGGCTGTGTGCAGTTTGTTCTGGATTGTCTGGGTAGAGAGCAGTCAACCATATTGTCCTGAAAACCTTGACTGCAAATCTGTTGAAGGTTGCTTATGTTTCCTAAGTGCTGACAGGGAGAGGAAATGTTATTCTTGTGGTGTCGTCATCTTGGGACGCCCACTTCATGGCCTGTGTCTGACATCCCCTGTTATATGCAACTTGGCCTTCAATTTGAAGATGGTACTAGGGCACTCCAAATAATGCTGTAATTTGGGGTTTTTGGTTGTTTTAGGAACAGCAGCTTGAAAATGCCCTCTGGCACAGGCCCTATCCAGATCAGTCAAACTTAGCATGATGGGAGCAGACACCAACTGACTGCTGACATGCTCACTCAGGCACCAACCAGACTCTTAATTGTCAGCACTTGGGATACCAGCAGCTCAAAACAAGTCAAGTCACTTAAGTCAAGTGGCTTGTCATTTCAGCCATGTGCAGTGGTACAGTGTACTGTGAAGCAAGACAACGTTCCTCAAAGACCACGGTGCTACATATAACAGGCAATCAACACAGGAATACATAAAGTGCAAGTGTGCAAAAATTGCAACAGAAACAAAACAAAGACAGTGCAACACCAGACAGAACAGAACAATGCAGGCAAATGCAACAATGGGCTGTGCAAAAAGTAATTTGATGTACGAAGGGGTGTATGAGAGGACGTAAGTCCTCTGCTCAACCCATTGATGTATTTTCTTTAAGAATGTGGCAACATTTAAGGGCAAATGAATCTTACTGTTGGAAAGACTGTTTATTGCCAGGAAACGTGGTTGCAATGAATAATCAACCAAACACAGATTTCCTTACTATTTGTTAAAGTTCATTTAGTTTGTAATTTGTGTCGTGTACTTTTGGTTTTCGTCTGGATTGGAGTCAATTTGTCTTTTATTCTATTTGATATCTGGTTTAATGTTTGTGAAGTTGTTGCTTTAGATCATAGGTGTCAAACTCTGGCCCCCAGGCCAAATTTGGCCCGCAGCCTAATTAACATTTGGCCCGCGAAGCCAAAACAAGTTACTATTAGAGCTGTAGATTCATTCTTATATCTGGAGGAATAAATATATTTCAATAAATATTAACGTTAGCCCACGACTTTGTTCCAGTTTTGAATTTTGGCCCACTGTTTGGTTGAGTTTGACACCCCTGCTTTAGATTAATTCTTTGTTTAGTTTAGAAGTCTTTATTTTTCTTTTCAAGTTTTATTGAATTCTTGTCAGAGTTTTCAGTATTTGCTAACTTTAGTTCCTGTAGACATTTAGTTTACTTTTTAGGTCAACACTAGTGTTATTTCTTGACGTGTGCTTGAACAAAATGTTAAACATCTATACCAAATTCATTTGGAACATTGATACATTAGAATTTGAGGATATGATTTGAGTTAATAATTGTCATTGTAGTTGATCACTGTGTGTGTAGCTAGATGCCTTGGAGGAGGTGGTGAGGGCAGTGCAGGGTCGATGTGAAGTCTACATGGATGGAGGAGTGAGACGCGGGACAGACGTCCTAAAGGCCTTAGCTCTGGGAGCAAAGGCTGTTTTCATTGGTCGACCTGTGCTGTGGGGCCTTGCCTGTCAGGTGAAGCACTTCAGTAGCTTTTTTCCACCATCACATTTTTTGGGCTCCAAAATAAAGATGGTTATTTATAAAAACATCATCTTGATTTTCTATGTCTGCCCAGGGGGAACAAGGAGTTATTGAGCTTCTGGAGCTTCTGAAAGATGAACTGCGACTGGCTATGGCCCTGTCAGGTAACAAAAACACAGGAAATGTACTTTGCAGAAAAGTCACCTATAAACTATTTTTACAAACCCGTTGAATATAAACACAAATGTGGACAAAAAAAACACATTGTGTATGTTAAAGTGAAGACTAGGGTTAAGGTTTGGTTTCAGAAAGCAGCAATTTATCTTAATTTGTTAAAAAGGAATTATATTGTATGTTATTTAGTAGGGGTGCAACAATACTCGTATCGATATTGAACCGTTCGATACAGTGCTTTCGGTTCGGTACGCATATGTATCGAACAATACAAAATTTTTAATTTATTTTATCAACTTTCCTTCTGACTATGCTGTCTGTGTTGAGCGCTCAGTGGATCTGCGCTCGACAGTGCAGCCTAGGCGGAGTAGTCGAACGCAGATTCACTGAGCGCAGGGCAAGCTAGCAGACAGAAGTTAAGCTCTCCTTGCAACATGGCAAATTGAACCTCCCCCACCCTCATTCAGATCTGGCGTTTGGAACTATTTTGGTTTTCATGTGACGTATGACCCTGAAGGTAAGCGCGTCATGGACTAAAGTAAAACAGTATGTCGGATGTGCCATGCAATGCTCAATTACATGGGTGGGAGCTAGTGTGTTAGCGCAGTTAGCTCGTTAACGTGTTGGCCGTCCAGCCCCACGCACGGGGCGATC
The DNA here is from genome assembly GCF_057382275.1 of Copadichromis virginalis. Classification (NCBI taxonomy): domain Eukaryota; kingdom Metazoa; phylum Chordata; class Actinopteri; order Cichliformes; family Cichlidae; genus Copadichromis; species Copadichromis virginalis. Next base: position 129,776 of record NC_140621.1, read on the forward strand.
CGCGGTAGCTCGTTAACGGAGATTCGCTGTGTTGTGGCGTTAACGTCATTTCAGATTAACGCTGACAGCACTAGTGGGAACACAACGAATATGACTGCACATTTACTCCGACAGCATCCTAGTGCAAAGACAAGTGGAAGCAGACAAAAACCATTTAGACAGCCGTTAGCACAGGATTCTCCTTATGGGGACCTGATATGTTTAATATGCTGCTGAGAATATAGCCCAGAAGAAGCGGATAGTATAGCTTTTATTTTGGAAAGAGACGTTTCTCTGTAATAAACTCTCTTTTCCAAAGATGAGTGATTCCTCAATCAGATACAGGGCTCGCAATATCGCTAGCCCGACGTCCCAGGGCTAGCGATTTTTCCAGTCGGGCTACCAAAATCTATCTCTTCCCTGCCCGTCGGGCTATTGTAGGAAAAATATATGTCAATGCTTTTGCATTCTTTCGGAAATGTAGCTGGGTAATTATGTCATTGGCATCGGTGAGCCACTGTCAATATGTGACATATTGAAATCGCGTTTGAATTTGCGCTTGTTTTTTGCTTTCACTTTGCAATCGTGCGAACTGTGTATAGAGAGCGACAGCACTGATCTGTGAGTGATGATAATTTGTGCACCAATTCCTCTGACACTCTGACCACTCCGCTAACCAGCCACCACAAAGCAACAAAAGAAAAACACAGTTCAACAGTTCAATCCCCCGGTCCAGTGGCAGCAAACACAGTTCTGGCGGCCGACCTGTAGGACGGCAAAACAAGCGGGACCCGCTGCGGGTTAGGCAGTGGCGGCAAAAAAGTTCAGGTGGCCTACCTCTAACCCCTTGATGGAAACGCAGGAGCTCCGGCGGGCGGCCATGGGTCCGGCAGCCGCGGTGGAACGGTTCTGGTGGCCTGCCACGGGTCCGGTGGCGGCGGCGTTGCTCCTCCGGCGGCCTGCCACGGGTCCGGTGGCGGCGGCATTGTAGCTCCCGCCTCAGCACAACCCATGATTCTCGATGTACCGGCCGGGCTGCAGGACGTGGCGGCCGGGCTGCAGGACGTGGCGGCCGGGCTGCTGGACGTGGCGGCCCCTCCGGCACGCCGACCTCCAGCTCTGGCTCAGCGGATCCCTCCGGACCTCCGAGCTCCTCCGGTGACAGCGCGGGCTCACCAGGCTCGCTGAGCTCCTCTGCTGGCAACGCCGGTCCCTCCGGCTGGTTGAGGTCCGCCAGCAGCGGTGCGGGCTTCTCAGTGGGCGGCTCGCTGAGCTGCTCCAGCTCACAGTGCTCCTCCGGCATTAGCTCGCTGGGCTCCCCCGGCTCACTGTGCTCCTCCGGCTCGCCGAGCTCCTCCGGCTCGCTGAGCTCTACAGCTGGCGACGCGGGCTCCCCTCGCTCGCTGAGCTCCTCCGGCTCGCTGAGCTCCTGCTCGAGCATGCTGAGCTCCTCCGGCTCGCTGAGCTCCTCCGGCTCGCTGAGTTCCACAGCTGGCGACGCGGGCTCCCCTCGCTCGCTGAGCTCCTTCGGCATGCTGAGCTCCTCCAGCATAAGCTCGCTGAGCTCCTCCGGCTCACAGTGCTCCTCCGGCATTAGCTCGCTGAGCTCCTCCGACACGCTGAGCTCCTCCGGCTCGCTGTGCTCCTGCTCGAGCATGCTGAGCTCCTCCGGCTCGCTGAGCTCCTGCTCGAGCATGCTGAGCTCCTCCGGCTCGCTGAGCTCCTGCTCGAGCATGCTGAGCTCCTCCCGCTCGCTGAGCTCCTGCTCGAGCATGCTGAGCTCCTCCCGCTCGCTGAGCTCCTGCTCGAGCATGCTGAGCTCCTCCCGCTCGCTGAGCCCCTGCTCGGGCATGCTGAGCTCCCGCTCGCCGAGCCGCTGCTCCCGCTCTCCGGGCTCCGGCTCGCAGGGCTGCACGGCTGGCCGTGCGGGCACCTCCCGCTCCCTGAGCTCCTGCTCCGCTTCGCTGAGCAGCTCCTCCCGCTCTCCGGGCTCCTGCTCCGGCTCGCAGGGCTCAACAGCTGGCCGTGCGGGCACCTCTGGCTGCGCTTCAGCCACAGATGGATGATCCGGAGGCGAAGATGGTGATGCGGTGTCCGCAGGTGGGGAAGGTGAAGGTAGAGCCGGTGAAGAAGATGGCCGAGGGGTGACTGCATGCGGATGGGATGATGACGGCGCTACAACCGCAGATGGTGAAGCCGCCAGTGGCGTGGAGACTGCTGAATGAGGCCACGCTAGTTGTACTGTTGGCCGGCTTGCAGCAGCGTCAGCGGTGTCACCATCCACTGAAAACAAAAAAGCAGATGGGGTGAGAAATGAAAAAGTGTCCTTATTACTCACCACAGCCGGTTCTTGAGATGTCCGGGTGGGCGGCTGCGGTGAGGAACGCCGGCGGCGCGAACGCCGTTTCCGGGTAGACGTCGGGGCCGGCGTATCAGGCTGAAGAACCTCAGGCTGGCCGAGTGGGGGGGCAGCCTGGATCGGAGAGTGGAGGTGAAGGGTGTTGAGCAGGAAATCCGCCACAATCGGAAAAAGATTGTCCAACACCCAGGGAAAACAAGTCAGTGTTTCCTGCAACCGCTTCTCCACAGCACAACGTAAACCCTCCGTGTGCGCTTCCAGCCACAGTTCACATAGACGATTTACTTTGTCTGTCACCTCCCTCCTGAACCTCTCCGAAAAGTCCGCTGGGTCCATCTGGCAGGATCGTTCTGTCACGGTCTGGAGGGCAGACCGTGGGGGATGTAGGAGAAAGGACCCAAAACGCAGACTTAATGGAATGAACAGTGGGTTTATTTACAGTGAGGTAATTGTACACCACACATTAAATCTCCAAAAGTGCTCCCTCGACTCCCGTGACGTGTCTTCTCCCAAGTGCTGGTATCCCGTGCTCTCTGCCCCTGTGCCTTCACACACCCCGTGTGTCTTGCAGTCCTGTGTTCCGCTGTCCTCCTGAGGAAAAAACACAGACACAGCCGTTATGGCACCAACTCCGGCAGGCATACACTTTAACAACACTAGAGACACTGACATGGAGTCTAACTCAACGATCCTGCACCGGAGGAAGCTCCATCGCTCTGTTAAGTAGCTCCCCCGACGATCCTGATCAGAAGCAGGTGTGTGGTAAGCTAGGCGTGACCAGCAGCTGGCAGGGCCACACCCATCAGGCCTGCAGGTGGCTGTCCTTCATCCTCCAGCCTCACACACACACACACACACACACACACACAAGCATGGAACACAAGAGCACAGTGCAGCAAACATACATCCAATACACTAATAACAATAAAGGTCCACACTGTTCATGAACCCCGAGTCCCCGGCACCGGGTCCGTGACATTATCAATCGTTAGCTTACTATGCAAACATGACAAGTGAAATCTCCCGCAGCTTAAACATGTGAGAGGTTGATCTGCAGAGAATCGCTGAGCGTTATGTGAGTGCATGTGTAAAAGCAGCAGGATATATATTTTAGTTCTGCTGAGCCAAATAAGACAGGTCAGGGTGAAGAAGTGACAGCCAAAGAAAAGCTTACCACAAAACGGAGAAGTTATGACAAATCAGACTATAAGGCAAAAAGAAAGTGCAGCTTTATGGTTTCATGGACAAAAGAATTTCTGTGGCTGCAATATGACGAGCTAAATAACCAGGGCTGCACATAAGTGGTCCGCAGGTGCGCATTCGCTGTCAAAATAAAAAACACACACAAGATAAGAAGTTGCAACGCGTGTTTGTGTACATAAGATTTTCTGGAGGAGGACAGACATTTGTTTAGAACTCTTAAAGATGTCGAAGAAGCTCCTTTAAGCAATTACTGTGATGTTCCTCCACCTCCAAACAAATGTCAGGAGTCCGAACCACAAAAGAAGCACGTATTCTCGGAAAAGTGGTTGCAGGAGGTGAGCTGGCTTCAAACAAATGATGAACGCACAGAGATGTGGTGCAGAATGTGCCGTGAAAATCCCACTCTAGGACAAAACCCTGCTTTTTATATGGACGCAAACGCGCGTTTGCGTCCATATAAATCCATATTAAATTTAAAACTGTACTTTTGAGTTAAAATATATATTCATAATTTTAATAAATGACAAATTAAAAAGGCATGAACATTTTTTTTGTATCGAAAAAATATCGAACCGTGACACCAAAGTATCGAACCGAACCGTGAATTTTGTGTATCGTTGCACCCCTATTATTTAGTTTATGTGAACCATATACTTATTCACGGCCACTTCATTAGGTATACCTGTTCAACTGCTCGATAATGCAACATCGATGAAATACCTTGCTGATGTCAGAGGAGAATCGCCAGACTGCTTAAAGCTCACAGGAAGTATATTAGCTATATTAAGAAAAATAACCACCCGTTACAACCAAGGTATCCAGAAGAGCATCTATCAAGCACATTGGGTTGCAACAGCAAAAGAACATACCAGTATCACTCCAGTAGCTAAGAACAGGGTTCACCATGTGAACTGTAGAAGATTGTGAGCAATGTTGCCTGGTCCGATGCCAGTATTCCTCAAGCTCGAGTCCACTACCACAGGCTTATGAGTTTGAGATTTCTGCAGAGTATGTTAGCTTTTCATAGGACTGCACTCATCTGGACAGAAACCTCTGATGTTGTGCTTGGAATCTGCTGAGGTTAAAGCTCCTAATGCTCCTATTACCACTTGGATTGCTTTGGACTGTACACACCTGCTCCAGTTCTGCCTTCTGTTCCCAGTATGCTCCTCCTATCTGCTGTCCACTGGGATTACTACAACTGATCTTCTGCTTCTTGTTAACCCCCATTATATCTGGATGGCTGACCAGCAGTTGCTTGTTTGTCTAGAGCTGTCTAGAACTACGGGAAGTTGTAACATCGCATCAAGAAATAAAGGATGTAATTAGAGCTTTTTCCACTACCGTTGAGACAAAAAGGCAGTTAGTGTTAAGATACTAAGGGCATAAACTGAATGAGTAGTGACTCCAATCTTGAACTAATCTCCTGGAATGTAAGAGGCCTTAGGAAATTTATCAAACTAAAAGAAGTTATGAAAAGACTCAAACAGTATCACTCAAAAGTAGTCTTTATCCAAGAAACACACTTACTTGTGAGTAAAATTACTAAGGACAACATGGCCAAGTCAGGTGTTTTCTAGCACACATCTCATCACATGCTAGGCGAGTAGCAATACTTATTTAAAACAAAACCAAATCTTAGACCCCACAGGGAGATTCATCATAATACAAAGCTCACTGATGAACCTGACTTTAGTTAATCTGTATGGTCCCCAGTCTTTACAACACTTTGTTTCTTTATATTGCAGCTCTTTGTGGTGATAGATTTACACTCTTCTCATCTGGAAAGCAGACGGGTTATCCAATAATTCATGTCCGAACTAAAGATATACGGAGACTAGAAAACCCAACAATGAGAAAATACTTTTGTCATTCAACCAGACACAATAGCTGGAGTCCTATAGGTTACTTCCTTAATTTCTCTTGTCCCCAGAATTAACAGTTGTTCATATAAAAAAGTTCTCCTATCTGACTACTCCATTAATCAGATGTTACTTTTAGTTGTAGCCCATCTGGCACATAAAACCAAGCCTTTGGTATGGCGCATAAAATCATTAGTGAATGAGAGGACAATAAATGAACTGCAGATAAAAACATTACAGTCTGGTCTAAAGCGCTTAGACAGAAATCAGTGAGTGAACATTCAAATGCCACAGAGACGTTAAACACAGGAAAAACACCCAGCACAGATGGAATCCCTTTAGACCTTTAAAAAATATTTAAAGTGTTATATGTTACTGGAAAGTTACACTTCAAAAGAACCAGTGTGTACATGCCAAGGCTGGACCCTCGCCCCTCATATCTCTGACAACAGAATAAGCAAATTAAGTTGACAGTGGACATTGTCCAAATGAAAGTGTTGAACTCCCCAGGTGCTCATTTGGCAACACCTCTGGCTATAAATATTTCCTTTTTTTAATATTTCGAAAGAATGAACCACCTGTTTAAACAATGTTTTAAGTTGCCAAAGACAGCCTTACCTATCTGTTGTTAAAATGACTCTAAAAACAGATGAATTGTGCAAACTACATGCCAACAATGAACTGTTGTGGAATCAATCATTAGATGTTCTATGCTGCCAATGTCTATGACTAAATGCATAAACAAGGATGCAAGGATAAAAACAATCTTCAGTAAACGTATTTAAAAGAAAAGACAGCCCAGATTAGGCCCATCTTTACTATATCTCCCGTATGACAGACAGAGGAGGCCTGTGTATGCCAAATCTCAAACGCTCCTGCTGGGTTGCTCAGGTCTCTGCTGCCTCCTGCTGGTTTTCACCCACAATATCCCAAAACAGTAGCATGGAGTTCCAGGTGAAGACTCTCAGAGGCTCTGTCTCTACGCCATGGATAAGATATTTGTCGACCTTCAGCCAAGTTCTAACATGAATATAAAGCTCTGATTGTTCTGATTGTAGAGCTCTGTGATCAGCATGTGTTGATGATGCAGCTCAAATAGATCTTTTTTTATTAAGAAGCTTTAACATTTGTTTTATTATGTGGATCTGCTTAGCTAGTTTTACATTACATGTGCCTTTTTACTGCAATTGTTTTATATTAATTTCATTCATATGTATTGATGTTTTTTTTTTTATTTCAGGATTTTGACACCATGTAATTTTCTAAACTGAAGAATCCACAAAAAACATAATGAAGTATTAAGTGGAACATTCCCACTGCCCAGTCCTTAAATACTTTAAAGCTCGGAGACTTTCTCTCAGTCAGCCTCAGAATATGACTTTGATTAGGGTGTTTTTCTGCTGGGAATGAGAGATGTAAGAAGGAATATGAAAACAAACTGATTAGAAATGTATAATTAACAGAACTAAAACATTAAAGTCAAAGACTGTGATATGTTGTTAAAAGTGGAGAAATTATTCTAGAATATTTGGTTCCTCCAATCTTGAAAACACAAGATGAAGTAAGCTATTTTATTGTATCAATATATTTAACCTGATTGAGTCTTGTTACATTTACATCAGTTCAGATTTCAGACTTTGTCATCACTGGAGACTATTTGACAAACATGGTTTTGTGTGTTTGTGTCCAGGTTGTCGTTCAGTTTCTGAAGTAAGCAGGTCCCTGGTCAGGAGAATGGACTTCACCTCGAGGATGTGAGAGAACTGAAGAATACACGAATCATTTTTTTTATGAATCACTAAATGAATTCTTGATGTCAAAACAAAGTGCTGTTTCCTGTTAAAAGGTAATGTTTTTAAAGTGGTGCTTTTGACTAGAGCATGTAAAAACTGATACAAAATACAGGGCCGTAAATCTTTGGACATACAGTCTCCCATAAGACAAGCCCTGGAGCTGATTGTGAGTAATGAACTTGTATTTAGCATCTTTTAACTGAAACGCTCAATATTGAGATTAAATCTAACTGTGAATTGTTAATATAAATATGTTGTTTAATTGAGAAAAACACATTCGAATCACATCACATCTAGCCCCGTCAAAAACACTTAAGGATGAAGTTGTTTCGTTAGCAAAGTCGAAAATCAAGAGTTTTTATTTAGTTTTGACTTCAGATTTTCAATTTTATATCAGTTTTAATTCGTTTTTACCAATTGTTTGCTAGCTTAGTTCAGTTTTTATTTTTTTGAACATCCTTAGTTTCAGTTATAGTTTTGATTAGTTTCAGTTATAGTTTTAGTTGTGTTTGCAATAATTAAGTGCAAC
>NC_140621.1:140000-386360 GCF_057382275.1 Copadichromis virginalis
GCTTGCAGGTCTGAAAGCTGTTTGTTAATGTAGCCGGTCTGGCCTTAAACTCTTATTGGTAAATGGCCTGTATTTATATAGCGCTTTACTAGTCCTTAAGGACCCCAAAGCGCTTTACATATCCAGTCATCCACCCATTCACACACACATTCACACACTGGTGATGGCAGCTACATTGTAACCACAGCCACCCTGGGGCGCACTGACAGAGTTCTCTGCGTTGTGTTGTGCGAATGACCAGAGGAGTCAGCTCTCACTTTGCCAGCTGGGTGGATTTATTCTCCCAGAACTCTCCTCAGCGGGGCCTCTAGGCGACTGTTTAAAATAAAAACAAAACAGTACAGCAACTTCACTTTACTGGACTTCTGCATGAACACCTCTCCTCAGCGGGGCCTCTAGGCGACTGAGGAAAATAGCACGCAGCTACAGGAAGTGACTTCGTGGGAAGTCAAAGGTCACACAAACAAAATAAAAGCTCCCAAAATATAAGTACAGAAAATAAACATATATAAATAAACACATATACATAACCAATACTGACAAAGCGAGATAACACTGCAGGATGGATCTTTGGTGAAATATAAATTATTTTTTAATACACCCGTTACATCCACCCCTCCTAGATTTCACCAAAATCCAGAACAGTCAGGTGAACAATCTAATTGGAACACAGGGACAAATCTACAGAATTTATGGTTCCTGGGCACGGGTTTAAACCTCCGAGCTATAAGCTCTAGTATCAGCTGTATAAGCCACCTACCAGATAGGTTCAGAAAGAGCATGAGGGTGATCAGGCCTCAGCCTTTCTTAGATCAGTGTGATGCCATTTACACCACACACATTCCCGGCCATCCACACACATCAATACCTTAAAAACACACTATGTATTTAATTGTACCATAATGATACTGTCCCTCAGAATCAAAATACAGAAAGATCTCTAAACACCTGGATTTACTTAAAACAGCGTAAGAAGAGACTGAGACCTTCTGCTAACTGAATTTGCCAAACGCTTAAAGCCAAAAGGCTTTTGAACCATGGACTCAATGAGTCGATTAACTCTTTTACTAACTCGGCTGGCTCGCGTCATGACAACATTGTCCGGGCCTGCCCGTGGCTGTCCTTGTGGACCCACATCATGACATACATCCGTTGGAGGCATCTGCGTGTCGGCGACATGCACAGGGACTACTGATAGGGGCTTGGTGTGTGCATCACGATCTGTGTCTGATGGATGTGAGTGAGTGAGTGCAGTTTCTGAAAGTGTGTCTAACACAGACGGGGAGTCCAAGTCAGGTTCTGCTACCAAACTGTCCAAGTCTGTGTCTCTGTCTGGGCAGTCCTCTCCTACCAGGGAACACTGGGTTGAATCCCCTGCAACCACCTCTGGAGCTTGTTGACTTGTCTTGCTCAATCCTGAGAGTCCCTCACTCAGGGTCTCCTGACTCTCATCATCATCTGAGTTGATCCAAGCACTGGTCCTGTCCTCTGCAGTCTCCTCATCCAAGGAATCTAACTGGTCTGACGCACATGACCCTCCCTCTGATCCAGTGTCACACAGTTCAGCGGTCACTACTGGCAGGAAGCTGATATTTAAAACCAGGTTGTACCACCTTTATGTTGCCTCTGTCATCTTCCAACTTGTATGTGTGAGTCTGCAGATTTCTGTCTCTGACTGTGTACACTGTTGCATCCCACTTGTCAGCAAGTTTCTTCTTTCCTCTTTCACCCTTATTTGCAATGAGTACTCTGTCTCCTATGTTCAGATGAGTGCCCTTTACTTTTCTGTTATATCCTTTTGCCTGTTTGTCTTGTTCCTTGATGGCATGAGTCTGGGCATCTGGAATCTTAGCTGCCTCATGAAGATGTGACATGAGTGTTTTCACATAACTTTTTTGATCCACAACTACAGGATCACAGAGCACCTGTTTAAACATCACATCAACGGGGAGCCTCGGGATGCGGCCAAACATGAGCTGAAATGGGGCAAAACCTGTGGTCTCATGTACAGTTGCATTATATGCAAATGTCAGACTTTGTATTTGTTGAGGCCACTTGTTCTTTTCTCTGAGGGGCAAGGACCTAAGCAGGTTGCCAAGTGTCCTATTGAACCTCTCAGTCCCTCCATTGCCCATGGGATGGTATGCCGTAGTATGGGATTTGGAGACCCCTGAGAACTTGAGCAGTTCTGCCAAGAGCTCACTTTCAAAATTTGCCCCCTGATCGGAGTGAATCCGCTCAGGAAACCCATACACACAGAAAACATGGTCCCATAGTTTCTTAGCCACCTGCTTTGCAGTCTGGTTTGTGCAAGGGAAGGCATGGGCTAGCTTAGTGAAATGATCTGTAAGGACAAGAACATCTACTGAGCGTTGCTTACTATCCTCCGCACTCCAAAAATCCAAACACACCAGCTCCATAGGGGCGGAGGTTCTGATGCTCTCAAGTGGGGCTCGAGCAGAGGGTTCTGGTGTTTTGGCCAGGATGCATCTTTGACAGCATTTGACATACTCTTTTATATCAGACTCCATCTTCGGCCAAAAGAACCGTTGTCTTGCCAGATATAAAGTCTTCGCTTGCCCCTGATGTCCTGCAATATCATGGACACCATTCAGTGCCTTTGCTCTGAGACTGTCAGGCAAAACAAACTGATGTCTCCTTTGTTTACTCAGGGGCTCCTTTGTGATCCGATAGAGAACTCCATTTTGGATCCTAAGCCTTTCCCACTGTTTAAATAACACCATGGCTTTCACATCAAATCCTGCCCTTTCACGCCTGGAAGGTCGCCTTCTCCTTGTGACAAATGGTAAGATCTTTGAAATACTGGGATCAAGTTCCTGGCTATGCTGGAGTTCCTCTAGTGTGGACACAGAAAATGACTCCTGTCCTGGCCACACTAGGTCCTGAACAGACTGGAACAGTTCCACAGCCCTTGTTTCAGCAGCCAGATCCCACTCACTGTGAAAATCCAGGATTGCCTTAACATCCATAGCATCACACCCAGGCTGAGACGAGGGCGTCTGCAGTCCTGTGGTGTGGAAAGGTGGTGTGTCCACGTGTTGACCTTGGACCTTCAACCGGAATGCATTTTGTATTCCCTCAGAACTGACACTCTCAGATTCAGCAAGGAGGTGACTGTACTGCTCTGTGATCAGCCTATGGCTGACTGTTGTTGCAAAGGGGTCTCTGCTGAGAGCATCAGCTACGACATTCTTGGTACCAGGAATGTGCTTCAGATCAAATGTGTAAGGAGCAAGCTTGGACACCCAACGCTGCTCACAAGCATCAAGCCTTGGTTTTGTCATGATGTAGGTGGGAGGGTTGTTATCTGTCCACACTGTAAAGGGATGACCTCTTAGCCAGTGACTGAACTTCTCACACACACTCCATTTCAATGCCAAAAACTCTAGCCTGTGGGCTGGGTACTTTTTCTGTGAATTGCTCAGGGTCTTACTTGCAAAAGCAATTGGACGAGCTTTCTGCTGTCCAGCTGGTATTTGTGACAATACAGCACCGAGCCCATCTAATGAAGCATCAATGGACAATATCAAAGGCAAAGAAAAGTCTGGATGTGTAAGGACTACACAATTCAACAGCTTCTCTTTCAGATTAGACAGAGCTGCGTCACATTCATCTGTCCAGTCAGAGGGCTTCAGTTTTCTGTATACACCAGCATTGGTGCCTGTTTTAACTCTCCCTCTCCTCTTCTGTCCAGCAGTGAGGGCAAACAAAGGCTTGGCCATAGAGGAGCAGCTAGGGATGAAATGCTGATAGTAGAATATCATCCCCAGGAATGACTTAATCCTCTTAACTGACGGGGTGCAGCCATCATCCTCCATCAATTCAGCCTTTGTCATCTTTGCTATGACCTCAACCTTTGCTGGGTCCACAGCCACTCCATTGCCATCTATAATGTGGCCTAAAAACTTGACTGATGACCTCATTAAGTGGCATTTCTTAGGACTTAGTTTGAGGTTATGGATGCGCAAGCGCTGAAACACAGTCTCTAGCCGCTCCAAGGCCTCCTCTTCTGTCCGAGCAAATACAAGCAGATCGTCGAGATAGCACAGCAGACTACTGAAGTTCAGATCCCCAAAAATACTGAGCATCATTCGCATGAATGAGGCGGGGCTGTTACAGAGTCCTTGGGGCATTCTGTTGTACTCGAACAATCCCATTGGGGTTGTAAATGCTGTGTATTTCTTGTCTTCCTCTGCCATAGGGATGTTATAAAATCCCGAGGTCAGATCCATGGTGCTGAAGTAGGTATTTCCACCCAATGCAGCAAGGCAGTCAGACTGGTGTGGCAGTGGGTGTGCATCTTTGAGGGTCCTTGCATTCAGCCATCTGAAATCAGTGCAGATTCTCAAACTACCATCCTTTTTCCACACTAACACCAGTGGAGAGGCATACTCGCTCACGGACCTTCTGATGATTTCCTGTTCTTCCATTTCAGACAAAACTTGTCGCAGCTTTTGATAATGTGCTGGAGGGACTCGGCGGTAAGGAAGGCGGAATGGCCTCTCATCAGTGAGCCTGATGCAGTGTACAAAGCCTTCGGCCTTGCCACAGTCATGTGCATGCTTGGAGAAAATGTCATTGTACTTCTCAAGCATTTTAACCAGTTTCTCCTTCCCCCCTTGACCAACATGGCACAGGTCAATATCAATTTCGCTGAGCCCAACCTGTTTTAGTCTCTGTTTAAGATCAGTGAGGTGGGCATCATCCTTCTCTTCCTCCTGCACAGATTTCTGGGGTCGACAGGTGCCCTGGAAAACTTCAAAATCCTCAACAGCAACACAAGGGGACACGTCAGCCAACTTACTGTTTCTTTTCAGGGTGACTGGTTTATCCAACAGGTTAGTGACCTTCATGGGAACCCACCTATCACCCCACAATGGCGTTATGATGCAGCCAACCATGATGTTACGTGGCATGGACTTTGATGAAGTGGCTTCAACAATCACTGTGCTCCCTGGTGACATAGAAACATTACTCGGCAGCTTGCCCCAGACTAGATGCTCTTGTCTTGCTAACAAGGTGACTGACTGCTGAAGCTTGACTGTGCCGATCTTGTCTGGGAGTTCTTCATCTCTCCATCGGGATGAATTAGCCATGAGGTCAAGAAACTGCTCACACTCTGGGGGACAACCGCCACCTGACACGAGGCGCCAATTGGTTATTTTCAACTGGTGCATGAGAAACCGGATGACATTTGTGCCAATGATTATATCATCACGTTGACCTGGCACTACAAGGATGGGAACAATACAGGTCTCTCCATACAGTTTCATTTCAACTTCATACATGCATTTGGGCTTGGTAAGTGTGCCACCACAGCCTACTAGCACTATTTCTTGAGGCAGGGGAGTGGGTTCTGGCAGTGTATTCGCACTCAGCATACTTTGTTCTGCTTGCTCACTGAGTGTGCACGCCATGGAACCAGAGTCAAGCATACCCTGCATGTGGTGTCTGTTATTAATGCTGACAGGAGTGTAAAACAGTTTGTCAAACGGGCCAACTCTCTGTGTGTTTTGTACTACCACCTTAACACCATCTGGTGCGGCTGCACATGCTTTAATGTAATGCTTTTCAACATCATCACTGCCGAGGGTTTCAACATCTGTGCCCACACATCCCCTCACCAAATGCGGGCCAGCTAGTTTAAAGGCTGGGTGTCATTAGGTTGGGAGGCAGGGCGCCTTTGAATCGGTGAGCGACGAGGGCAGTTTCTCTTAATATGGTTTGGCTCAAAGCATGCAAGGCATAGGTGTTTCTGCCTACAATGCACAAGGGTAGAATGTTCAGGGGACTGGCATACTCTACAACATCTGGGTCGGGTCTGACCTGGAGGAAGCTGCTTGTCTGCAACCTGGTTATTCTGCGATAAAGCATGGTCAAAAAGGCTGATTAGTAATTTCAGGCAACTGTCATTACAAGGGGCCTTTACTGTCTCATTTGATCCCGCCTGCACCTGTGTTTCTCCCGGGTGCATTGATGTCGCTAGACCATCAGCTGCAGGGGTCTGGATGTTGGCTTTAACTGGTGTGAGACACTTAGACCTGGGGAGCATACGCTCTTTCATCTCAAGCTGGTACCGATTCACCTGCTCCTGAATCTCACTGGCTGTCCACTTATCTGGTGCCTTGAACTTGAAAACAGCAGCAAGGGTGGGATCAGGGCAGTACTTCACAAACATCATGGCTGCCTCCTGGCAGGGATCCTCCATGTGCCGTCCGAGTCTCTTCAGGCTTTCCTCTGCTGCATCAACTGCCTTATTCAGTCTGACCCAATATTCTACAGGAGTTTCTCCTGGCACTGGAACTGTGCTGTAGAAATCGGCCATAGGCATACACGAATATGTCATGTCACTGAAATGTTGCCTCAGTATGTCATATATAACATTTGGATTCTCACAAGGTTTTAACGATGGGGTGCTTCTCAGAGTTATTCTTACAATGTCCTTAGCTTTGCCCATCAACTTGAACATTATTTCTTGGTACTGTTCCTGAAGGGGTGTTGCTCGCTTCTTGACATACATTCTCATCAGCTCCTCCCACTCACAGACTGTATGTTTATCCGACCCATCTCCTCTGAAGACTGGAGGCTCTCTCACATCTGACTGCAGGACTAGCTTTGCCCCAGTCAGGTTAAGGTAAGTGGGCTCGCTGGGTGGCTGGCTTACACTGCTCTGAGCTTGTGCGGCCCCGTCATCCCTTTCCCCACATTCCTTTTTCAACTGATCCCTAATGGTCTGCCCCACCTGTTGAGCTATATGTGTTATCAGGTCATTTAATGCTGGGTCTGCTGTGGCTGAAGGGTCTGAGAATGAGTTACCTTTACTGGAAGATGTGCAACCAAGTATGCGAGTGGAACAGAAAGCTGGGGAGCCTGCACTACGAACAGGTGTACTAGGCAACCCCTCAATTACCCTCCCTCTTCCCATGGCAAAGCTGAACCCGTCACTTAAAACTTTTTCATCATCCATTGTTATAACATATGTACAATGCAAACAGCAGAATTAAATTTACCTTGTAAACAACAGTCCAAAAAAAAGGTGCAAGTGTTTCCTCGAACGCTTGGGATTTGTGTTCAAAGCTTACATTACATTGTCCATTACAGCAACCTCTGGTGACCAAACTGATGTTGATCGCGTCTCCACGAACCACGATGAGCAAGTCTGAAGTGATGTGGATCCGGGTCACGGCACCACTGTAGCCGGTCTGGCCTTAAACTCTTATTGCCGTTAGTTCTCTGCGTTGTGTTGTGCGAATGACCAGAGGAGTCAGCTCTCACTTTGCCAGCTGGGTGGATTTATTCTCCCAGAACTTTCCTCAGCGGGGCCTCTAGGCGACTGAGGAAAATAGCGCGCAGCTACAGGAAGTGACTTCATGGGAAGTCAAAGGTCACACAAACAAAATAAAAGCTCCCAAAATATAAATACAGAAAATAAACATATATAAATAAACACATATACATAACCAATACTGACAAAGCGAGATAACACTGCAGGATGGATCTTTGGTGAAATATAAATTATTTTTTAATACACCCGTTACATTAACACAATGCCAACTAGAAAAGACATCAACAATCATCTTTGAGAAGAAATGGTTGCTTCCCATCAATCTAGGAAAAGTTATGAGGCTATAATGAGGCCAAACAATTAGAAGCCCATCATTTTACAGAGAGACAGATGATTGTCAAGTGGAAAACATTCAGTGCAGTTGCTAATCTTCTCAGTAGTGAACATCCCAGCAAATATGCCCAAAGATCAAACTGTGCAATACTCAGGAAAACTGCACAAAACCCAAGAGCTACGTCTCAGACTCTTCAGGCCACTGCTAGCATGTTACATGCTAATGTTCATGACAGTACAATTAGAAAGGACCATCCACAGCAAGTCCACAGGACCTTTCCTTTGTGTACCAAAGTATTTTTGAATCAAACGTGAAGCCATCTGCCTGACAGATAAAGCTTGGCTCAAATTGGGTACACACAACCTCAGATGAACAACAACATAACAGATTAAACAATGATCTCAAACACATTCTGCTGCAAATCTGCAACCAAATGGCTAGGTGAAAAGATAAATGTAAAAAAACAACCAAGGTGTTGCAACGGCCCAGTCGACATCTAGACCTCAACCTGATTGAAATGCTGCAGTTGGGCCTTAAGAGAGCTGTGCATGAACCAATGTCTTCAAACCCTCAATGAAGTGAAGGCCAACATTCTTATCAACAGTGATGTAAGAACCTGATAAAGTTATTGCTGCTTCTACAAGCTACTGAATCATGGGGTGTTCTTAGTTTCCACACACTTTGTGGTTCATCTGAGCTCGTAAAGACCAGATCATTTCTATTATGTTCTTATATGTCAAACCTTAAAAATGAGAGAATGTGCACTTTTTTCCTTTAATGTTTTCCATTTCAATCGTGAGCTGTGACCTCCAGAAACAGTTGAGCAAAATGAGACTTTCCTTTTTAAGATGATTTAAGAATCTTCTGTCATACTTGCCATAGACCAGGGGTCAGCAACCTTTAACAACCAAAGAGCCACTTGGAGCCGGTTTCCACGCAAAAGAAAACGCTGGGAGCCGCAAATACTTTTTGACATCTAAAATGAAGATAACACTGTATATATTGTTTTTTACTTTTATGCTTTGTGTGAACAACTAAAGTAAGTAAGTAAAGTTTATTTATTAAGCGCTTTTCACAGACAGGCAGTCACAAAGCGCTGTACACAAATATTAAAATAAACAATTCAATCAATAGACATTATACACAATGTAAAAGATCAAATGTACATAATGTAAAGAATATAAAATATGTAGATCAACAAAAGGCTTGTTTGAAAAGAAAAGTTTTTAACTGCTTTTTAAAAGAATCCACAGAGCAACTAAGGTGTGCTGCTTATGAAATCCATGAAGTGCTACAGAGAAAATTACATTTTATTTATGTAATTAACACATTTTGAACTCTTAAAGAAATATAACAAAAGGAAAGCTGAACTAAAATGATCCAGCAAACAAACTGTTGTGAGTCGCCACCCTTATATCGCCTTTGTGTTTTTGGAGCCTTGAACCGACTTTTAAAAATATTTGGAAAAAAAAGCACTATGCTGCTAAAAAATGAAAAATAGATATTTGCAAAATTCTGCCTAAATATGTATTTTACCTGGTTAATGTGTGTGGCGGGGCGTGGTCTGCAGCGCCGCCGCAGGGGAGGCGACGCACCTGAGCGGCACCCGCAATCACGCCTCGCCGCCTTTACGTCTGTGCTCTCTCTGCTGTTGTGTTGGTGTGTGTCGGGCTGTGAGCTGCAAAGCTACAGCCGGCTGTGTGTGTACAGCAGGTCGGGGCTGTACGAAGTCAGTTTACGCAGGACTGTAAGCTGTCGTCTGTGAGGCGTGAGCATGTTTGTTTTTAACATAGTTCACGGTGGAGCTGCTGACATAATGTGGATCCAAAGATCCATAATTGGCCTACCTGGGTTTGAAAGTCTCGATAAATGCAGGCGTTTCGGCGGGTACACCGGCTTCTGCGAGTGTGACGCTTATTATGAGCGATGAAAAAAAATAATAGAATATAATTGTATTTTTATATTTCAATATCACAATAATCTTCTAATTTAGAACTACAAGTTAAAAAAAGAAATAAACACAAATAAAATACACTT
Source organism: Copadichromis virginalis (assembly GCF_057382275.1). NCBI lineage: Eukaryota > Metazoa > Chordata > Actinopteri > Cichliformes > Cichlidae > Copadichromis > Copadichromis virginalis. The sequence continues at coordinate 149,678 of NC_140621.1, forward strand.
CAGCTAAATACTTCTAATTTATTTTCCCAAACCACCCGGAGCCGCAAAATAAAGACTAAAGAGCCGCATACGGCTCCGGAGCCGCGGGTTGCCGACCCCTGCCATAGACGTTTATTAAAAACATTACAGTGCAATCATTTCTATGGCTCTGTAGGGAAAAAAGATATATAGTTTCAGCTGTGATTCTCCTTCCGTCTGACATGCCGAGCTAGGACATTTCAATCCAACTCAGAGGTTTAAACGGTCAGCTTCTAATAGCGAAGAACAGGAAAAACTGAGGGTGAAGGGTCAAATACAAAAGAGGGGAAATTTCATGAAGCTCTAACTTTCTCTGTTAGTGCAGTAAGGCAGCTTTGTTTTCTTTTCTTTGTTGTTATTTCGGTGCAATTTAATAATTAGTTTCCCCACTTCACGTACAAGTTGGTAAAAATGATATTAACATTATTGTCATGCTTTGCAACCTAACCAAAATTATGCAACAGCGCAGTAGACATATTTACATGTGCTTGTGTAATTATTAAGTGTTGCTGCACTTTGTTCAGGTCAGCCAGCTTCAGGGTCGTTCTTTGCCACAGTTTGGCTTCCAGGGAAAATTTCTCAGGCAACTGATTTACTAGAAATGAGTAACTGGTTTCACCTGTGTTAAAAAAATCGGCAAATGGATAATGGAGCTGATTGTCTCAACATTTGAAGCAGCTAAAAATATCCAACCAGTATCCATCACCACACAGTGATAGAAGGTTTTAGAACAAATACAGAGCTAACATATTAACTGTAGCTGTGCTTCTATGCAGAGGTTGTATGTTCAGCTTTCTACAATGACAAACCTACAGTGACTGGCTGGTAGGTGCCAGTGGATTTATGATGGAGGAGCATGAAGTCCTCTATGATTCATGGCTGCTTAGGCACAGTGAGTCCACTGCCAACACACACTGCACCCACCTGATAAATCGCAGCTATGGATGCCCACTTGTGTATGTAGGGATGGGACTGGTTCCTTTTTGTGTTTCAGTCACAGTGAAATGCCATTTTCAACATTACATTACTCCCCCTGAGAACGCACTGTACCTTTAGTGGTGACATCATCCTTTTCCAGCAGTAGATTTAGATGAAGATGCTACCCAGTGCAATAAACCACAAATATAGGAGTTTATCACTCCCATGGAGAAAATGGTCTTTCTTTCTGACATACTAATGCTTTTAAAAACATTTTCTGCTGCAACATCTCAACAGGAGATAAGATAAAGACAAGGAAGACTGGTGATCTATTCATATCAGGAACATCAGCAGGTTTCTAGCACAGGAAGTAATAAATTCAGCCCTCGTGTTTGCACTACAGGTTGCTTTCATGAGTATTTCTGTGTTTTTGTGGTGGGGGAATTTTTCCTCGTTCCAACGATGTAAACAAAAACATTGCTTTCCGTAATGACTAGAAATCTTTTTGTCCTACTGTTCATTTACAGTACAGGACAGGTTTTGTTTGGTTATGATTGTTTTGCAAGAAATACTTCAATCACAGTCTTGATTAAAATGTTATATGAGAACTGTGGCACCATGTGTGACCAGATATTGGCATGTAGTCGTCGCCAGACTGTCATCAAACATGTGAAGTTTGGGACAGACTGGACAAAATACATTTTTAGAGATGAAAATCTTATGTTCAGTGGTAAATGATCAAAATTCCACCACAAACATGACTTTGATGAAGATGTCCCTTTCTGAAGTAACCCCAAAAAGTTCCTGAAGTAACCAAATGGAATTTAACCAGTGACCTCTCACTTTGCAGGCGAATGTGTAAACCAGCGATGCCTGGAAAACACTAAAACGTGCCAAAATATCATTTTACATTCAAAATGGCGGACTTCCAGACTTCCTCTTTGGATTGGGTTCATTAAATCTATGTTTAATAAATGTCATACATGTATTTGTGTACAGTGCTTTGTGACTGCCTGTCTGTGAAACAGTGTCAGGAGTCAGACAGAATGTTTTTAAAAATACATTTTTATGCCAGATGATTTCTTCAAGCTGCTAAAACTCTTTTGAGATGCTTATGATAAAAATTGGAAGAGAACAGCCCACATACGGCATTTTAATTTATCGTCCACCTGGGTCTGCTGCGTCTTTTCTGTCAGACCTACAAGACTTTTTAACTTCCACTATTAAAATGGGCATGGTTATCATTGTTGGAGATTTCAACATTCATGTGGATGACTCAACAAACAGTACCACTAAGGGGTTCCTGAGCATTATGGACTCTTTCAACTTTGTTCAGCATGTAGCAGGGGCTACTCATACGGCTGGGCACACTCTGGACTTGGTCTTCACCTATGGTGTTTCCCTTGACCACTTGAATTTAAATTACCTAAGTTGTTTTTAGCAACCATAAGTCATTAATAGTTCACTGAGGCAAGGCTGTGTTCCGTCCTATTTTAATACAAGTGCCCATGGACCTCAAAACATGAGTGCAGCGGCAAAATGATAGATTAACAGAATTGGGACGACAAACAGGCCAGTCTTTGGCTTGAAATTTGACAGCTTGACCTCTCATTATGTCCTTAGCCTGAGAAGAAGCTTAAAGGACAGTCAACCTTGTGATGAAGACAGAAGACAGACAGAACATCGTGGACTTGAAGAATTAACAGCAGGCAAAAGTCAGTGCAAGTGACCTATAACACTGAAGGGACAAGCAGCAGCATGTATGAACACCACTGATGGAACCTGCGCTTTGAATCACAAGCTGGGAACTTAACCAGTGACATGACTATTTGAAGGCACTGGACGTGATATTTGCCATGCTGGGAGTTAACCTAAAAGAAAAGACTGAAAAGATCAAGAGAGATAGATAGATAGATAGATAGATAGATAGATAGATAGATAGATAGATAGATAGATAGATAGATAGATAGATAGATAGATAGATAGATAGATAGATAGATAGATAGATAGATAGATAGATAGATAGATAGATAGATAGATAGATGGATGGATGGATGGATGGATGGATGTAAATTATCATACTAACCGGAATCACTACACCAGAAATTCTAATATCAAATTAATGCTAATTCCATATATGAAGATAGTGGCACATAGAGATAATAGTACCTTATTTTAAAAGTTTTGAAAACTCCTTGGTAAACAGTGTTCAAAATCAAACAAATGCTAGTAGCAACAGTTGTGTTAGAGTACATTTGAAGAGAAGTAACAGAACAGAGCTTCGGGATCAGAAAGTCCTTCTCTGATCAGCTCATCACTCAGAGTCTCATTTATCAGCTTTTTCTCTGGTAGCTCTCTTCTTTTTTCCCTTTTTTTGGTTTTTGTTGTTGTTTGCAACTTGCTCCCATCCCTCCTCACTGGAGGAACTCATACCAGAGGAACGCTCCCCAGTAGAGGGAACCTCAACTCTCAGGACAGAGGATCCCTCTCCAGAAGAAGGATTACAAACAGTCTTCAGGTTCTCATATAATTTCTTCTTTTCTCCTCTCAGTGTTTTCTGTACTTCTTCAATCGTGTCTCCATCTGCCAGCCGATGAAGGAGAGGTCCACAGTAAAGCCTGACAAAGCAGAAAATCTCAGTTAAAGTTGATGAAGTGTGTTAACCATCTGTGGAGCAAATCATTGGTCTGGTGTTTACCGGGCAAACTGAGGTTCTGGTAGAGGGGAAAGCAGCAGCTGGTTCAGGTGGAGGCTCTGCCTCATGCAGCACTGCCATTGGCTGAAAGCATGAGCCACACATGGCTTCCAGTTACTCACACCTTCATCGTTTAAAACTTTCATCTTCCTCTCAAACTCGTCCTCTACAGACAAAAAAAGAAAAAGTTTCAGTGACACAGAACCAGAGACCAGCAGCAGTTTGTCTTCTTGTTCAGGCTCATGTGGAAGCATCAGTGCTGCTACTGTCACACAAACTCTGACTACAGTCCATCTGCTGACTGCTTTCAGAGAGACTAACCTGCTGACAGGTGACTGTAAATAATAAACAGAATAATCACATTTATGGAGCTGAAACTGTAAAAGTTTCATCCGAGTAGAATATATGGAATATATAAAGTGACATGTAGCTATATTTCATTGTTAATATTCATCATGTTACCCCGTGAGACTAACCTGGACCATCGGGCTTACACACAAACCACAGCAGGAGGGCGTGGAGGCAGTGGTGCTGTTGTAGACTCTTGAACCAGAAAACAGTCACATAGACTGGCAGCTTCAGCTGGTTGGGGATGTTTTCTAAGACTGAAGTCTGAACCTCCAGAGCTTCTTCAAACACCCTGCGACGCTCATCCTGCATAGAGAGGTACTACACAGACAATATGCTTACATGTACCACAGAAACATGTCTACCTGTCAGAGTAATTAAACGCATATTTAATGATTAACCTCAGTACCTCTGTCAGACACTGTAGTTTCAGTTGTTTCTGTTCATGACTGCTGGGAGGTATTGGTTGGACATGGTAGTGTTTGATATTTTCTCCATCCCTGCCATATTCAGTAATCTTATCTCCTGTTAACAGTCCATAGAAGTACTGTCTGATGCGGTAAGCAGCTTGATAACTACTGTGCTGTGAAAAGTCCTCCACAAGTGGGGTCAGCATCATTGTCTTCCGACCCACAACACTTGTGGCGAAACTGGTGAGTTCTCCGTGCTCAACTTTTTTACACACCCATGGTGGCAACTTGGAACTTGGTTGTTTTTTGTTTTTTTCTGGTTCAACATATCTTTCAATGGCGAATTTGAATGTTTGGTTCTCTTTTTTTCCAACATACTTTAAAGCTTTACTCAGAGCACGTTCTCTCTTCCGTGAATCATTCAAGCCATCCAGGTTCACTTTACTTAAAAAGCGGAGCATACCATCCAGTCTTTTAATGCTGGACTCACCAGGTGAAGATGATTTATTTGCAAAAATGTCATTGTCTTCTAAGTTTGAATAATCATTTCCTGCTATTGAAGCAAAGACTGGCATGAGAGCAGGGTCCAATTCAAAATGCTCACAAAACGTTGAACGTGTGTAGATCTTAGCAGGAATTTTTCCATCCTCTTCTTTTTTCCACTCAAAGTTGTGGAGATTAAGGAAACCTTTGTGCACATCAAAGATGTAAAAATCCTTGTCAATGGACAGCACAGCACATTGTTCCTGATTTGCCTTAGAAACAACCTCAGGGTCTGCCTCTCCTAAACACACTTCAAACTCTATTTTTTCTTCCTTTAAGATTTCTAGGAATACATCTTTGACCAGAGGTGGTAACACATTATATCCCTCTGGTAAAGTGCCATCAGGCTCAGTTTCTGCTATTGTCTTTGCTTTTTTCAGTTTATATTTTAGACGAGACACATTTTGTTCATGCTTCTCGGGTCCTGAGCCTCCATCCAGGATGACGTACGGATTGACTTCACAGTCCTGCAGAGTCTTAAAGAACTTACAGACCTCATGTTTGAATCCAGGATAATCCCCTCCACATCTCTGGTCCAGCTTTGGATCAGATGTATAATACAAAAAATAGTAAAGAGCATTACCATCAATGATGAGATCTGTTTTTTCTACCTTAACGTCTTCACAGAGACTCAAAACATCTATCATTTTCTTTAACGCTGAAACCTCCATGATTCCTTAAAGTGTGGATAAAGATGAGCAGTGGTTATTGTGCTAATGCCTCTGTGTCTGCAGATATTTATACTACTAGAGTGCACACCCACACCGACAGAACCAGTCACACCTGTTGTGACTAATCTAACATTCCTATCTTAGGAATGTTAGATTAGGACTGGTGCCAGCTGAACTACCTCCAGATCAACGCCAGTAAAACCAAGGAGCTGGTGGTAGACTTCCGCAGGCACAAACATTCTCCACTGCAACCACTGAACATCCAAGGTATGGACATTGAGGCTGTGGACAGCTACAGGTACCTTGGTGTTCATCTGAACAACAGACTGGACTGGACTCATAACTCAGACGCCCTCTACAGGAAAGGGCAGAGCAGGCTGTACCTGCTGCGGAGACTCAGGTCATTTGGAGTGGAGGGCCCACTCCTGAAGACCTTCTATGACTCTGTGGTGGCTTCTGCTATCTTTTATGGCGTGGTCTGCTGGGGCGGCAGCATCTCTGCTGGGGACAGGAAGAGACTGAACAGGGTGATCCGAAGGGCCAGCTCTGTTCTAGGATGCCCTCTGGACCCAGTGGAGGTGGTGAGTGACAGGAGAACGGCGGCTAAGCTGTCATCCCTGATGGACAACATCTCCCACCCCATGCAGCAGACTGTGACAGCACTGAGCAGCTCCTTCAGTGGGAGACTGCGGCACCCACGGTGTGGGATGGAGAGATTTCGCAGGTCTTTCCTCCCCACTGCTGTCAGACTCCACAACAAAGACTTTAACTGAACAAACACACACATCCATACATATGCAATAATACTAAGTGCAATAATCCTTTCTGTCATCGTTGTATTTTTACTCAGTTGTATATAGCATTTGTATTTGTATTCTATTTTTTATCTTATTGTATATTTATTTTATTTTATTCTACTGTATATAGTATTTTATTTTATTCTATTCTGTACAGCTGTGTACTGTATTTATTCTTATTGTATTCTAATTTTTGCCTCATAACTTTTGCACTGTCCACTTCCTGCTGTGACAAAACAAATTTCCCACGTGTGGGACTAATAAAGGTTATCTTATCTTATCTTATCTTATCTTACTTTTTTGGTTTAATTTCTTTAATCTTCACGTTGTGGTTTTCTGTTTCATTTCACCCTGTGGAGCAAAATCAAACATGTTTTATTAACGTTCCAGTTGTTAATAAAGCAAAGGTACTTTGTGTCCATCACAAAGCTCAACCCTGCCATGAACTAAAAACTGCTGCAACACGAGCGTCACCGTCCACAGTGAAGCCAGTGTTATATGACCATGGACTGTGAGCATGCCAACTAAGAAAGAAGCAACGGCTCCAAAACATCTTGGACCGACATCTTGAAGCTCGACTGTCGCAGCTCCTCGTTATGGACGAGCGAAATGTCTTTTGGAGAAAGGTTAAATGGGCAGATGGCACAGCTGGCTGTTTCAACAGGACAAAACAAACACACATTAAACTTTTTTTGGAGCAGCACAAAGAACAAACAAACAATTAAACCAAAAAATAAATCTCATTAGATATTAACCCATAATGCAAATAAGCATACAGGCTGATGTAAATCCACTTGCTCTTCAGCTGATAAATGCTATGGTAACAGCATTTATCAGTAATAGAGAAGAGTGTACAACTCTTACAGGAGCTGCTTTTACTTGTAACACTGTGCTATGGTTAGCTAGAAGCAAGAAACAAGGAAGTGATGTAAGCCAATGGTAAAGTAGAGATTCACCATATAAGAATCAGTCTATTTTCCATTTCACACAACAATACCCAGTAACCATCACAAGTTTTTTGTTTGTTTGTTTGTTTTTTTACTTTTTCTGAAAGTTTCGATTTTTTTTCTGACTTAATTTTTGCTGTGAATAAGTGTTCGAAGCATTTTATATTCAGATATTACAACCAAAGTAAAAGCAATAAATGACAACAAATATTTTTTTAAAGAAGTTAATGCTCTCTGATATTTAAGTGTTAATTTGTGAATTACCCTTGCCCTAAACATTTTTTGTTTTAATCTCTTTTTTTCAAAACCCCAGTGATAACTATGAGAACAAAAAAGTATTTTAATCAGTGAGAGACCAGTGACCTGTCCCAACCTCACCTCTCACCCAGTGACTCTGAAATGCATAATAGAGACCAAATGTGATAATGTGAAACAACTAAATATGTCCTTTGTCAGCTTGTATTTTAAAAAGAAAAAGTTATTTTCCTTCAATATTATTTTCAATAGTCACGAATAAACAAAGTATAATAGTCTTGTGTTTTTTTTCCTGTGTTTTTCTTCTGGTTTCTTTTACAGCACATCTCTGACAGAAATTAAAAAAACAATTTTCACAGCAGACACCTGCACAATCATCTGTCACATTGTGTTGTTCAATTACTGATACATGCTGCACATTTCCTCACATAGCAAGAGCATCCAACATAAGATGTTTCTCTGTCTGATGAACAAACGCAAAACATTTTATTTAGAACAGGATGATTCATGATCCTAAAAGTCTGGAAACTTTGAGAATAATTAATTAATCGGCCACACCTTGGCACACCTTTGTACCTAGCTGTCCCACAGTATCTTACCAAAAAAAAAAAAAGGAAAATAATTTTAAAAAGAATCAAACCATTGTACTGCTTAATTACCATCCTTACCACCTCCATCACAACTACATATGATAATATTAGGTTAGGCAGTGCTTTAGGCCAGCAGGGACAGATGCTGTTTTGGCTCCAGAACAACAAGAACAGCTGGTAATGTATACATCTATACATGTGAAACTTGGTTCATTTTTGTATCTCTGAAGATGATCATGATTACTAAACTTCCTGCTTCATTGTTGCCATATTTTGCATTGGCGTGTCTGCTATCTGTGGTAATCTTTACACATACTGACACAATAACACAACCTGCCACACCTATTCATCCTACCATACCTACATCTTTCTTTTGGTTTTGTTTTCTTGTTTTTTACTGGTATGTTGAATTGGTTTGTGACTCAGTGTGCATCTCTGTAGAGCAAAACCAAATGAGTTTCACTTTTTTTCCTGCAGCTCTGTTAAGATCCTAACAAATAATGTTGATCACAGAGATATTTTATCAAAGACTTAGATAAAATGGTGACAGTAGTGGAGTAAAAGAGAACAGGTTAAAGAACCAAGAAGTTGTTCTCAAACACTGTGCACTGTTGTGTGTAGTCCCAGTTTATCAGTTACATTACATTACATTTATATCACCAAATCATAACAAAGATTGGCTCAAGGTGCTTTGTACAGTATTATAACCCCAACAAGGCATATTGATGCAACATTTTAATTGGTTTTACTTCTGGTTTTGTCAACAGTTTTACACTTTATCCTTATTAAATCATCCAACTCAATACATCGGCCTGTTCCTTGGATTTTGACAAGGAGAGTGTTTACCTGTCTGTATAGCTTAGTCTACATTCATGAGGACAACACTTAGTGAGGACAGAAAAACTCTGCTAATATACTGTACTATACAGTCTCGGTCGTTGTGTCCTTGGGCAAGACACTTCACCTACCGTCTACTGGTGTTGGCCAGAGGGGCCGATGCCGCGATATGGCAGCCTGGCTTCTGTCAGTCTGCCCCAGGGCAGCTGTGGCTACAACCGTAGCTGCCTCCACCAGTGTGTGAATGTGAGAATGAATGAATAGTGGTATTGTACAGGCCCCGAAAAGCGCTATAAAAATGCAATCCATTATTATTATTATTATTATTATTATTATTATTATTATTATTATTATTATTATTATTATTACTAAAGTGTCAGATCATATTTCTCTACCAACTCAGTCTTGATCTGAACCTGGAGACTATGAATCAGGCCAACAGCTTCTCAGCTGAGGTGAAGATCTGAATCTTCTGCTGCATGCTGAGGGACAAAGAGAGGACACTTTCCTGGTTTCTGGTATGACATCAATACCATATAAAGTACTATTTAAACACTGTTATATACAGTAAATGTAGATCAATAGAACTTTATTAATCCCTTGGGTGGTTCCTCCAGGAAACTCAATTTCCAGTAGCAGTTATAATGTAAAATAAAGCAGAATAAGAGAATATGAACATAAGCATAAATATAGCATATATACACATGTATAAATACGGAATACATCAATAGGAATAGCAGTCAAATATTGTCATTAATGACATGTAGACAGCCAAAAGTCTGTTGCACAGTGACAAAGACTACAGCTTAGTTTTCTCCAGTTACGTGACTCTTATGGTTTTGGTCTGTCTGTAAACCTGCTAAACTGGATTCTGCCATGGTAACAGCACTGGCATCATCAGCTTGCAGTCAGGTGAGATGTACAGATTCCTTGTCTTTGAGTCAGATACAACACAGACACACCTGAGTGAAACAGAGTGGCTTTTATTTCTGGGTATTTGCTCTGGACAATGACATTGTTGTCAATTCTGAGAAAAATAAAATCACAATAGACTCCAAATTTAAGTCTTTCAGACTGATAGATGTCAGTGACTTTGTTAAGATGGTAGTGTGATGTCCTCTCTTTGTTACACAGCTTCTACTTAATCCAGCATGGGTCATCTGGGTCAGATATGAACCAAGTTTAGGTGGAGTTTATTTTCGTTATGCTGACTTTTTCCGTACTGCGTGCTAGCTAGCATGACGGAGTTTCTACACAGCTGGGTGGTGCTATGAAGTTAATGATGTTGAACTTTATTTTGTTCATAAGTTATTAGAGTTGCCAACCGTCCCGTCTGGTATTCAGAGAAAATATTACGCGTTTCTTGTTGAGGTGAAAAGGAACAGTTTGTCCCGGACTTCAGCTACAATGAAAAAGACACAAAGCTGGATTTATTCTGTGTCTTTGCTGCACAGCTGCCTCTTCTTCTTTCATTCTCTCCCCCTCCCTCTCCTGTTTCTACTTCAATCATGAAAACTGATCAATGATCAGCTGATCGTCTTTTCTCTCTTGTTTGTTTATCGCCCACTTTGCGCCGAAAGAGGAAACCAGCGGATGTCTATGGGCTCAAAATGTGGTCATAAATATTTTGTACTTGTAAAAAAGATTTGTATGTGTAAAAAAGAATTTGTGTGTGCGTAAAAAAGATTTGTATGTGTAAAAAAGATTTGTATGTGTAAAAAAGAATTTGTGTGTGCGTAAAAAAGATTTGTGTGTGCGTAAAAAAGATTTGTATGTGTAAAAAAGATTTGTATGTGTAAAAAAGAATTTGTGTGTGCGTAAAAAAGATTTGTATGTGTAAAAAAGATTTGTATGTGTAAAAAGAATTTGTGTGTGCGTAAAAAAGATTTGTGTGTGCGTAAAAAAGATTTGTATATGTAAAAAAGATTTGCATGTGCGTAAAAAAGATTTGTGTGTGGACTTAGAAAAAAAACCCCTGCAAGTTACAAGTACGAATTTTTGACCCTATTTTTCTTCCCTTCATCTGATTGGTCAATGTCATGTCAATCACAAATGTAACAATCCAATCAGAGAACAGATGGGTTTGGCTGTCGAGGGGCGCTTTTTTGAACTGCAGTTCTTTGAAGGGAATAAATGCCCTTTTACATGCCAACCCAGCGTTTTCCTTCATCACCACGAAGGAAAACAGTCTGTGGTCGTCCGAGTTTGGTGATTTTTATGTCACAGAGGTCTACGTGTTTAATACAGGGACTTCCACAGCCTTTTCAACAGCGCTGCGGACCGCGGGGTGGGGGCGGGCAGTGTTTTGGAAATGACAGTCTTTATTACAAAGCTTTCTTCGTTATGAATTAGCATACATGTTTTTATTGAACATTTGAAGAACTAGCAAAAAAAACAAACTCTTGTAGAGGACATAAAGTCAGAGATAAAAACGACAAGGAGCAGGTGCATCTAGTACAGGTAGAGCTGCTGCAAAAACCCACAGAGCCCAGCAGCCAGCGTAACAAATTCTGGATCCTTTGCTTTTAGTTAGCAGTTAGCATTAGCAGCACATCCTGCGTCCGATGTGAAAGGACTTTTATGCTGCGCACTGTGACTCACAGCAATGGTCCTGGGTCAGCCCTGACTTTGTGTTAAACTAATCCTAAAGCAATAATGTTATTTCTAACCACTGATATACCACAACTTTTACCAACAACCTTTAATGTTTTCCATTTCAATCGTGAGCTGTGACCTCCAGAAACAGTTGAGCAAAATGAGACTTTCCTTTTTAAGATGATTTAAGAATCTTCTGTCATACTTGCCATAGCAACCTTTAACAACCAAAGAGCCACTTGGATCACGGCTACGAAATGCCGTTGCAACTTTGCCAGGACGGCGGCTCGCAAGGCCTCCCTTGGTGCTGCATTACAACCGCAACAAGGGAGGCGTCGACAACCTGGACAAGGTCGTGAGCACGTACAGCTGCAGGAGAAAGACCTGCAGGTGGCCCGTGGCCCTTTTCCACAACATGGTCGACGTGGCGGCCTACAACGCATTCGTGCTGTGGAGGGAAATTCACCCCGACTGGATGGCGGGCAAGCTCAACAAACGACGGCTCTTCCTCGAGCGACTGGGCAAAGCGCTCGCGCGCCCCATGCTCGAAGCCAGGGCGTTAGCGCGAGGACGGGGAGGAGGCCGAGTCGCGGGCCGAGGTACTGCCACCGAGGCCGACGCTCGTACTACTCGCACCGCCGACGCTACGCCACACGACTCCTCTCCGGTCAAGAGGCGAAGGTGCCGCGTGTGTCCCAAGAGCAAAGACGTCAAGACCAAGATCCTGTGCCACGAGTGCCGAGTGTACGTGTGCACCAACTGCGCCGTCACGTACTGTCCCAACTACGCCGCTTCACGCACCGACGCTCCCCAGACGCCGCCGACGTCGTAATAACACAAGCGCCCCTCGGGGGTCCTAGCGACCCCCACCCTAATCATCATAATAACACACACGCCCCTCGGGGGGTCACCACGCCCCACGCCCCGAGAACAGGCGGGCGCACAAGGGTTAAACTGTCATTTGTGTCTTGAAGTGCAGAAGCTTACGGCACCTGGTATTCCCAGGCGGTCTCCCATCCAAGTACTGGCCAGGCCCGACCCAGCTTGGCTTCCGAGACCAGACGAGATCAGGCGTGTTCAGGGTGGTGTGGCCGTAAGCGAGGGACTGTTTCAGAAACAGCCTCTTTATACATGCTGTGATGACACGGTCGTGCTTACGTTTTTTTATGTCCTGTATACAAGTTGAATTCTCCAAAGCACAAAAATGTTGGACTTCCAAATGGTCCTAACACACTGTGTGCTCTCTGTCACTTTAACACTGTGCTGTGAGAAACTAACATGTGTTATTATGGTGACGTTACCGCGGGAAAAGCATTTTTGCAGCTCAGTGTTGACGCTGCAGTTCACAACAAAGGTTTGCATGTTTTCGCTGTAACATGTGAAGCTTAGCACAATACTATATTTTAAAGTGCGTGACATTTGCCAAGTATAAAAGGTCTTTTATAGCGGGCTTCCCTCGCTTACGGCCATACCACCCTGAACACGCCCAATCTCGTCTGATCTCGGAAGCTAAGCAGGGTCGGGCCTGGTCAGTACTTGGATGGGAGACCGCCTGGGAATACCAGGTGCTGTAAGCTTTTGCACTTCCACACACAAACTGCAGAGGGCGCCGCTGCTCACTCAGTGGAGGCAGCTTCAGGAAAAGCTTCATGACAACGCTCCTGATTGTATTTCGCTTTTGTGCAAAACAAAATAACAAGAACGAAATATTTAGGAAATACACAAACTTATTTATTCTGTAAATGTAGAAAATGTCTGTGGCTAGTCCGTCTGGGCTCAGTCGAGAGGAACTTGTTAACCTTGTAGTGTGCAGCGGGCACAGTGTCAACCTGACACCCATGTTCACTATTGTAGTCTGTTCAGAGAGCTACGCTTCCACTGCTGTAGATATATTCATAGCACTCTGTAGATCTGTTTACCTCACACCGATACATCTGTATATATGTAGTACATCTGTATATTTGCTCTTATTGCACTTACTGATAAGATGCAAACTGTATTTTGTTACCCTGTATTTAGACATGTGTAATGACAGTAAAGTTGAATTCTAAATGCTAAACATTTAAACAAAAGCAGCTACACAGCTACAGGAAAAGTTTTTAGAAGTGATTTTTAAAAGGCCAGTAAAGAGAGCATGGAGACAGATGGAGGATGCCAAATCCACTGAATCTACACGCTTCCTGTTTCCACCTCATCCTTCCAGTGCTCTACTATACTCCCTGCTCTCTCTACCACAACTGTCTTTGAACTTGCCTGGGCCAGGTCTGAGTCCAGCTTTGCAACTCCAGCCAGGTCACATGACACAGGGGTGTGCTCTGATGTCAACAGGCAGGTCAGTGGAGCCCTCTGGTGATGGATTTATGGCAGTGAAGCAGGAGGAGGCCTGAGAACAGACAGCAGGCTTAACTAGCAGGACAAAGTAGCATGTAGTACTTGAAGGAGTCATCACAGCCAATCAGTTCTCAGGAAAATGGAACATCACATAAATATTTCTCTTCTTTGATTTTCATCAATGTATTTCCTTTGAAATTTAAAAAAGTAATTTTTTTTATTTTTTATTTTGAAATATTTCCTTCTGTCAATATCTCTGCCTGATTAGAAGCTCATAGGCAGTTCCAGTCACTCTACAATAAAATAATGTAAAGGCTGCCCTCTCTGCCATCCCACTAGCTGACCTAACTGACACAAGTAAACTGTGCTAAGATACTCTACATGGACTGAGGTTCTTGGCCACATACATATAGATTTGTGTGGCTGTAGAAATCATGCCATGAAGCTCCCAGCGCACATTTTTGATGCTTCTGTTTGTGGCAGAGGAGGTTTGGAGCTCGGCAGAGCCTTGGTGGCTTTTACTGACTATACACCCCTACCCATTTATTATGAACTAACAGCACAACTGTTTGTGATTTTTTTCTATATTACACTTGCATGATTTAGATTTATACTTATGTGGCAGCTATTCACTGGCCTGACAAAGTTATTTTAAATGATATCATGTCATGAATAACACAAGTTATTTTCCATGAAATTGAAAAGTGAATGAGATGTGCATGTAATTTGACATATTTTGTTGTTTTGTGTGTGTGTTTGTCTGTATTAAATTTTGACGTGTATCTGAAAAACACAATTTTGAAAACACTGGAAAGACCTCAAGACATTTTTTCTTTTGCTTACTATGTAAACAAAAATTCCCACCAATGCTTTTCAGTGTGAAATTTCGTGTGTAGAGAAAATACCTGTGCCAGGTTGTCTCCATCTAGTGGTGAATAACGCATTACCACTACATCAGGTGAGTTTCTCTCTGTGCACAGTGACACAAAACTCATTTAACAACATAAACTATTTAAAAAATGATGTAGGCAGATCAAGGCAATGTTACAGATTCAGTAAGAACAGAAGTTTATTGCAATGCTTCAAATATGCAGGGCGTCACACTAACACAGTTGCTTATGTCCAGCATAGCACTGGGGCTAAATCCAGACCTGAAATCTTTGGAAGTTTCACTCAGTAACAGCACCTTTTTAATATTATTGACTATATTTTATTGTCACAGTTATAAAAAATGTCAAACATTATACGTTAGCTAAAGGTTGAAGTCACAGAGCTATACTGAACAACAATGCAATTTGAGTTTTTCTTGTTTGTACTATATATTTGATTTACTGTAAGCAGCGGGAGTAAAACCTAAAGAAAAAAATAGTAAAAATGAATCTCTGCTCTTACAGCTTTTATTGTGCCGTCATGTCTCCTTTGGAACTGTCCTCTTGCTCGTCTTTTGGATGCTCACCTCTTCTTCACCTTTCCTGTTCCTTTCACTAAACTGCTGCACTCTCGTTCTCTGCTCTCGCCTCCTGTTCTGGTTACAATTAGAATGCAGTCAGCATGTGCCAAATAAACTTGCTCCAAATCGATCATGTTTGATATGATGATGAAGTTTTTAACATCTTATTTATCAACTTATTTGATGCACTGTATCAATCAATTATTAAACAAATATCAGACTGTAGAAACGCCAATAATAATGCACTGAGCAAGTTCATGCCATAAGAGCTAAATGGCCATAAAAGAAAATCCTGAATGCCTGATACAGGACAGGCCAACTTTGAATGGAGCCACAGATGGACATCAGTCAGCTTTCTGCACTTTCCACCTGATCACATCTGTCCTCAAAGTCATGTCACTTCCTCTGTGGTTCATTTATGTTTCCTTTCACATTTGCAGTGACAATAAATTTAGTGACATAGTGCACACATTATTTCCTATGGACTGCTGGGTTATCTTGGTTTATTTAAGTTAGTATTTTTAAAGGTGCAGTGAGTCATTTTTTAGGTATTTGATAGAAAAAAGCATCTTGTACTCATAAATAAACATAGAATAGTGGATAAAAATGACACATTGTTAAATGTGTCATTGGTCACTGCTTAATTTCCTCATTATTTAAGCATCACTCATCCTTAATATGTCATTTATAAATACAGATATACGTTCTTAGAAAGAACCACTTCTGAACCTAATCTCTTTACTCCAAGGAGCTTTTGTGAGTTATCGTTGTGCCAGAGGAGGAGGGCATCCAATACTTCTTTCATTTCACCTGAGTTCGCCTGTGGGAAAGCAAAGCGCCGAATACCCTGACTATTTCTTTGAATTCAGGAGTACTAGTGAACTAATCTTGAGTGATTACTGAATTATCTGAATAAAGCTAATGAACCAGAGAAATTCTAAACTCTTAAACATCCCAGAGATATCTGAATTTATGTCTGCACCTTCACACTCCAGATATGAAGGATCATACCTGTTTTACCTCCGGTGTTGTGCCAAAAAGTGATCGTCTGACAAAAACTGATTTCCAATGTCTTTACTTATATTGGTAAATAGACTTTAGTGAACATGATTTACAAAAGGCTATATATCAAGTTTAATAACGACCCATTTTTTCAAGTATATTTATAACTCTGTGTTATTGTAACTATATTAAAACCAACCCAGTCCTTTTGGGACACTTAAAATATGTTTAGAGAACTATTATTATATTTGTTGCAATTTCTGCTGTCCTCTTGGCCAGATTACTCTTTAAAAAAGTAATTTTAATGTCAAATGAATAAATACGAAGTAAAAATCACTGCCAAAAAGTGATTGCAGCTTCTACCTTGTGACAGGAATGTTGTTTGTGGCACAAGATGACTCAATATCACTCATGAGGGACACATATGACATGTTTCACATATTATAGACCAAAAAGTTGTCTATAGCAGTTTATCCCTCCTGTTATGTTGCGGGTCAGATTGACCCAGAACAGAAGAGATGTCACATGTCATCTGCATCACTGCAGAAAACGAAAAAAATCTAAATTATAAAAGAAAATTGTAAAATAATCAATGCCAGTGTTTCCTACACTTTTGGATGAGTAAATTTGCCCCGGGTCAAATTAACCCAGAAGCATAACTGTTGTTCCTGGAAACCAACATAACAGGAGGGTTAAATATGATCAACTGGTTTTTGACAAATACCGAAAATGAGTTTATGGCAGACATGACTTTTTGACACAACACTGGCTAACTGACAAGACCTAGTTATAAGCTAATATTACGGCTGAATATTATTGCACCTAACCTTAGGCTCCAGTATTCTAAAACTCGCACTTCCCCTCTGATAAACCATATGATTATGTAACAAATATGTCAGCTTACCAAAGAACAGAGGACAATTTATTCAGGGTGTGACAGCACTTTACCACCTGTGTCCAATAGGGCTGGGTATCGTCACTGATTTCTAGAATCGATTCAATTCCGATTCGATTTAATTCGATTCGATTTAAATCTGGGAAATTTTGACAGTCAGAAATATTATAATTCAGATCAGTACATTTACATATTTTTGTATCAATAAAAAGGAAGCTGACACACGCAAGACTTTATCACAGGTGTAAGCATCACAGCAGATGCCTTTGTGTCAAAGTAGCTGAAGATAAAACACAGAAAAACATGAAGGTTTTCCTGGCCTGGGATTTTATAAAAATATTCTGCAGTACATCAAAAACGAAAGAAAACCATTAATCAACATATGAACATTACCTCTGAAGTTACAGCAGTTTTATTAGAGACATGTTAAACGTTTTGCATTTTGAATAATTTTAAAAAGTTTAAATTTGTTCAGTATTGAACAGCAGAAATGAGGTTTTCTTTTCGGAAGAATGTAAAAGGGAAAAAAACAGCGGCCGACAGCCTGTAAACAGCGGTAGACTTGTGCGTAACAAGCAAGCGAATAATGAAGAAAGGGAAACTGTTCGAGAGAGAGAGAGAGAGAGGGAGAGAGAGAGAGAGAGAGACAGAGAGGGAGAGAGAGAGAGAGAGAGAGAGAGAGAGAGAGCTGTGCATCGCGGTGGAAGCAAAACAGTAAAAGTCAGAGTGAATTCATGACGATTTTATGTGAAGCGTTTGGATCTTCTTTTGCTGCTGGTTTGGTCAATATTGTTTGGAGAGAGATCAAACTAACAGCTTTAGAATCGGCGCATAAAGGGCGTGAACACAAAACGCGGACCCGCCGACAGATCAGAATCAGCGAGCTGTCGGCTTTCAGCCCCGACTGTGAGAAAGGCGACATCTCACTGATTCTGATCTGCGGGTCGCGCTGTGTGTTTAAGTCTATGTGCAGAATCTGTGTACCTGCTCTCATTTACTGTCTTAACTGTTTGGTGGTTCTTGAAATTTTGTGAGATGTCACCAGAGATTCTGGCATTTTGGACAAAATAAATTTATATTAAAAAATCGATTCAGGATTTTAATGAATCGATTTTACGTTATCCAAGCCAGAATCAATTTTAATTGATGAATCGATTATAAAAACCCGCCCCTAGTGTCCAACATATAATACAAATTTCTGGACTGGAGCACGTACATCGTTAAAAACTCCAGGACTTCATCACAGCCTCTCTCACATCCGCTTTACATGTGTAGTTTACAGGAAACTTAAATAACACTGGGTGAATATGTTTGTAGCAGGATAAAATTAGGGTCCCTTATATGAATGGGATTTAAACAGAAGAAAAATATTGGCATCAGTTACCAACACTTCACTCAATTGAGACTCACTTGTGTTTAACACTGGAATATGTGAACATATTACTTATTGAGTCGTTTCTCAGTTCATGGGTTGTAAAACCGCAACATCCTCCATCCGTAGTAAGAGAAAGCGTCTGTGGCAATAACCAAAATGTCTCCATACAGCCTTTGTGAATAAGAAAATATTTTTAAAAAATCTTTTTAAAATGTATAGAGCTAAATATAAAACGTGTCTGTGAGTCCTTCAGTCCAAATACTCGAGGTCGAGGAGAATATATAGCAGCCGCTGATCCCTCAATGGCACCAGTAAGACGGCAGGACAGCAGGGCCTCTTCCTCAGCAGAAGTCTCCTCCACTGCTAGCAGGAGAATGACACACGAGTATTTTAAAGGTACTGCGTGTACAGATATCACCGCTGGCTCACACAAGCTGCTCTGACACAGCTACAGACCTTGGCTGTGTCCCAATCCAGTGACCGCACGCTCCTGAGTACGCATTTTGAAACCTATTACGTCACAGCGACGTGACGACGGCTGTCCCAATTTGAAGTGTACTCCAAATGCGCCGTCGATTTCCCCAAATTTGAAGTGTGGTCCACTGTACACTTCGTGGTCCCATATATCCCACAATTCATAGCGCGGTGGTGGGTGTGGATAATTTTGCCGAAAAACACGGCAGAGGGCAGAAGCGGAGCAGCCGAAGAGTAAACTTTCAAAAGTAAGTTTACTGTATATGATGTCACTTATTTATGTGCGAATGTTTAATAATGAAGAACATTAAAACATTACTGTTGGCCACATGTCGGCAAAGTTATGTGACATTAGTTGTGAATGTACTAACTTGGTTTTACAGCCTTTACTTTAAAATATACGCCGTTAGATAGTCGACCTTAATCTGACAGAGAATGTGATGATTTTGTGGATAATTAAAGTCAGTCATATATCCACAAACACAACAAGCTGAAAGTCAGTGATGCTGCTCGGTTTGCAGTCCTGAACATCACGGCACAAGCAGGATTCACTGCACTGTTAATGTTAGCTGTGTTATATTGCTGCCTCTGTTCGGTGGTGTCGAGCCAAACGGACTTTAACGTGTGTTTGAACGAGCTGACGGTTCACTCGTTAAGCTGAAAGAAAGATGCTTTAATCACAGCAGTCACACATGTGTCCACTGCACCATCTGGAACTCTTCTTGTTTACACTCGTAATAACACAAACACTAAATCCTGCTTCTCTGGTGCTGTTGTGTAGCAGTGTGTACACCTGAGACTGTCACCTGTCTGTCTGTCCTGCACTCGCTCTCTGTTTCTTTCTCTCTGATTGTGGAATAAAAGTATGAACGTGTGTTTATAAGTTACACTTGTGTTTGAATCCTGCAGCTTATCACACATTTGATTTCCATGTGTGACGACTGCAAGTGTCCAGAGTGAGGACAGACTGAGGGACCCACTGCTGCACATCATCTGTGAGGCTTTGCAGCCCTGATGATCCACCAGGACAAACTCAGCAGTGTGTGAGGAAGAGGAGGAGGAAGAGCCAGCAGCAGCTGACAGATGGAGAGAATAGACAGACTGTTCCCTGTTTGTGAAGGACTGCTAGGAAAGTTTAACAGAACTGTCTGTGCTGAATCAGTCTTATTAGGTAATGTTCAAATAATGTTATCATCCCAGTGTTTCCAGTGTGGGAGAAAGTACTCAGGGCCTTCAAGTTACACACCATGAAAGGCAGCAACAAGTTTAATGTTCAGAAACCTAAAGTATGTATCAGCAGCAGAATGGAGCTAAAAATAAATGTTTGTTTCAGTTCTATGAAGCTTTGAGTATTTTGGATCAGTAGCTGCTGTGTTTGTTGCATCATATTGCTGTAACTGTTTATATGCTTTATACACTCAACAAAAATATAAACGCAACACCTTTGTTACTGCTCCCATTCCCCATGGGATGGACGTAGAGACCTAAAATTCATTCCAGATACACAATATAACCATCCCTCCCAAACAGTGGTCACAAATCAGTCCAAATGTGTGGTAGTGGGCACATCTGCCATATTGAGATAATCCATCCCACCTCACAGGTGTGCCACATCAGGATGCTGATCTGACATCATGAGTAGTGCACAGGTGTACCTCAGACTGCCCACAACAAAAGGCCACCCTGGAATGTGCAGTTTTTTGCGCTATTGGGGGTCTGGGGACCCAGAACCGGTCAGTATCTGGTGTGACCACCATTTGCCTCATGCAGTGCAACACATCGTCGCATGGAGTCTATCAGATTGTCAATTGTGGCCTGTGGAATGTTGGTTTTCTCACCCAATAAAGGAATATTTCATATATCAGTCGACTCTTCATTCTATCAGACACAGTTATCACAGCTCGTACATTTTGTTTTTACACATGTATGTAAGCATTGAGCCAAATGTAATAATGCCAACATACTGAAGGAACAACATTTGTCTCTTATATATGATACATCTATATCAGGGGTCGGCAACTTTTCTGATGACGAGTGCATCTAAAATTTCCTCAGAAGTCAATGTGCCATATGATTGCATTAGCAATAAATTTAATAACGCTCTATATGAACAGTTACACACTATATAGAACCACTTTATAGGATTATATTTGTTTGCAGATGCTGGCAGCTGTCAGCGAATAGTTATCAGCTATTTTGAAACAAAAAAAACACATTTTATCCATAACAACAAATGAACTGTACAACAGAAAATACAAATGCTGTTTATGGTCTCCTCACAACAATGATAAGAAAAATAAACTGGGCCAATATGGCATGTTTGTTAATACAGAGACACACATGTTAATGTGATCTCTGGTCTCCCACTCAGAGACACGGGTCTCCCAGTGTCCAGCATTCAGAGGCTACCTGAGGATTCATGTGAGAGAAAATCTGCTCACACAGACATGTAGAGCCAAATACTGTCAATAAGGCCTCTGCAATGTTCTGAAGATAGTCAAACTTGTCAGGTAGTGATGTCCAGCAGGTGAACATGCAGCTCCATGAACACACACAGCTGTGGATTCCAGCTGCTTCGATGTTGCATTAACTGGCATTAACTCAGCCAGTTAATGTGAGACAAATCCAGCTGCTCATTAAAGATTTCTGGTTTGATCAGAAAATAAAACATTGGTCCATACACCTGAAAGTCCCAAAAACACATTGTGAATTCTGTCTCGAGTCTACGGATGTATCCGTGTATCTCCGTGGTGCTGATGCTGCGCTGAGCGCACAGCTGCTGAAGCTTTTGAAGTGTCGGAATGTAGAAAGATAATAACGTCCCTCTCACCAGTAGGCTAAGTTATTTTAACCCAATTACAAGTTGAATCTGATTGTTAGGGTTGTTAGCTAAGATACCGTCATTAAGAAGCGGCACAACTAATGTGTCTATGTGAGCTGATTTGCGATGTGCACCGCTGGTGCGGCCATTTATTTTTTAATGCACCTTCTCAGATTAATTCACTGCGTGTCGTGCCCAGGGCTGGACTGGGACAAAAAATCAGCCCGGGCATTTTGACTAGAGACCGGCCCACCAGGTATTATAGGAAAACCATAAAGCCTTTGAATGAAAACAAATGCTGTTGTGACAGTGATGTACAGTCTTGTTGGTATATGTATGATTTCTATACATTTTACGTCAGATAAAAACTTTGGTTGTAAGCTTCAGATAATTATTTAATAACAGCGAGACATTTTAAATGAGAATAAGGAAGTATTTCTTTGTGCCCCCCTTTCCCTGTTAATGCCCTACCTGGCCCCCTGGCAAAGCTTTGCTAGACCCGCCCCTGCATAGTTACCAGCTGTCGGCTACTTAGAAAAGGATCCTGGTGTTATTTGTCTCTCAGAAACAGTTCATAACTTCCCTTCAACTCATTCATGTCACCTGAAAGGTAAACCTGTTTCTCCATCACCTGTTCAGCTCTGATGATTCAGTAAGGACATCTCCTGGTTTCATCTTCATGTTTCCCTCTCACCACATATCCAAACCAACATCAGCTGATAGTAGAAATTAATATTAAATAAATTCTAACAACACCCGATCAAGCTTAAACGTGCTGCTGTTGTTTAGAGCGACATCCGCTGGTTTCCTTTTTCTGGCGCAAAGTGAGCGATAAACAAACAAGAGAGCCAATCAGCTGATCATTGATCAGATTCATGATTGAAGTAGAAACAGGTGAGGGAGGGGGAGAGAATGAGAGAAGAAGAGGCAGCTGACAGCGTAACGACAGAATAAATCCAGCTTTGTGTCTTTTTCCTTTCTAGCTGAAGTACGGTGTTCTGACAAACCATCCTACTTTGGCAAAATGTCCTACCGTAAGTAGTTTATGCACATTTCTGCTGTCACAGAAAAATTCCAGCACAAATTTAAGTTGGTATGACAGTTTGCCACTTAACTTTGCCCATCAGAGTATGCTTGTAGCTCATATTCACAAAGGTAGGATGGTTCGCCACTGAATTTTAGCTGTGAAAATATGCTTCTAGCTCAGATTAACAAAGGTAGGACGATTTGCCACTAAATTTTAGCTGTTAGTATGCTTGTAGGTCACATTCACAAAGGTAGGATGGTCTGGCACTTAATTTTACCCGTCAGAATATTTTTCTGGCTAATATTCACAAAGGTAGTACGGTTTGCCACTTAATTTCGTGTTGTGCGCATGCGCAGAAACAATGGGTAGGATGGTTTGTCAGGTAGGATGGAACGGGACAAACTGCATTCCTTTTCAGCTCAATATGAAACGCGTAATATTTTCTCTGAATGTGGGACGATTCCGTCTTTTTACGGGACGGTTGGCAACTCTACTAACTATCAGTAGTATCATAGCACCCACCCAGCTGTATAGAAACTCCATCATGCTAGCTAGCACGCAGTACGAGTTATTGTAACTGACTGTAAAAAGTCAGCACAACAAAAATAAAACTCCACCTAAACTTGGTTTATATCTGACCAACATAGACTGCAGGTCATAACTTCTTACCTGAAGTTCAGTTCACCTGACACTCGGACCGGCGGCCGCCTCGGGTCTCTCCTCTTGCCTCCTCTTCCCTCATCCACCTGCTGGCCTCCACCACCTGCTAATGTCTGTGAAGGTTCTCAGTCATCCAGGTCATCGTAGTCAAAGGAGCTTGCAAAGAAAAGCGTCTGGACTTCTTTAAGTTACTTGAAGACGTTTCACCTCTCATCCGAGAAGCTTCTTCAGTTCTAAGGTCAAATGGTGGAGAGTCCCAGATATAAACCTAGTGGGAGTAACCCCCCACAGAGGGACAAAAGGACCCCCTGATAGGGCTGGGCGATATGACCCAAAATTCATATCTCGATATTTTTTAGCTGGATGGCGATATAAGATATATATCTCGATATATTTTTTTAAAGCCATAAAGTAAGAACAAAAAGAGAGTTCTTAGTCAAAGCTGTGTCCCAGATGTCACACAGGCACTTTTATTAACATAGAGCAGATGTACATAAATTTACTCAAAAATAAATTATGAGCATTTATTAAATAATAATGCTCCATAAATAAAAGAAAACAATGTTGTTTTTGTGCATAACAAAAAGCTCACAATTGTGCAGTCAAAATGTAAACTAAAAGACGCTGAGCACAATAACAAAGACAGATTTCACAGCTGCTCTGTTCCCAACTTCTACTGCGTGACTGACAGCCTGGAGTTTGAAATCCGCTTCGCAACCACGTCTCTTAACAGGTGCCATTTATGGTCCTTATACACAGTAGGGTAATATTACGTTGAAGCACAGTACGTATCACTCCGCGAGGCTCAGCCGTAATGCTCCGACAATCCATCAAGCGGTGCAGCTCCGTAGCTTACTAAAGTCGTACTAAAACATTTGTGACAGATTGCTGAGCGCCGTGTTCCACATAAAATCGGTTCGCGGCCATCAAGCACAACCAGAATTCATACATAAGGCGCGCTGTCAACTTTTGAGAAAATGAAAGGATTTTAGTCCGTGCAGCACCTCTGGGCTGCATGGCGTTAGCGTGGTTAGCTCGTTAGCGTGGTTAGCTAGCTAACGTTTCTCGCGGTTAGTATCATGGTTGCTAGGCAACCTGAGCAGCGCGACGACTGCCAGACCGTCCCATTTCACAAGCCTCTCATTTCCGCACTTCTCGTACTTCCTAGTACGCGCCGTACGTAGTACGCGAACTGCGCGTACCCCGAAGCGTGCGGTCACTGGATTGGGTCACAGCCCATGTGTGCTCATAGCCCCTAAACAACAGTGCAGTCTGCTAGTTCAAATGCACAACAACATAAATTACAACTTACTGTACAATGAACACACATCGCTCACTGAGTTAGGTCATTCTTGCACCTTTTTTAAAACACACCCCTTTAGCTTACATCTTGAAAGTAGTGCAAGCCATATGGGTTTATATTCCAAACAGTGACACACGAATTTGATCACCGAAATCCGCTTAACATGGCTGCTAATTTTCAAGCTTACTACCTTATTCACGGTTAGCACACTAATAATAATCATTATCCACACATCATAACATAACCAAACGATAACATATAGAAAGAAGCAATGTACGTATAAAACACAAATTCTTACCTAGCAGGAGAATAAATAATCAGTATTTTAAGGCTACTGCATGTACAGATGTCACTGCTGGCTCACATGAGCTACCTCTGAGAACCCCACAGTTTACTCCCCAGCTGACTGTCGCGAAAGAGTCGTAAATCACCGGCATTGTAAAACTTTAAATTATTCCAGGGCATGTTAAAAACAAAATACCAAACAGATGGACTGGATATTAAACGGTATCAAACGACTAAATGAACACAGGGTTACAATTACATTCTACCATCGTCACATCGAGAGTTTATTCATTAATCATCAGAGTTCAACAATGTGACATCCAGTTGAAAACAACTTCAGTAACGCCAGCAAAACAGGCTAACAGTAAATAACAGCACAAAAACAGCCGTGCTTATCGACAGCTCGACATATCCTCAATCCGGTCACATTTTAACTGTCCGTTTTACAGCCTCTTCCAGAAAACGAACGCTTACGCGGTACACTATACACATATACAGTATATTGATTTTATTTGGTTTTAGAGTTTAACCTGAAATCTTTTGCTGCTGAGCAGCAGAGCTCCAAAGCGTCCCCTGTAACCATGGTTACGCAGAGGCAACGGTGTTCCAACTCTGACGTCACGGAGGAGAACTTATTTTAAACTGATACCTGGATCAGCCTGCAACGTTTTCTGGCACTTTTCTGCTGAGATCCGGAGCTCGACGCCCTGGCACCCCGGGATAAGATGAGTTGCTGTGTTTTTCACGGAGAAAAAATAGTTAACACGGAATAACGTCAGTCTCAGATGGAAAAAAAAAAGATGCAAGCAAAAGAGGACAGCAGATTGAGAAGAGATTTCTTCAAACGGTAAGGAGCTTCTACCAAGTGATATTTGATAAGGTTAAAACTTCAAGCTTAAATCTAATGTCCAGATTCATGCTAAACTTTTCTGATTACTCAGTGAATCTGTTCATACGTTGCCGTTTTAAGCTATTAATTTCATGGTGACAAATATCTTTGACAAAAAATGCAGGATTAATTAAAGGCTATATATGACTGCTAGGTTAGGAGCAAATACTTAAGAGAGAGAGAGAGAGATTTTTGCTCTGATAGAAATCTTTATTAATATTTATGGGAAATGGGCCTCTATTAGATTGTTTGTGGCCAATACAATAAATTGTCTCCTGGCTTTCAAAAAAAAAACAGATTTAAAGTGAAACAAATATTTCCAAATCATGGAATGGTGCTGACATTATCACTCATTCCATATTGTTCCTAAGGTTTGCAGTCTTTCTCTACTTTAACTTTTGAAGTTGCGTGTACACATAGGGCTGCTCAATTAATCGAATTTTAATCACGATTACGATCTGGGCTTTCAACGATCATTAAAAATGACTGAGCCGATTATTAGCCCCTCCCTCATTTATCCGCGACACCTTAAAGGCCGTCTGTGAAAATATTGTTGGGCATAAACCGGTCCGTGGCGCAAAAAAGGGTGGAGACCGCTGATTAAGAGGACCCGAGGGAAGCTCGGAAAGCTAAGCAGAAGTTATTTGGAGAGGAGAGTGACTGCCGTTGGTTGAAAAGAGAGTTTAAAAAAAAACAAACTTCAGTGGTGTTGCACACTATTTTATATTATTTTTTAGTCATTGTTAACCCTTTAAAGCCGGTCAGAGCAGCACGCTCCGTTTTGCGTAACTATTTTTAAATCCCTGTAGAACCTGAACCGTGTAAGCTAGCGCAATAATTTGTTTTGCATATGAAACCAGAGGAGTTGTACTTACATCTGATGCCATCAGCTTGTCCTCGGTCACGGTTTCGTTCCACATATAGCTTTGCAAAAATTGCATAAAAAGCGCTTGCAGGAACAAAAACATAATATTCCAGAAACAGGCTTTGCAGTTCCTATCAGCTGTTCGTAACACTTCCCACAGTGAAATGATGCACATGCTGTTTTCTTTGCAAATTTGCATCATAGGATTGTTTTTTGTTTTTCCTGCAGTATATAAAAATTGCTGTATCTCCGAAATAAAACTATGAAGACACTCAAAATAAATTTCCTGTTGTTGTAAACTATTTTTTGCAACTTTATTGTATTTAAAGTTTTGAGGGATAAACCTCTTAAATTTCTCCAAGTAGAAATATATGTAAACAAAACAAAAACGATTTTCAATTTTTTTTGTAGTTTATTGCACTTTTTTGCAATTTATGTAATTACTATGGACTTAATGCATACATATTATTAAAATATGGGCTATAACAGTTGTATTGATGTATAGCAACTTGAAATGCTCCCAAAATGGCACTACAGCATGTAAAAAAAATAAATAATATAAGCTCTGGTGGACTTGGTTCTATAGTAGGTCTTAAAGGGTTAAATAAATATCGTCAAATAATCGTGATCTCAATTTCAGTGAAAATAATCGTGATTATCATTTTTGCCATAATCGAGCAGCCCTATGTACACATATGCTTTAACTGCATATGTGTACATGCATGTTAACTGATGTGTGCTTGTGTGGTGATTTGAAGTTACGGTGCCTTAAAACATTAATCATAGTTCTTGAACTTTTACACATTTTGTCACCTTACAACCACAAACAAAATGTGTTTTTTATTGACCTTTTCTATGATAGATTAACACAAAGTAGCACATAATTGTGAAGTGGTATGAAAATAATACATGGTTGTCAAAATTCTAAGCAAATAAATTTGGAAAAGTGTGGCATGCATTTCTATTCAAACCCCTGCTCTTCATAGAGCCACCTTTTGCTACAGTTACACCTGCAAGTCTTTTGGAGTATGTCTCTACCAGCTTTGCACATCTAGAGACTGAAATATTTGCCCATTCTTCATTGTAAAACAGCTCAAGCTCAGACAGATTGGACAGAAAGCGTGTCTGAACAGCAATGTTCAACTCTTGCCACAGATGCTCAATGGGATTTAGGTCTGAACTTTGACTGACCCTTCTAACACATGGATATTCTTTGATCTAAAGCATTCCATTGAAGCTCTAACTGTATATTTAGGGTCATTGTCTTCCTGGAAGGTAAATCTACATCCCAAGCTCAAGTCCTTTGCAGCCTCCAACAGGTTTTCTTCCAGAATTCCCATCTATTTAGCTCCATCCATCTTCCCATCATCTCTGACCAGTTTCTCTGTCCCTGTAGAAGGAAAACATCCCCACAGAATGATGTTGCCACCACCATGTTTCACAGTGGGGATGGTACGTTCAGGGTGATGAGCAGTGTTGGGTAAGTTACTTTAAATTAGTAACTTAGTTACATTACTAGTTACTTCCATCAAAAGTAACCCAGTTACTTCAAGTTACTCGTTACTTTCAAAGTAACTAGTTACTAGGGAAAGTAACTTTGGTTTTACTCAGACTTCTCTTGTTAATGTGTTGCTAACTGGATACCCAGCAAGATTGCCAGTCTTCTAGCTTGCTTACTTGCCACAAGTGCACTGTGCCACCTACCAAAGGAAAAAATAATGTGCATATTTCCACGAGAGAAATCCCACGCCTGGACCGTTGTTGACCGCCGCCATGATTCTAGTCTACGTCACAGAGTCATGTGCGCTTTTTACATCCAACACAAAAACTGCAGTCGTAGTGCTTTCGATTGTACTCAGAACTCATAAATTCTGCCTTCCGAATAGGAAGATGTTGGTAACACCAGACTGCAGATGCGCTGCATACAGGGCTGGACTGGGACTAAAATCAGCCCGGGCATTTTGACTAGAGACGCCATTATTGCAAATATCATAAAGCCTTTGAATGAAAACAAACACTGTTGTGACAGTGATGTACACTGTCTTGATGGTATATATGTATCAATCTATCAATCGTTTGTTGTAAGATTCAGATAATTATTTTTTAAAAGCTAGACATTTTAAATGAGAATAAGAAAGAAAAGTATTTCTTTGTGCCCCCCTCTCCCTGTTAATTCCCTACATGGCCCCCTGGCAACACTTTGTTAGACCCACCCCTGCACAGTTACCAGCTGTCAGCTACTTAGAAAAGGATCCTGGTGTTATTTGTCTCTCAGAAACAGTTCATAACTTCCCTTCAACTCATTCATGTCACCTAAAAGGTAAACCTGTTTCTCCATCACCTGTTTAGCCCTGATGATTCAGTAAGGACATCTCCTGGTTTCATCTTCATGTTTCCCTCTCACCAGATATACAAACCGACATCATGACCAGCAGCTTTACAGCTGTGGCTCCAGCAAACATCAGCTGATACTAGAAATTAATATTAAATAAATTCTAACAACAGCTGATCAAGCTTAAACGTGCTGCTGTTGTTTAGCGCGACATCCGCTGGTTTCCTCTTTCTGGCGCAAAGTGAGCGATAAATAAACAAGAGGGAAAAGCCATCAGCTGATCATTGATCAGTTTCATAATTAAAGTAGAAACAGGAGAGGGAGGGGAGAGAATGAGAGAAGAAGAGGCAGCTGTGCAGCGTAAACACAGAATAACTCCAGCTTTGTGTCTTTTTCATTGTAGCTGAAGTCCGGAACAAACTGTGTTCCTTTTCACCTCAATAAGAAACACGTAATATTTTCTCTGAATACGAGACGATTCTGTTTTTTAGGGAACGGTTGGCAACTCTAATAATTAACTGTATGAACAAAATAAAGTTCAACATCAGTAACATAGCACCACCCAGCTGTATAGAAACTCCGTCATGCTAGCTAGCACGCAGCACGAAAAAGTCAGCACAACGAAAATAAACTCCACCTAAACTTGGTTCATATCTGACCCAGAGAGACTGCAGGTCATAACTTCTTACCTGAAGTTCAGTTCACCTGACACTCGGACCAGCGGCCGCTTCGGGTCTCTCCTCTTCTCCCTTTTCCTTCATCCACCTGCTGGCTTCCACCACTTGCTAATGTTATTGAATCTGCGGAAGCTCCGCGACAGCCACCACACGAAGTAACGAATAACGAGCCTATCTAAATCCCAGTAACAAGTAACGCGTTCCCGGTTTTGGCATAATAACTAGTTACCGTGCTCGTTACCATAATAATAACGTAGTTACTGTAACGCGTTACTTAATAACGCGTTAGTCCCAACACTGGTGATGAGCAGTGTTATTTTTCTGCCACATGTAGCGCTTTTCATATAGGCCAAAAAGTTTAACTTTGGTCTCGTCTGATCAGAGTACCTTCTTCCACATGTTTGCTGTGTCCCCTACACCAGGGCCGTGCAGAGAGGTTTAAAGGGGCGGGTGCTCAAAGTTAAAAAGGGGCACATTGAACCAGGTTGAATAACAACAACACACATTCATCAAGAATCTAATATGGGAAGGGCAGGGCTGTGTTGGTCTGACACTGTAGACATTAAAAAGTCCACAGGAGAGATGGTAGCTGATTAAACAAGTGTCATGAGATAATAACAAAATGCAAAGATTGGTGACAGCGCTTGGAACCATAAGGACACAAAAACTGTGAGAAATAATTTAGGCTCTGCCTGTGAATCACTCTTTGCTTCTCTTCTTCCTTCCATCCCATCATTTCATATATCACTCTCCACTTGCTGTCTATCTGAGAACAAGGCACAACTTGCTATTGCAATAAACTATAATCTAATTATCCACACCTAACAACTCCAGCACTTAATCTATAATAAAATGATGACAGAAAAATGTTATAGCCCTGCCTTTAGTAGCCTCACACAGCTCCTGCTGTTTCCTCCTCATGTCCTTACCAGCCATGTCTGCACAATGTTATATCATGAGTAATATTTTTTTTTAAATCCATCTAAATAAAACACACACATGCACGCACACACAGTGACATGTTAGACCTTCTTCAGAATACTGTATATACTATGGGCATCATGGTGCTGATCCAGAATCCTTACATTATTATTTATTACTAGAGCTACAATAATAAAGCAAAGAGGAGGGGGAAGTAATAAATATGAAATAATGTATTTATGATGATTCCATTTGTTTCACTATCCACTCTGTGCAGGGCAAAGCTTATTACATCTTTAAACTGTAGAGATACAATCATTTTACTGCTGTAAAATCCAAATTTTGTCATATTTAAAATATAAATCTAATATAATCTGCTTCTTAATGTATGTTCTTTAAAATACAGCGTGTGTTTTTTAATATATTATAATTATAATAATGCATAATTATGTGGACATGCATATTAGATGGTTTTTTAGTGAAATATAATCCCTCCAGAAAGGCAGGAAAAGCCCGGAAACTTACTTTAAAACTAAATATGTTCCCTAAAACGGTGACAGAGCTACAGACCCATGACAGCCTTACACAGGTAGCCAGCAGCTACGACCAGCACTACCTGTGCAGTTAATAAAAGGACAGGTAATGTTTGTCGCGCTGTTGCACACACAGCACGCTCGTTTGTTTCAGTTCGTCAGTTGCAACAAGACAGCTTACCAACGTGTACGTAATAAGCTAATACTCCTGGGTGCTACACACTACAGTGTGCGCTGTACACCTACTTACTGGTTTTGTCGCATCAGTCTGTGTCTCTGAGTTAACTTGTGTTTCTCCTACAGCTCCGGACCGCTAAAAATGCGCGTGCTCTTTGTGAGCTCGTTCCCGTCTCGTAACTAGCGCGTTCTGCCGTCAAGGGCGACCATTGGTTAAATGTGATCATGTGACTGGTCCGGGTTTTTTCTTCTTTTCTTCTTTCTTCCACACGCCTGGTGGGCGGTGCCACCCGATCACAAGGGCTGGCAAGGCTTTCGGAGCCTGGGGAGCGGACACCCGCACAAAGGGTGGCCAGGCGGCCCGGTCCGGGTTTTTTCTTCTTTTCTTCTTTCTTCCACACGCCTGGTGGGCGGTGTTACGAGTTCAAAATATTGGGGATGGAGACAAGATGAAAAACCAAAAGAACAACACTGGTCCGGTCGGGTTCAGTCAAACAATGATTTTAATGATCACACGCGTGGGAGATAAACACCGTATGCAGACAGCATCAGATCTCAAAATGGTGGAGCATTGCTCAAACTCTTATAGCTTCTGGTCCTCCCACCTTATCATAAAAGCCTAAACATTCACACTCTCTCTCACACGACGCCTAAGCTACGACCTTGGCTCCCTCTTTATCTGCTCCTGCTGAGATGGAGCAGAAAACTCCAGCATGTTCTGTTCTCTTCTAATCAGACAAATAAGGCGATGACTTTCTGCGAACAGTATTTCTTATAACTTAGCAGTATAATGCATCATAAAACAACATCATTCATTCACAGTAAATCAGCAGTCTAAGGTAATGCAAATCAGTCTAACAAATGCAATAGTTATCAGCTTCTTCTAATTCAGGAGAATAATGCAAACTAAAACTACATAATAATTCACAATCTTTAATTAGGCATAAAATAATATTATAACCCAACATTATATTTGACAATTCCCTCTGTTGAGCTCTGGATTCTCCAGAGCTCACCTACACCCTGCAATCCAGTGTGGCCGGGTCCATTTCGACTCACTCCTCCGGCCCTTTGTCCCTCTGTTGGGCGAACCATGTGTGAGATGACCTCTGTGTTTGCGCGGTTCAGATGCAAGAAAAAATTATTTTTACAACAGTAGCAGGTACAGATGACACTCCCCAGGTCTCCCACAGCTTTATCTTGGTGCTACCTTATACCCTTCAGACGTCTATCCAAGGAGCTTTTGACCTTTACTTTATTGCTGCAGCCACCAGTGTCGTCCAGTCGGGTGGTCCTTTGCTCTTCTTTCTTCAACCTCAGGGGTTAGACAACCCTTCAGTCGTTGCACAGATCAGGGGATTATTCTGCCCCGATTTCAAACAACAATCTGTGTATCCTCCGGTCCGGTGTATCCTCCAGAAAAAGGAACAGGAACGTGTCCCCCTTTTGCCCAAGAGCCTCTCGAACCTCATTGGTTTGGTGTTCCTGGATTTCCGCCAACCCCTTCATGGTTATCGCTGTGTTTATGGGATCCATCCTTTCAGGTGACTAATCGGAGCCCAAACGCCATGACACTTGGACCCAGTTGGTATCTCGGCCATCACTGTGTCTGTCTCCGCTGCAAAGGATCCTCGTATATTTGTGACCTCGTCTGGTGTCTGTTCCTTTCTCTGTAAGAGACAGAAAACCAAAACACCTCCCTGCCTAGCCCTAATAATCTAATGTTGTTATCTATTGACCTTCCAGTGATTCAGAATTGATGTAGAACACTGAGAATGTCCCAGGGACTTATTCTAATCATATCCTATGTGTGTGTAAGCGTGTTTGCATTTAGCCCTCTGCACTCAAGGCGTTTCCTACACTTTATCAATCCGGACCATCACGCCGAACGAAGCTTATGACCTTCAAAAGACCGAGTGCCAACTCATTATAAGCACATTTGCAAGGTGTGTAAGAGAATTATTAGAACCACTCATTTTAACAAACGGCATCAAAAACAAATTAGCCATTCATAAACCCAACATTTGCCCCCCCCCCCCCCCCCCCCCCCCAAAAAAAAAATTCAGTTCATTTCAATGATTCAATGATGAAAAATGATTTATAAAACCTTTAGGGTCACTATTAGCTTAAATTCACCAAAGTAATTAAAACACAAATGAAGTCATAGAAATGTTCATATAACCCTTGATTAATGTTAATACTCAACTCCCCCCCTGTTTTGACACATTCCCATGTATTGCGACTATTAACTCTTACAGCACGGGATATTCCTAATTTGGTTCAGGTGAATTGATAAACTTTGTGAAGGCAATTAACACACACAGTTGTGTAGATGTTCCCGTCCTGTTGTCTCGGGATGCGTCACACTGCCTTGTCTGAGGTTAGCTTCTGTTTCTGGGGATGAGGGGATGAGTGGTTAAGTGGAGGGGAGTGTACTCCCTTACCTTTTTCAAGGTAAGCTAGGCTAGCCTCCTTATGTGAGCTTTTCAAGTGCATTTTAAGGTTTGTGGGATTTTTTACCGTTTTATAAATCTCCCTCATAATTTGTCTCTTTCCACTACAAGATACTTGCTTTAAACAAAACACAGTCATATTCAAAGTAATCCCAAATTGAACTCTGTTGCTCTCTCCCAACCTTTTCCTGACATGATTCTGCACGAAGACGAAGCAGAAACCAATGTCGCCAACTCCTCACAGAGGGGAAATCGCTATTGGTTGCGCTAAAAATCGCTAGAAGTCGACAAAAGTCGCCGAATGACGCCATCGCCTAGTTTTGCATAATTGGTCATGCTAACCTCATTGTAACCCAAATTGTTGGAGAGAGAAATAATATCGTGGAAGTGACATAAAGTGGGTAAAAAAAAATATCCTAACTGCATTTAGAGTCTATTTAGAACTACAAGTTAAATTTGTTTTGCCATTATTGTTTGTTGTTTTTTGACACAATTCCAACCTTGCTCCTTCACCTGGGCTTGGACTGGCAAAAGTGATCCGAAATAGGCACTCCTGTGGAGTTACTTCGTGTGTGTGGGTTTATAACTAATTTTAAACCTTGTGATCCATAAAACAGCATAAGAGTAAAACGGTAAAACAAGAACTGACTGCGTTATAGCCCCGCTGCTTGTTGAGAGTAAAAGTGATACGCGCTATCACGTCTTTTGTTAAGGGGTCTGAAGACTTACTAAATATAGCGACAAAGTCGCTAAGTTGGCACCACTGGCAGCCGCACAGATGACTCCATTAACGTACCGCCACCTGCTGGCATAATGAGACAGCAAGGAAAAATCTGGAAACTAAATTTCATTTTCATTCTTGACTATTGTAGGGCACACACATCAATGAAAACTAAACACCTTTTGCTATAAGTTCAGTTAATTGTGTGTATGCTTTAAGCATCTACACCATTAAGTTCCTGTTTCTCTTTATTCTTTATTACTTACACAATTTTGTGCTATTTTCACCGTTTAAATTTTAATCTATTTTGCTATTTTTGCTCGTTCCGGCCATAACTTTTGCTATTTTTACTTTAAAAATTTTAAGCTTTTTCTTTTAATTTGTCCCATTGAAATGAATGGGAAACTTTCGCAATTCTGCCAAACCTTGCTTGTTTTTGAAACTTTAACTACTACCCCCTACTTTCGGCTAGAACAACCATTCAAACTTTAAAATGTTCACAAATTATTGGGCTATTCATGTATGATTCAGCTTTTTCATATCTTCTACCGTTTTCATCTTATCCCTCGTTACGTTTTGAGTTGCAAAACTGTGATTTTTCACAAAATCCATGCGTTGTTATGGTTGCTATGCTCTTGGCTTGAGGGAATGTCATGTTACAATAGATGTGCTAAATATAGTATTAATTTAAAATTACAATATTCACAGTTCATCACAATGCCTCTGTTAAATCACAGTATTTCTGCTATGTTGTATTACTTTTCTAAATCCTAGTGTTTCTGTAATGTTTAAGTATTTTTGGCTAAATATATTTCTTTTCTGTTATCTTATACTATTTCCCCTAAATTCTTGTATTTTTTGAGAAGTTATCATGTTTCTGGTAAGTTACAATATTTCTGCTAAGTTCTGCTATACTATTGTATTTCTGCCAAGTATTATGTTTCCTCCAAGATATTGCAGTTTTACTAAGTTATTACATTTTCGCAAAGTTCTTTTCCTTCTACAAAGTTTTTACAATTTCTGCTACTTTTCGCATGCAGCTCCAGCTTTAAAGCATCCACACTGCATTTTCGCAGGAAATGCAAATTTTTCTAGTTTTAGTTAGTTTTGTGAACTTCATTACAGTTTTAGTTAATTTTTTTCCTTTTTTGTTTTTATTTTATTTCCGTTAACGCAAATGTTTTTCCACTTCTAGTTTTTGTTATTTCATTTGTTTTCTTTAATACTAATAACCTTGCTCTGCACACTGGGATAAACATAATCAACATTATCAACATTTTACTGTGTGTTATTTCATCATCTTATCGATTCAAATGCTCCATTTGCATGTGGTTTGGCACATTTACATTTGTCTAGAACTCCACTCTGTCTCTAAAGGTTTGAAGACTTTTCCATGTTTGGGGTCAACTTTTGAGAATTTGGAGCAGGAATAAGTGAAAGTTATGGTGTTATCACACCCTTTTGGGGCTTACCTTTCCCAGTTTTGAGTCCAATTCCTCCCTATTCTTTGCAAGTACCCCCTGTTGGTGGCGAGAAACTGTTGGTGTGGTCAAGTGGGTGCTGTAAAAACAAAAGCTCAGAACAGAACAGTCATCAGTCATGTACTTTATACAAAATTAACATATATTGAATTTCCTATTGATCCTCTGAGTGCAATGGTACATTTTAATTTAAATTTCTCAAAGCTAAGAACAATAATTTTTCTTTATTTGGCTCCTATTTTATGCAGCACCACCTCATGTCGCATGCCCCTGTCGGCTATGTCTCTACTTTTTCTAAATTATTGACTATTTCAATGAAAGGACCTAAAAGACGGGGACCAGTGTTTATCATTACATATCTCCATTTTGAGTGTGACAAGTCTATCATTCCCCTGTTATTCTTTTTTTTTTTTTTTTTAACCTCTATAAACGTTAATTGACTCTTTACAGTGGCCCGCAATGATTAATAATAAGATGTTCAGTCATGAGTGAAATCAAAGCTTTTCTTCACTTTAGCATTTAACATTCCCAACAATATAAATGATATAATTAATTAAAACACAGTTATTCAAACACAATGTTTCTTAATGCAAACATCAGTAACTCCAAATTTGGCAACTTAAGGGTTAAGTCTGCAATTCACACTCCTGTGAAGTTACAGCCTCCCCCCTTCGTCTCTATCATCCTTCTGTTCTTTGCCAAACAAAACAAAGCAAGACAAAACATCCACCCTTCTTTTACAGGCTGGGTGAATTGTTTGTGGACGTTTTTACTAACTCTAAAGTCAGTATCGTTTTTGTCTCAGTATCAGGTCAGTTAAAACTTTTAGTCGTCAGTCCATCACAGTCCATCACATGCATACATCCACACACATTCATACCAGTTGTTGCTGATAATCGAGTCTCACGCGCAACTTATTCAAGCCTCCATCACCAGCAAGATGACGTCATCATTTTAAAGGAAAACACTTCCTTGTTTTTGGACTGGATTGACTCGCTGCAATCCTTTTAGGCTCAGGACTTCTCATGTGATCAATGTCCCATATAAGTGAATTTCTCCCAAACCCATTATAATCATGGAGAAAACACTTTGCGACTGCTTTCAAAAAGAATATTTTATAGCGCTTTAAAGTTCAATCTCTCAGGCCTCGATTAAAGAGCTGATATGTTAAATCAGGAGCTTACAAAATACCAAAACATCACCACCGGTGGACCACACCTCTCAGATGTTTTTCTTTCAGTGCACTGTAACAAGAACAAAAACAAACGTAACCAATAAACTACTCATGTAGTAACAAATACTGGGGCTCATTGCAAAACACGTCCAAGCATAAACCATCTTTCTCTCTCTTAGAGAAAGAAAACAATCCAAACCTCACTGATAAAATCAACCTGGTGTTAAGCAAAACCCAAAAATCAACCAAAAGTTCACCAGAAAGTTTTTCTCCCTCGCGGGACAATACTGTGTAGGAGCACAGATACCGTAACTCCTTTTTGCAGTGACAAAAACATGTCAGACTTACTCGATTCAATAGAGGACACGGGCTGCACACAAATGTTTTGCTTCGGTAGAAACTTAAACAACTGAGTTAAATCAACACAACCTTCTCATATTCAGTAAACTTGTGCCTTTTGTGTTCATAACACTATTGAAACATGTTCAGATAGAGTCAGTTGGACTCTTGGAATATTGTAATCCTTCACAATTCTGTTATTTTATTTCAACACCATTCAACAACTTTTATCCAAATACTACTTGGTCACTTAAATACTACATGTGGTCTTCACATTGCATGTGGTTCAACAAAGTCTAGATCCTGGTTACCATAAAAATTGAAGGGGTCTACAACAACTACTATCCTCCTATCTTTATCCTGGTTACAGCAGGGCTGGGAAACAACCCTGAAGTGATAGGTTATCAGATAGAAACAAACAACCATTTACACTTACATTCATGTATAATTAAGCCATAAACAGACATCACGCACAGACATTGTTTTCATAACATAACCGCCTTAGACCTTGTCCCCCAAATCTACACAAACGCACTCTGGGTGACATGAAATGCATTTAACCAATAAACAATCAATGGCTTCTTGTTGTTGTAACAGATTCTGTATTCGCATGTTTGTGTGCAGCATTTGTTAGTGAAGCATTCTTCATTGCATCAGCGTGTGTGTATGCGTCATTTCTCACTCAATCAATGAGTGCATATGTGCTCATGTGTGTGTTTCTCTTCGTTCTGAGTCAGTGCATGTAGATGTGTGTGTTTGTGTTCATCACTTTCCTGTTCTGGTGTTCTGGGTAAACCGCAGCCTGAAGCGTGCCCTGGGATCCTGCCCCTCCTCCATCTCAGTCTGTTTGCATCCATTGATGCTGCTGCTCAAAGTTCTGTCCATACTGGTTCTGGCCCCAATTAAGGCAGTCCATTTCTCCAGTATCCTGCATCTTTTCCTCGTTCCGCTCCTCCTTAACTTGACCCTTTTGCTTCTGTAGCTCCTTCAGGGCTGGCTTCATGCTGCTGGCGTTTTTTCCGTCAGATTTGGTGACCTCCTGTTCCAGCGAGCTCCGGCCTGATTTCAAGGCTGTCTCCAAGCCTGACTGATGGGTTCGATTGTCAGCCAGCTCCTCCTGAGCCATGCTCAGTTTCTGCTCCGATGCCTTGAACTCCCACCGAGGGCAGAAACCTCAGAGTCTTTTCCGTACACGTCAGATTGAAGTCCATTGATGTTTTCCTTGCTTTGCTCCACGGCCTTTTGTGGCTCTGCTTTTCGGCTCTTCTCAGAGGTCAGCTCCTGGCCGAGCCCCGACACCTGTGCCTTCAGCTTATTTTCCTCTCGTGCTTTTGTCCATTCTGAGGTGCCTTCTGACCTCAGTTACTCCTTTTGTCTCTGGCACGCCCTTTTTGTTGCCCGATTATCCGTGTTGGTCTGTCACTGTCCTGCACAGTTTTAATGCAGAGTTGTTAAGGTCAGCGTTCCTTTGCTCGGCCTCATTTTTCATCTGGGCTCAGTGGGCATCTTGTCACAGCTCTGTCAGCTGAAGCTGTCTTTTTCCAAGTGGCAGGAGTGTGAAGAGTGTGTGAGAGGGGTGTGTCCGATCAGCCACAATGCTGGTGGCTTTGCGAATGCCTCGTTTTCCAAATTCAGGTTTTTATTTGTCACGTACACGGCCATACACAGTATGATATGCAGTTTAGACAACTGCTTGTGACCATATCGCCTGCGGGAAGAAGCTCCTCCTCAGTGTCTCTGTGTTGGTCTTCCGGGAGCAGAATCGCTTTCCTGACCTCAACAGAGAGAACAGTCTGTTGTTGGGATGGCTGAGGTCCTTCACGATCTTCCTGGCCTTGGTCCAGCACCGCCTGTTGTAGATTGAGTGCAGATGAGGGTGCTCAGAGCGGATGGTGGGCTCAGCTGATTGCACAACCCTCTGTAGAGCTCGTCTGTCCGGCCTGGTGCTGTTCCCGAACCACACAGTAATGCAGCTGCTCAGGATGCTCTCAATAGTTCCTCTATAGAAGGTGGTCAGAATCGGTGGTGGGAGCCGGGCCTTTCTCAGTCCTCTCAGAAAGAAGAGACGCTGACGGAAATCTCCCCGTGTAGTGAAACGGGCCTTGGATTTAACGTTCTGGGTTTTTTCTTCTTTTCTTCTTTCTTTCACACGCCTGGTGGGCGGTGCCACCCGATCACAAGGGCTGGCAAGGCTTTCGGAGCCTGGGGAGCGGACACCCGCACAAAGGGTGGCCAGGCGGCCCGGTCCGGGTTTTTTCTTCTTTTCTTCTTTCTTTCACACGCCTGGTGGGCGGTGCCACCCGATCACAAGGGCTGGCAAGGCTTTCGGAGCCTGGGGAGCGGACACCCGCAGAAAGGGTGGCCAGGCGGCCCGGTCCGGGTTTTTTCTTCTTTTCTTCTTTCTTTCACACGCCTGGTGGGCGGTGCCACCCGATCACAAGGGCTGGCAAGGCTTTCGGAGCCTGGGGAGCGGACACCCGCACAAAGGGTGGCCAGGCGGCCCGGACCGGGTTTTTTCTTCTTTTCTTCTTTCTTTCACACGCCTGGTGGGCGGTGCCACCCGATCACAAGGGCTGGCAAGGCTTTCGGAGCCTGGGGAGCGGACACCCGCACAAAGGGTGGCCAGGCGGCCCGGTCCGGGTTTTTTCTTCTTTTCTTCTTTCTTTCACACGCCTGGTGGGCGGTGCCACCCGATCACAAGGGCTGGCAAGGCTTTCGGAGCCTGGGGAGCGGACACCCGCACAAAGGGTGGCCAGGCGGCCCGGTCCGGGTTTTTTCTTCTTTTCTTCTTTCTTTCACACGCCTGGTGGGCGGTGCCACCCGATCACAAGGGCTGGCAAGGCTTTCGGAGCCTGGGGAGCGGACACCCGCACAAAGGGTGGCCAGGCGGCCCGGTCCGGGTTTTTTCTTCTTTTCTTCTTTCTTTCACACGCCTGGTGGGCGGTGCCACCCGATCACAAGGGCTGGCAAGGCTTTCGGAGCCTGGGGAGCGGACACCCGCACAAAGGGTGGCCAGGCGGCCCGGTCCGGGTTTTTTCTTCTTTTCTTCTTTCTTTCACACGCCTGGTGGGCGGTGCCACCCGATCACAAGGGCTGGCAAGGCTTTCGGAGCCTGGGGAGCGGACACCCGCACAAAGGGTGGCCAGGCGGCCCGGTCCGGGTTTTTTCTTCTTTTCTTCTTTCTTTCACACGCCTGGTGGGCGGTGCCACCCGATCACAAGGGCTGGCAAGGCTTTCGGAGCCTGGGGAGCGGACACCCGCACAAAGGGTGGCCAGGCGGCCCGGTCCGGGTTTTTTCTTCTTTTCTTCTTTCTTTCACACGCCTGGTGGGCGGTGCCACCCGATCACAAGGGCTGGCAAGGCTTTCGGAGCCTGGGGAGCGGACACCCGCACAAAGGGTGGCCAGGCGGCCCGGTCCGGGTTTTTTCTTCTTTTCTTCTTTCTTTCACACGCCTGGTGGGCGGTGCCACCCGATCACAAGGGCTGGCAAGGCTTTCGGAGCCTGGGGAGCGGACACCCGCACAAAGGGTGGCCAGGCGGCCCGGTCCGGGTTTTTTCTTCTTTTCTTCTTTCTTTCACACGCCTGGTGGGCGGTGCCACCCGATCACAAGGGCTGGCAAGGCTTTCGGAGCCTGGGGAGCGGACACCCGCACAAAGGGTGGCCAGGCGGCCCGGTCCGGGTTTTTTCTTCTTTTCTTCTTTCTTTCACACGCCTGGTGGGCGGTGCCACCCGATCACAAGGGCTGGCAAGGCTTTCGGAGCCTGGGGAGCGGACACCCGCACAAAGGGTGGCCAGGCGGCCCGGTCCGGGTTTTTTCTTCTTTTCTTCTTTCTTTCACACGCCTGGTGGGCGGTGCCACCCGATCACAAGGGCTGGCAAGGCTTTCGGAGCCTGGGGAGCGGACACCCGCACAAAGGGTGGCCAGGCGGCCCGGTCCGGGTTTTTTCTTCTTTTCTTCTTTCTTTCACACGCCTGGTGGGCGGTGCCACCCGATCACAAGGGCTGGCAAGGCTTTCGGAGCCTGGGGAGCGGACACCCGCACAAAGGGTGGCCAGGCGGCCCGGTCCGGGTTTTTTCTTCTTTTCTTCTTTCTTTCACACGCCTGGTGGGCGGTGCCACCCGATCACAAGGGCTGG
The DNA here is from genome assembly GCF_057382275.1 of Copadichromis virginalis. Lineage (NCBI taxonomy): Eukaryota > Metazoa > Chordata > Actinopteri > Cichliformes > Cichlidae > Copadichromis > Copadichromis virginalis. The sequence continues at coordinate 191,624 of NC_140621.1, forward strand.
CAAGGCTTTCGGTGCCTGGGGAGCGGACACCCGCACAAAGGGTGGCCAGGCGGCCCGGTCCGGGTTTTTTCTTCTTTTCTTCTTTCTTTCACACGCCTGGTGGGCGGTGCCACCCGATCACAAGGGCTGGCAAGGCTTTCGGAGCCTGGGGAGCGGACACCCGCACAAAGGGTGGCCAGGCGGCCCGGTCCGGGTTTTTTCTTCTTTTCTTCTTTCTTTCACACGCCTGGTGGGCGGTGCCACCCGATCACAAGGGCTGGCAAGGCTTTCGGAGCCTGGGGAGCGGACACCCGCACAAAGGGTGGCCAGGCGGCCCGGTCCGGGTTTTTTCTTCTTTTCTTCTTTCTTTCACACGCCTGGTGGGCGGTGCCACCCGATCACAAGGGCTGGCAAGGCTTTCGGTGCCTGGGGAGCGGACACCCGCACAAAGGGTGGCCAGGCGGCCCGGTCCGGGTTTTTTCTTCTTTTCTTCTTTCTTTCACACGCCTGGTGGGCGGTGCCACCCGATCACAAGGGCTGGCAAGGCTTTCGGAGCCTGGGGAGCGGACACCCGCACAAAGGGTGGCCAGGCGGCCCGGTCCGGGTTTTTTCTTCTTTTCTTCTTTCTTTCACACGCCTGGTGGGCGGTGCCACCCGATCACAAGGGCTGGCAAGGCTTTCGGAGCCTGGGGAGCGGACACCCGCACAAAGGGTGGCCAGGCGGCCCGGACCGGGTTTTTTCTTCTTTTCTTCTTTCTTTCACACGCCTGGTGGGCGGTGCCACCCGATCACAAGGGCTGGCAAGGCTTTCGGAGCCTGGGGAGCGGACACCCGCACAAAGGGTGGCCAGGCGGCCCGGACCGGGTTTTTTCTTCTTTTCTTCTTTCTTTCACACGCCTGGTGGGCGGTGCCACCCGATCACAAGGGCTGGCAAGGCTTTCGGAGCCTGGGGAGCGGACACCCGCACAAAGGGTGGCCAGGCGGCCCGGTCCGGGTTTTTTCTTTTCTTCTTTCTTTCACACGCCTGGTGGGCGGTGCCACCCGATCACAAGGGCTGGCAAGGCTTTCGGAGCCTGGGGAGCGGACACCCGCACAAAGGGTGGCCAGGCGGCCCGGACCGGGTTTTTTCTTCTTTTCTTCTTTCTTTCACACGCCTGGTGGGCGGTGCCACCCGATCACAAGGGCTGGCAAGGCTTTCGGAGCCTGGGGAGCGGACACCCGCACAAAGGGTGGCCAGGCGGCCCGGTCCGGGTTTTTTCTTCTTTTCTTCTTTCTTTCACACGCCTGGTGGGCGGTGCCACCCGATCACAAGGGCTGGCAAGGCTTTCGGAGCCTGGGGAGCGGACACCCGCACAAAGGGTGGCCAGGCGGCCCGGTCCGGGTTTTTTCTTCTTTTCTTCTTTCTTTCACACGCCTGGTGGGCGGTGCCACCCGATCACAAGGGCTGGCAAGGCTTTCGGAGCCTGGGGAGCGGACACCCGCACAAAGGGTGGCCAGGCGGCCCGGTCCGGGTTTTTTCTTCTTTTCTTCTTTCTTTCACACGCCTGGTGGGCGGTGCCACCCGATCACAAGGGCTGGCAAGGCTTTCGGAGCCTGGGGAGCGGACACCCGCACAAAGGGTGGCCAGGCGGCCCGGACCGGGTTTTTTCTTCTTTTCTTCTTTCTTTCACACGCCTGGTGGGCGGTGCCACCCGATCACAAGGGCTGGCAAGGCTTTCGGAGCCTGGGGAGCGGACACCCGCACAAAGGGTGGCCAGGCGGCCCGGTCCGGGTTTTTTCTTCTTTTCTTCTTTCTTTCACACGCCTGGTGGGCGGTGCCACCCGATCACAAGGGCTGGCAAGGCTTTCGGAGCCTGGGGAGCGGACACCCGCACAAAGGGTGGCCAGGCGGCCCGGTCCGGGTTTTTTCTTCTTTTCTTCTTTCTTTCACACGCCTGGTGGGCGGTGCCACCCGATCACAAGGGCTGGCAAGGCTTTCGGAGCCTGGGGAGCGGACACCCGCACAAAGGGTGGCCAGGCGGCCCGGTCCGGGTTTTTTCTTCTTTTCTTCTTTCTTTCACACGCCTGGTGGGCGGTGCCACCCGATCACAAGGGCTGGCAAGGCTTTCGGAGCCTGGGGAGCGGACACCCGCACAAAGGGTGGCCAGGCGGCCCGGTCCGGGTTTTTTCTTCTTTTCTTCTTTCTTTCACACGCCTGGTGGGCGGTGCCACCCGATCACAAGGGCTGGCAAGGCTTTCGGAGCCTGGGGAGCGGACACCCGCACAAAGGGTGGCCAGGCGGCCCGGTCCGGGTTTTTTCTTCTTTTCTTCTTTCTTTCACACGCCTGGTGGGCGGTGCCACCCGATCACAAGGGCTGGCAAGGCTTTCGGAGCCTGGGGAGCGGACACCCGCACAAAGGGTGGCCAGGCGGCCCGGTCCGGGTTTTTTCTTCTTTTCTTCTTTCTTTCACACGCCTGGTGGGCGGTGCCACCCGATCACAAGGGCTGGCAAGGCTTTCGGAGCCTGGGGAGCGGACACCCGCACAAAGGGTGGCCAGGCGGCCCGGTCCGGGTTTTTTCTTCTTTTCTTCTTTCTTTCACACGCCTGGTGGGCGGTGCCACCCGATCACAAGGGCTGGCAAGGCTTTCGGAGCCTGGGGAGCGGACACCCGCACAAAGGGTGGCCAGGCGGCCCGGTCCGGGTTTTTTCTTCTTTTCTTCTTTCTTTCACACGCCTGGTGGGCGGTGCCACCCGATCACAAGGGCTGGCAAGGCTTTCGGAGCCTGGGGAGCGGACACCCGCACAAAGGGTGGCCAGGCGGCCCGGTCCGGGTTTTTTCTTCTTTTCTTCTTTCTTTCACACGCCTGGTGGGCGGTGCCACCCGATCACAAGGGCTGGCAAGGCTTTCGGAGCCTGGGGAGCGGACACCCGCACAAAGGGTGGCCAGGCGGCCCGGTCCGGGTTTTTTCTTCTTTTCTTCTTTCTTTCACACGCCTGGTGGGCGGTGCCACCCGATCACAAGGGCTGGCAAGGCTTTCGGAGCCTGGGGAGCGGACACCCGCACAAAGGGTGGCCAGGCGGCCCGGTCCGGGTTTTTTCTTCTTTTCTTCTTTCTTTCACACGCCTGGTGGGCGGTGCCACCCGATCACAAGGGCTGGCAAGGCTTTCGGAGCCTGGGGAGCGGACACCCGCACAAAGGGTGGCCAGGCGGCCCGGTCCGGGTTTTTTCTTCTTTTCTTCTTTCTTTCACACGCCTGGTGGGCGGTGCCACCCGATCACAAGGGCTGGCAAGGCTTTCGGTGCCTGGGGAGCGGACACCCGCACAAAGGGTGGCCAGGCGGCCCGGTCCGGGTTTTTTCTTCTTTTCTTCTTTCTTTCACACGCCTGGTGGGCGGTGCCACCCGATCACAAGGGCTGGCAAGGCTTTCGGAGCCTGGGGAGCGGACACCCGCACAAAGGGTGGCCAGGCGGCCCGGTCCGGGTTTTTTCTTCTTTTCTTCTTTCTTTCACACGCCTGGTGGGCGGTGCCACCCGATCACAAGGGCTGGCAAGGCTTTCGGAGCCTGGGGAGCGGACACCCGCACAAAGGGTGGCCAGGCGGCCCGGTCCGGGTTTTTTCTTCTTTTCTTCTTTCTTTCACACGCCTGGTGGGCGGTGCCACCCGATCACAAGGGCTGGCAAGGCTTTCGGAGCCTGGGGAGCGGACACCCGCACAAAGGGTGGCCAGGCGGCCCGGTCCGGGTTTTTTCTTCTTTTCTTCTTTCTTTCACACGCCTGGTGGGCGGTGCCACCCGATCACAAGGGCTGGCAAGGCTTTCGGAGCCTGGGGAGCGGACACCCGCACAAAGGGTGGCCAGGCGGCCCGGACCGGGTTTTTTCTTCTTTTCTTCTTTCTTTCACACGCCTGGTGGGCGGTGCCACCCGATCACAAGGGCTGGCAAGGCTTTCGGAGCCTGGGGAGCGGACACCCGCACAAAGGGTGGCCAGGCGGCCCGGACCGGGTTTTTTCTTCTTTTCTTCTTTCTTTCACACGCCTGGTGGGCGGTGCCACCCGATCACAAGGGCTGGCAAGGCTTTCGGAGCCTGGGGAGCGGACACCCGCACAAAGGGTGGCCAGGCGGCCCGGTCCGGGTTTTTTCTTCTTTTCTTCTTTCTTTCACACGCCTGGTGGGCGGTGCCACCCGATCACAAGGGCTGGCAAGGCTTTCGGAGCCTGGGGAGCGGACACCCGCACAAAGGGTGGCCAGGCGGCCCGGACCGGGTTTTTTCTTCTTTTCTTCTTTCTTTCACACGCCTGGTGGGCGGTGCCACCCGATCACAAGGGCTGGCAAGGCTTTCGGAGCCTGGGGAGCGGACACCCGCACAAAGGGTGGCCAGGCGGCCCGGTCCGGGTTTTTTCTTCTTTTCTTCTTTCTTTCACACGCCTGGTGGGCGGTGCCACCCGATCACAAGGGCTGGCAAGGCTTTCGGAGCCTGGGGAGCGGACACCCGCACAAAGGGTGGCCAGGCGGCCCGGTCCGGGTTTTTTCTTCTTTTCTTCTTTCTTTCACACGCCTGGTGGGCGGTGCCACCCGATCACAAGGGCTGGCAAGGCTTTCGGAGCCTGGGGAGCGGACACCCGCACAAAGGGTGGCCAGGCGGCCCGGACCGGGTTTTTTCTTCTTTTCTTCTTTCTTTCACACGCCTGGTGGGCGGTGCCACCCGATCACAAGGGCTGGCAAGGCTTTCGGAGCCTGGGGAGCGGACACCCGCACAAAGGGTGGCCAGGCGGCCCGGTCCGGGTTTTTTCTTCTTTTCTTCTTTCTTTCACACGCCTGGTGGGCGGTGCCACCCGATCACAAGGGCTGGCAAGGCTTTCGGAGCCTGGGGAGCGGACACCCGCACAAAGGGTGGCCAGGCGGCCCGGTCCGGGTTTTTTCTTCTTTTCTTCTTTCTTTCACACGCCTGGTGGGCGGTGCCACCCGATCACAAGGGCTGGCAAGGCTTTCGGAGCCTGGGGAGCGGACACCCGCACAAAGGGTGGCCAGGCGGCCCGGTCCGGGTTTTTTCTTCTTTTCTTCTTTCTTTCACACGCCTGGTGGGCGGTGCCACCCGATCACAAGGGCTGGCAAGGCTTTCGGAGCCTGGGGAGCGGACACCCGCACAAAGGGTGGCCAGGCGGCCCGGTCCGGGTTTTTTCTTCTTTTCTTCTTTCTTTCACACGCCTGGTGGGCGGTGCCACCCGATCACAAGGGCTGGCAAGGCTTTCGGAGCCTGGGGAGCGGACACCCGCACAAAGGGTGGCCAGGCGGCCCGGTCCGGGTTTTTTCTTCTTTTCTTCTTTCTTTCACACGCCTGGTGGGCGGTGCCACCCGATCACAAGGGCTGGCAAGGCTTTCGGAGCCTGGGGAGCGGACACCCGCACAAAGGGTGGCCAGGCGGCCCGGTCCGGGTTTTTTCTTCTTTTCTTCTTTCTTTCACACGCCTGGTGGGCGGTGCCACCCGATCACAAGGGCTGGCAAGGCTTTCGGAGCCTGGGGAGCGGACACCCGCACAAAGGGTGGCCAGGCGGCCCGGTCCGGGTTTTTTCTTCTTTTCTTCTTTCTTTCACACGCCTGGTGGGCGGTGCCACCCGATCACAAGGGCTGGCAAGGCTTTCGGTGCCTGGGGAGCGGACACCCGCACAAAGGGTGGCCAGGCGGCCCGGTCCGGGTTTTTTCTTCTTTTCTTCTTTCTTTCACACGCCTGGTGGGCGGTGCCACCCGATCACAAGGGCTGGCAAGGCTTTCGGAGCCTGGGGAGCGGACACCCGCACAAAGGGTGGCCAGGCGGCCCGGTCCGGGTTTTTTCTTCTTTTCTTCTTTCTTTCACACGCCTGGTGGGCGGTGCCACCCGATCACAAGGGCTGGCAAGGCTTTCGGAGCCTGGGGAGCGGACACCCGCACAAAGGGTGGCCAGGCGGCCCGGACCGGGTTTTTTCTTCTTTTCTTCTTTCTTTCACACGCCTGGTGGGCGGTGCCACCCGATCACAAGGGCTGGCAAGGCTTTCGGAGCCTGGGGAGCGGACACCCGCACAAAGGGTGGCCAGGCGGCCCGGACCGGGTTTTTTCTTCTTTTCTTCTTTCTTTCACACGCCTGGTGGGCGGTGCCACCCGATCACAAGGGCTGGCAAGGCTTTCGGAGCCTGGGGAGCGGACACCCGCACAAAGGGTGGCCAGGCGGCCCGGTCCGGGTTTTTTCTTCTTTTCTTCTTTCTTTCACACGCCTGGTGGGCGGTGCCACCCGATCACAAGGGCTGGCAAGGCTTTCGGAGCCTGGGGAGCGGACACCCGCACAAAGGGTGGCCAGGCGGCCCGGTCCGGGTTTTTTCTTCTTTTCTTCTTTCTTTCACACGCCTGGTGGGCGGTGCCACCCGATCACAAGGGCTGGCAAGGCTTTCGGAGCCTGGGGAGCGGACACCCGCACAAAGGGTGGCCAGGCGGCCCGGTCCGGGTTTTTTCTTCTTTTCTTCTTTCTTTCACACGCCTGGTGGGCGGTGCCACCCGATCACAAGGGCTGGCAAGGCTTTCGGAGCCTGGGGAGCGGACACCCGCACAAAGGGTGGCCAGGCGGCCCGGTCCGGGTTTTTTCTTCTTTTCTTCTTTCTTTCACACGCCTGGTGGGCGGTGCCACCCGATCACAAGGGCTGGCAAGGCTTTCGGAGCCTGGGGAGCGGACACCCGCACAAAGGGTGGCCAGGCGGCCCGGTCCGGGTTTTTTCTTCTTTTCTTCTTTCTTTCACACGCCTGGTGGGCGGTGCCACCCGATCACAAGGGCTGGCAAGGCTTTCGGAGCCTGGGGAGCGGACACCCGCACAAAGGGTGGCCAGGCGGCCCGGTCCGGGTTTTTTCTTCTTTTCTTCTTTCTTTCACACGCCTGGTGGGCGGTGCCACCCGATCACAAGGGCTGGCAAGGCTTTCGGTGCCTGGGGAGCGGACACCCGCACAAAGGGTGGCCAGGCGGCCCGGTCCGGGTTTTTTCTTCTTTTCTTCTTTCTTTCACACGCCTGGTGGGCGGTGCCACCCGATCACAAGGGCTGGCAAGGCTTTCGGAGCCTGGGGAGCGGACACCCGCACAAAGGGTGGCCAGGCGGCCCGGTCCGGGTTTTTTCTTCTTTTCTTCTTTCTTTCACACGCCTGGTGGGCGGTGCCACCCGATCACAAGGGCTGGCAAGGCTTTCGGAGCCTGGGGAGCGGACACCCGCACAAAGGGTGGCCAGGCGGCCCGGACCGGGTTTTTTCTTCTTTTCTTCTTTCTTTCACACGCCTGGTGGGCGGTGCCACCCGATCACAAGGGCTGGCAAGGCTTTCGGAGCCTGGGGAGCGGACACCCGCACAAAGGGTGGCCAGGCGGCCCGGACCGGGTTTTTTCTTCTTTTCTTCTTTCTTTCACACGCCTGGTGGGCGGTGCCACCCGATCACAAGGGCTGGCAAGGCTTTCGGAGCCTGGGGAGCGGACACCCGCACAAAGGGTGGCCAGGCGGCCCGGTCCGGGTTTTTTCTTCTTTTCTTCTTTCTTTCACACGCCTGGTGGGCGGTGCCACCCGATCACAAGGGCTGGCAAGGCTTTCGGAGCCTGGGGAGCGGACACCCGCACAAAGGGTGGCCAGGCGGCCCGGACCGGGTTTTTTCTTCTTTTCTTCTTTCTTTCACACGCCTGGTGGGCGGTGCCACCCGATCACAAGGGCTGGCAAGGCTTTCGGAGCCTGGGGAGCGGACACCCGCACAAAGGGTGGCCAGGCGGCCCGGTCCGGGTTTTTTCTTCTTTTCTTCTTTCTTTCACACGCCTGGTGGGCGGTGCCACCCGATCACAAGGGCTGGCAAGGCTTTCGGAGCCTGGGGAGCGGACACCCGCACAAAGGGTGGCCAGGCGGCCCGGTCCGGGTTTTTTCTTCTTTTCTTCTTTCTTTCACACGCCTGGTGGGCGGTGCCACCCGATCACAAGGGCTGGCAAGGCTTTCGGAGCCTGGGGAGCGGACACCCGCACAAAGGGTGGCCAGGCGGCCCGGTCCGGGTTTTTTCTTCTTTTCTTCTTTCTTTCACACGCCTGGTGGGCGGTGCCACCCGATCACAAGGGCTGGCAAGGCTTTCGGAGCCTGGGGAGCGGACACCCGCACAAAGGGTGGCCAGGCGGCCCGGTCCGGGTTTTTTCTTCTTTTCTTCTTTCTTTCACACGCCTGGTGGGCGGTGCCACAGCCTGGTGGGCGGTGCCACCCGATCACAAGGGCTGGCAAGGCTTTCGGAGCCTGGGAGCGGCCCCGCACAAAGGGTGGCCAGGCGGCCCGGAGATTCTCTTTCCTCCACACGCCTGGTGGGCGGTGCCACCCGATCACAAGGGCTGGCAAGGCTTTCGGAGCCTGGGGAGCGGACACCCGCACAAAGGGTGGCCAGGCGGCCCGGTCCGGGTTTTTTCTTCTTTTCTTCTTTCTTTCACACGCCTGGTGGGCGGTGCCACCCGATCACAAGGGCTGGCAAGGCTTTCGGAGCCTGGGGAGCGGACACCCGCACAAAGGGTGGCCAGGCGGCCCGGTCCGGGTTTTTTCTTCTTTTCTTCTTTCTTTCACACGCCTGGTGGGCGGTGCCACCCGATCACAAGGGCTGGCAAGGCTTTCGGAGCCTGGGGAGCGGACACCCGCACAAAGGGTGGCCAGGCGGCCCGGTCCGGGTTTTTTCTTCTTTTCTTCTTTCTTTCACACGCCTGGTGGGCGGTGCCACCCGATCACAAGGGCTGGCAAGGCTTTCGGAGCCTGGGGAGCGGACACCCGCACAAAGGGTGGCCAGGCGGCCCGGTCCGGGTTTTTTCTTCTTTTCTTCTTTCTTTCACACGCCTGGTGGGCGGTGCCACCCGATCACAAGGGCTGGCAAGGCTTTCGGAGCCTGGGGAGCGGACACCCGCACAAAGGGTGGCCAGGCGGCCCGGTCCGGGTTTTTTCTTCTTTTCTTCTTTCTTTCAAGCTTCGGCAGGCGGCCCGGTCGGGTTTTTTTTTTTCTTCTTTCTTTCACACGCCTGGTGGGCGGTGCCACCCGATCACAAGGGCTGGCAAGGCTTTCGGAGCCTGGGGAGCGGACACCCGCACAAAGGGTGGCCAGGCGGCCCGGTCCGGGTTTTTTCTTCTTTTCTTCTTTCTTTCACACGCCTGGTGGGCGGTGCCACCCGATCACAAGGGCTGGCAAGGCTTTCGGAGCCTGGGGAGCGGACACCCGCACAAAGGGTGGCCAGGCGGCCCGGTCCGGGTTTTTTCTTCTTTTCTTCTTTCTTTCACACGCCTGGTGGGCGGTGCCACCCGATCACAAGGGCTGGCAAGGCTTTCGGAGCCTGGGGAGCGGACACCCGCACAAAGGGTGGCCAGGCGGCCCGGTCCGGGTTTTTTCTTCTTTTCTTTCTTTCTTTCACACGCCTGGTGGGCGGTGCCACCCGATCACAAGGGCTGGCAAGGCTTTCGGAGCCTGGGGAGCGGACACCCGCACAAAGGGTGGCCAGGCGGCCCGGTCCGGGTTTTTTCTTCTTTTCTTCTTTCTTTCACACGCCTGGTGGGCGGTGCCACCCGATCACAAGGGCTGGCAAGGCTTTCGGAGCCTGGGGAGCGGACACCCGCACAAAGGGTGGCCAGGCGGCCCGGTCCGGGTTTTTTCTTCTTTTCTTCTTTCTTTTCACACGCCTGGTGGGCGGTGCCACCCGATCACAAGGGCTGGCAAGGCTTTCGGAGCCTGGGGAGCGGACACCCGCACAAAGGGTGGCCAGGCGGCCCGGTCCGGGTTTTTCTTCTTTTCTTCTTTCTTTCACACGCCTGGTGGGCGGTGCCACCCGATCACAAGGGCTGGCAAGGCTTTCGGAGCCTGGGGAGCGGACACCCGCACAAAGGGTGGCCAGGCGGCCCGGTCCGGGTTTTTTCTTCTTTTCTTCTTTCTTTCACACGCCTGGTGGGCGGTGCCACCCGATCACAAGGGCTGGCAAGGCTTTCGGAGCCTGGGGAGCGGACACCCGCACAAAGGGTGGCCAGGCGGCCCGGTCCGGGTTTTTTTCTTCTTTTCTTCTTTCTTTCACACGCCTGGTGGGCGGTGCCACCCGATCACAAGGGCTGGCAAGGCTTTCCGGGAGCCTGGGGAGCCGACACCCGCACAAAGGGTGGCCAGGCGGCCCGGTCCGGGTTTTTTCTTCTTTTCTTCTTTCTTTCACACGCCTGGTGGGCGGTGCCACCCGATCACAAGGGCTGGCAGGCTTTCGGAGCCTGGGGAGCGGACACCCGCACAAGGGTGGCCAGGCGGCCAGGTCCGGGTTTTTTCTTCTTTTCTTCTTTCTTTCCACACGCCTGGTGGGCGGTGCCACCCGATCACAAGGCCTGGCAAGGCTTTCGGAGCCTGGGGAGCGGACACCCGCACAAAGGGTGGCCAGGCGGCCCGGTCCGGGTTTTTTCTTCTTTTCTTCTTTCTTTCACACGCCTGGTGGGCGGTGCCACCCGATCACAAGGGCTGGCAAGGCTTTCGGAGCCTGGGGAGCGGACACCCGCACAAAGGGTGGCCAGGCGGCCCGGTCCGGGTTTTTTCTTCTTTTCTTCTTTCTTTCACACGCCTGGTGGGCGGTGCCACCCGATCACAAGGGCTGGCAAGGCTTTCGGAGCCTGGGGAGCGGACACCCGCACAAAGGGTGGCCAGGCGGCCCGGTCCGGGTTTTTTCTTCTTTTCTTCTTTCTTTCACACGCCTGGTGGGCGGTGCCACCCGATCACAAGGGCTGGCAAGGCTTTCGGAGCCTGGGGAGCGGACACCCGCACAAAGGGTGGCCAGGCGGCCCGGTCCGGGTTTTTTCTTCTTTTCTTCTTTCTTTCACACGCCTGGTGGGCGGTGCCACCCGATCACAAGGGCTGGCAAGGCTTTCGGAGCCTGGGGAGCGGACACCCGCACAAAGGGTGGCCAGGCGGCCCGGTCCGGGTTTTTTCTTCTTTTCTTCTTTCTTTCACACGCCTGGTGGGCGGTGCCACCCGATCACAAGGGCTGGCAAGGCTTTCGGAGCCTGGGGAGCGGACACCCGCACAAAGGGTGGCCAGGCGGCCCGGTCCGGGTTTTTCTTCTTTTCTTCTTTCTTTCACACGCCTGGTGGGCGGTGCCACCCGATCACAAGGGCTGGCAAGGCTTTCGGAGCCTGGGGAGCGGACACCCGCACAAAGGGTGGCCAGGCGGCCCGGTCCGGGTTTTTTCTTCTTTTCTTCTTTCTTTCACACGCCTGGTGGGCGGTGCCACCCGATCACAAGGGCTGGCAAGGCTTTCGGAGCCTGGGGAGCGGACACCCGCACAAAGGGTGGCCAGGCGGCCCGGTCCGGGTTTTTTCTTCTTTTCTTCTTTCTTTCACACGCCTGGTGGGCGGTGCCACCCGATCACAAGGGCTGGCAAGGCTTTCGGAGCCTGGGGAGCGGACACCCGCACAAAGGGTGGCCAGGCGGCCCGGTCCGGGTTTTTTCTTCTTTTCTTCTTTCTTTCACACGCCTGGTGGGCGGTGCCACCCGATCACAAGGGCTGGCAAGGCTTTCGGAGCCTGGGGAGCGGACACCCGCACAAAGGGTGGCCAGGCGGCCCGGTCCGGGTTTTTCTTCTTTTCTTCTTTCTTTCACACGCCTGGTGGGCGGTGCCACCCGATCACAAGGGCTGGCAAGGCTTTCGGAGCCTGGGGAGCGGACACCCGCACAAAGGGTGGCCAGGCGGCCCGGTCCGGGTTTTTTCTTCTTTTCTTCTTTCTTTCACACGCCTGGTGGGCGGTGCCACCCGATCACAAGGGCTGGCAAGGCTTTCGGAGCCTGGGGAGCGGACACCCGCACAAAGGGTGGCCAGGCGGCCCGGTCCGGGTTTTTTCTTCTTTTCTTCTTTCTTTCACACGCCTGGTGGGCGGTGCCACCCGATCACAAGGGCTGGCAAGGCTTTCGGAGCCTGGGGAGCGGACACCCGCACAAAGGGTGGCCAGGCGGCCCGGTCCGGGTTTTTTCTTCTTTTCTTCTTTCTTTCACACGCCTGGTGGGCGGTGCCACCCGATCACAAGGGCTGGCAAGGCTTTCGGAGCCTGGGGAGCGGACACCCGCACAAAGGGTGGCCAGGCGGCCCGGTCCGGGTTTTTTCTTCTTTTCTTCTTTCTTTCACACGCCTGGTGGGCGGTGCCACCCGATCACAAGGGCTGGCAAGGCTTTCGGAGCCTGGGGAGCGGACACCCGCACAAAGGGTGGCCAGGCGGCCCGGTCCGGGTTTTTTCTTCTTTTCTTCTTTCTTTCACACGCCTGGTGGGCGGTGCCACCCGATCACAAGGGCTGGCAAGGCTTTCGGAGCCTGGGGAGCGGACACCCGCACAAAGGGTGGCCAGGCGGCCCGGTCCGGGTTTTTTTCTTCTTTTCTTCTTTCTTTCACACGCCTGGTGGGCGGTGCCACCCGATCACAAGGGCTGGCAAGGCTTTCGGAGCCTGGGGAGCGGACACCCGCACAAAGGGTGGCCAGGCGGCCCGGTCCGGGTTTTTTCTTCTTTTCTTCTTTCTTTCACACGCCTGGTGGGCGGTGCCACCCGATCACAAGGGCTGGCAAGGCTTTCGGAGCCTGGGGAGCGGACACCCGCACAAAGGGTGGCCAGGCGGCCCGGTCCGGGTTTTTTCTTCTTTTCTTCTTTCTTTCACACGCCTGGTGGGCGGTGCCACCCGATCACAAGGGCTGGCAAGGCTTTCGGAGCCTGGGGAGCGGACACCCGCACAAAGGGTGGCCAGGCGGCCCGGTCCGGGTTTTTTCTTCTTTTCTTCTTTCTTTCACACGCCTGGTGGGCGGTGCCACCCGATCACAAGGGCTGGCAAGGCTTTCGGAGCCTGGGGAGCGGACACCCGCACAAAGGGTGGCCAGGCGGCCCGGTCCGGGTTTTTTCTTCTTTTCTTCTTTCTTTCACACGCCTGGTGGGCGGTGCCACCCGATCACAAGGGCTGGCAAGGCTTTCGGAGCCTGGGGAGCGGACACCCGCACAAAGGGTGGCCAGGCGGCCCGGTCCGGGTTTTTTCTTCTTTTCTTCTTTCTTTCACACGCCTGGTGGGCGGTGCCACCCGATCACAAGGGCTGGCAAGGCTTTCGGAGCCTGGGGAGCGGACACCCGCACAAAGGGTGGCCAGGCGGCCCGGTCCGGGTTTTTTCTTCTTTTCTTCTTTCTTTCACACGCCTGGTGGGCGGTGCCACCCGATCACAAGGGCTGGCAAGGAAGGCTTTCGGAGCCTGGGGAGCGGACACCCGCACAAAGGTTGGCCAGGCGGCCCGGTCCGGGTTTTTTCTTCTTTCTTCTTTCTTTCACACGCCTGGTGGGCGGTGCCACCCGATCACAAGGGCTGGCAAGGCTTTCGGAGCCTGGGGAGCGGACACCCGCACAAAGGGTGGCCAGGCGGCCCGGTCCGGGTTTTTTCTTCTTTTCTTCTTTCTTTCACACGCCTGGTGGGCGGTGCCACCCGATCACAAGGGCTGGCAAGGCTTTCGGAGCCTGGGGAGCGGACACCCGCACAAAGGGTGGCCAGGCGGCCCGGTCCGGGTTTTTTCTTCTTTTCTTCTTTCTTTCACACGCCTGGTGGGCGGTGCCACCCGATCACAAGGGCTGGCAAGGCTTTCGGAGCCTGGGGAGCGGACACCCGCACAAAGGGTGGCCAGGCGGCCCGGTCCGGGTTTTTTCTTCTTTTCTTCTTTCTTTCACACGCCTGGTGGGCGGTGCCACCCGATCACAAGGGCTGGCAAGGCTTTCGGAGCCTGGGGAGCGGACACCCGCACAAAGGGTGGCCAGGCGGCCCGGTCCGGGTTTTTTCTTCTTTTCTTCTTTCTTTCACACGCCTGGTGGGCGGTGCCACCCGATCACAAGGGCTGGCAAGGCTTTCGGAGCCTGGGGAGCGGACACCCGCACAAAGGGTGGCCAGGCGGCCCGGTCCGGGTTTTTTCTTCTTTTCTTCTTTCTTTCACACGCCTGGTGGGCGGTGCCACCCGATCACAAGGGCTGGCAAGGCTTTCGGAGCCTGGGGAGCGGACACCCGCACAAAGGGTGGCCAGGCGGCCCGGTCCGGGTTTTTTCTTCTTTTCTTCTTTCTTTCACACGCCTGGTGGGCGGTGCCACCCGATCACAAGGGCTGGCAAGGCTTTCGGAGCCTGGGGAGCGGACACCCGCACAAAGGGTGGCCAGGCGGCCCGGTCCGGGTTTTTTCTTCTTTTCTTCTTTCTTTCACACGCCTGGTGGGCGGTGCCACCCGATCACAAGGGCTGGCAAGGCTTTCGGAGCCTGGGGAGCGGACACCCGCACAAAGGGTGGCCAGGCGGCCCGGTCCGGGTTTTTTCTTCTTTTCTTCTTTCTTTCACACGCCTGGTGGGCGGTGCCACCCGATCACAAGGGCTGGCAAGGCTTTCGGAGCCTGGGGAGCGGACACCCGCACAAAGGGTGGCCAGGCGGCCCGGTCCGGGTTTTTTCTTCTTTTCTTCTTTCTTTCACACGCCTGGTGGGCGGTGCCACCCGATCACAAGGGCTGGCAAGGCTTTCGGAGCCTGGGGAGCGGACACCCGCACAAAGGGTGGCCAGGCGGCCCGGTCCGGGTTTTTTCTTCTTTTCTTCTTTCTTTCACACGCCTGGTGGGCGGTGCCACCCGATCACAAGGGCTGGCAAGGCTTTCGGAGCCTGGGGAGCGGACACCCGCACAAAGGGTGGCCAGGCGGCCCGGTCCGGGTTTTTTCTTCTTTTCTTCTTTCTTTCACACGCCTGGTGGGCGGTGCCACCCGATCACAAGGGCTGGCAAGGCTTTCGGAGCCTGGGGAGCGGACACCCGCACAAAGGGTGGCCAGGCGGCCCGGTCCGGGTTTTTTCTTCTTTTCTTCTTTCTTTCACACGCCTGGTGGGCGGTGCCACCCGATCACAAGGGCTGGCAAGGCTTTCGGAGCCTGGGGAGCGGACACCCGCACAAAGGGTGGCCAGGCGGCCCGGTCCGGGTTTTTTCTTCTTTTCTTCTTTCTTTCACACGCCTGGTGGGCGGTGCCACCCGATCACAAGGGCTGGCAAGGCTTTCGGAGCCTGGGGAGCGGACACCCGCACAAAGGGTGGCCAGGCGGCCCGGTCCGGGTTTTTTCTTCTTTTCTTCTTTCTTTCACACGCCTGGTGGGCGGTGCCACCCGATCACAAGGGCTGGCAAGGCTTTCGGAGCCTGGGGAGCGGACACCCGCACAAAGGGTGGCCAGGCGGCCCGGTCCGGGTTTTTTCTTCTTTTCTTCTTTCTTTCACACGCCTGGTGGGCGGTGCCACCCGATCACAAGGGCTGGCAAGGCTTTCGGAGCCTGGGGAGCGGACACCCGCACAAAGGGTGGCCAGGCGGCCCGGTCCGGGTTTTTTCTTCTTTTCTTCTTTCTTTCACACGCCTGGTGGGCGGTGCCACCCGATCACAAGGGCTGGCAAGGCTTTCGGAGCCTGGGGAGCGGACACCCGCACAAAGGGTGGCCAGGCGGCCCGGTCCGGGTTTTTTCTTCTTTTCTTCTTTCTTTCACACGCCTGGTGGGCGGTGCCACCCGATCACAAGGGCTGGCAAGGCTTTCGGAGCCTGGGGAGCGGACACCCGCACAAAGGGTGGCCAGGCGGCCCGGTCCGGGTTTTTTCTTCTTTTCTTCTTTCTTTCACACGCCTGGTGGGCGGTGCCACCCGATCACAAGGGCTGGCAAGGCTTTCGGAGCCTGGGGAGCGGACACCCGCACAAAGGGTGGCCAGGCGGCCCGGTCCGGGTTTTTTCTTCTTTTCTTCTTTCTTTCACACGCCTGGTGGGCGGTGCCACCCGATCACAAGGGCTGGCAAGGCTTTCGGAGCCTGGGGAGCGGACACCCGCACAAAGGGTGGCCAGGCGGCCCGGTCCGGGTTTTTTCTTCTTTTCTTCTTTCTTTCACACGCCTGGTGGGCGGTGCCACCCGATCACAAGGGCTGGCAAGGCTTTCGGAGCCTGGGGAGCGGACACCCGCACAAAGGGTGGCCAGGCGGCCCGGTCCGGGTTTTTTCTTCTTTTCTTCTTTCTTTCACACGCCTGGTGGGCGGTGCCACCCGATCACAAGGGCTGGCAAGGCTTTCGGAGCCTGGGGAGCGGACACCCGCACAAAGGGTGGCCAGGCGGCCCGGTCCGGGTTTTTTCTTCTTTTCTTCTTTCTTTCACACGCCTGGTGGGCGGTGCCACCCGATCACAAGGGCTGGCAAGGCTTTCGGAGCCTGGGGAGCGGACACCCGCACAAAGGGTGGCCAGGCGGCCCGGTCCGGGTTTTTTCTTCTTTTCTTCTTTCTTTCACACGCCTGGTGGGCGGTGCCACCCGATCACAAGGGCTGGCAAGGCTTTCGGAGCCTGGGGAGCGGACACCCGCACAAAGGGTGGCCAGGCGGCCCGGTCCGGGTTTTTTCTTCTTTTCTTCTTTCTTTCACACGCCTGGTGGGCGGTGCCACCCGATCACAAGGGCTGGCAAGGCTTTCGGAGCCTGGGGAGCGGACACCCGCACAAAGGGTGGCCAGGCGGCCCGGTCCGGGTTTTTTCTTCTTTTCTTCTTTCTTTCACACGCCTGGTGGGCGGTGCCACCCGATCACAAGGGCTGGCAAGGCTTTCGGAGCCTGGGGAGCGGACACCCGCACAAAGGGTGGCCAGGCGGCCCGGTCCGGGTTTTTTCTTCTTTTCTTCTTTCTTTCACACGCCTGGTGGGCGGTGCCACCCGATCACAAGGGCTGGCAAGGCTTTCGGAGCCTGGGGAGCGGACACCCGCACAAAGGGTGGCCAGGCGGCCCGGTCCGGGTTTTTTCTTCTTTTCTTCTTTCTTTCACACGCCTGGTGGGCGGTGCCACCCGATCACAAGGGCTGGCAAGGCTTTCGGAGCCTGGGGAGCGGACACCCGCACAAAGGGTGGCCAGGCGGCCCGGTCCGGGTTTTTTCTTCTTTTCTTCTTTCTTTCACACGCCTGGTGGGCGGTGCCACCCGATCACAAGGGCTGGCAAGGCTTTCGGAGCCTGGGGAGCGGACACCCGCACAAAGGGTGGCCAGGCGGCCCGGTCCGGGTTTTTTCTTCTTTTCTTCTTTCTTTCACACGCCTGGTGGGCGGTGCCACCCGATCACAAGGGCTGGCAAGGCTTTCGGAGCCTGGGGAGCGGACACCCGCACAAAGGGTGGCCAGGCGGCCCGGTCCGGGTTTTTTCTTCTTTTCTTCTTTCTTTCACACGCCTGGTGGGCGGTGCCACCCGATCACAAGGGCTGGCAAGGCTTTCGGAGCCTGGGGAGCGGACACCCGCACAAAGGGTGGCCAGGCGGCCCGGTCCGGGTTTTTTCTTCTTTTCTTCTTTCTTTCACACGCCTGGTGGGCGGTGCCACCCGATCACAAGGGCTGGCAAGGCTTTCGGAGCCTGGGGAGCGGACACCCGCACAAAGGGTGGCCAGGCGGCCCGGTCCGGGTTTTTTCTTCTTTTCTTCTTTCTTTCACACGCCTGGTGGGCGGTGCCACCCGATCACAAGGGCTGGCAAGGCTTTCGGAGCCTGGGGAGCGGACACCCGCACAAAGGGTGGCCAGGCGGCCCGGTCCGGGTTTTTTCTTCTTTTCTTCTTTCTTTCACACGCCTGGTGGGCGGTGCCACCCGATCACAAGGGCTGGCAAGGCTTTCGGAGCCTGGGGAGCGGACACCCGCACAAAGGGTGGCCAGGCGGCCCGGTCCGGGTTTTTTCTTCTTTTCTTCTTTCTTTCACACGCCTGGTGGGCGGTGCCACCCGATCACAAGGGCTGGCAAGGCTTTCGGAGCCTGGGGAGCGGACACCCGCACAAAGGGTGGCCAGGCGGCCCGGTCCGGGTTTTTTCTTCTTTTCTTCTTTCTTTCACACGCCTGGTGGGCGGTGCCACCCGATCACAAGGGCTGGCAAGGCTTTCGGAGCCTGGGGAGCGGACACCCGCACAAAGGGTGGCCAGGCGGCCCGGTCCGGGTTTTTTCTTCTTTTCTTCTTTCTTTCACACGCCTGGTGGGCGGTGCCACCCGATCACAAGGGCTGGCAAGGCTTTCGGAGCCTGGGGAGCGGACACCCGCACAAAGGGTGGCCAGGCGGCCCGGTCCGGGTTTTTTCTTCTTTTCTTCTTTCTTTCACACGCCTGGTGGGCGGTGCCACCCGATCACAAGGGCTGGCAAGGCTTTCGGAGCCTGGGGAGCGGACACCCGCACAAAGGGTGGCCAGGCGGCCCGGTCCGGGTTTTTTCTTCTTTTCTTCTTTCTTTCACACGCCTGGTGGGCGGTGCCACCCGATCACAAGGGCTGGCAAGGCTTTCGGAGCCTGGGGAGCGGACACCCGCACAAAGGGTGGCCAGGCGGCCCGGTCCGGGTTTTTTCTTCTTTTCTTCTTTCTTTCACACGCCTGGTGGGCGGTGCCACCCGATCACAAGGGCTGGCAAGGCTTTCGGAGCCTGGGGAGCGGACACCCGCACAAAGGGTGGCCAGGCGGCCCGGTCCGGGTTTTTTCTTCTTTTCTTCTTTCTTTCACACGCCTGGTGGGCGGTGCCACCCGATCACAAGGGCTGGCAAGGCTTTCGGAGCCTGGGGAGCGGACACCCGCACAAAGGGTGGCCAGGCGGCCCGGTCCGGGTTTTTTCTTCTTTTCTTCTTTCTTTCACACGCCTGGTGGGCGGTGCCACCCGATCACAAGGGCTGGCAAGGCTTTCGGAGCCTGGGGAGCGGACACCCGCACAAAGGGTGGCCAGGCGGCCCGGTCCGGGTTTTTTCTTCTTTTCTTCTTTCTTTCACACGCCTGGTGGGCGGTGCCACCCGATCACAAGGGCTGGCAAGGCTTTCGGAGCCTGGGGAGCGGACACCCGCACAAAGGGTGGCCAGGCGGCCCGGTCCGGGTTTTTTCTTCTTTTCTTCTTTCTTTCACACGCCTGGTGGGCGGTGCCACCCGATCACAAGGGCTGGCAAGGCTTTCGGAGCCTGGGGAGCGGACACCCGCACAAAGGGTGGCCAGGCGGCCCGGTCCGGGTTTTTTCTTCTTTTCTTCTTTCTTTCACACGCCTGGTGGGCGGTGCCACCCGATCACAAGGGCTGGCAAGGCTTTCGGAGCCTGGGGAGCGGACACCCGCACAAAGGGTGGCCAGGCGGCCCGGTCCGGGTTTTTTCTTCTTTTCTTCTTTCTTTCACACGCCTGGTGGGCGGTGCCACCCGATCACAAGGGCTGGCAAGGCTTTCGGAGCCTGGGGAGCGGACACCCGCACAAAGGGTGGCCAGGCGGCCCGGTCCGGGTTTTTTCTTCTTTTCTTCTTTCTTTCACACGCCTGGTGGGCGGTGCCACCCGATCACAAGGGCTGGCAAGGCTTTCGGAGCCTGGGGAGCGGACACCCGCACAAAGGGTGGCCAGGCGGCCCGGTCCGGGTTTTTTCTTCTTTTCTTCTTTCTTTCACACGCCTGGTGGGCGGTGCCACCCGATCACAAGGGCTGGCAAGGCTTTCGGAGCCTGGGGAGCGGACACCCGCACAAAGGGTGGCCAGGCGGCCCGGTCCGGGTTTTTTCTTCTTTTCTTCTTTCTTTCACACGCCTGGTGGGCGGTGCCACCCGATCACAAGGGCTGGCAAGGCTTTCGGAGCCTGGGGAGCGGACACCCGCACAAAGGTTGGCCAGGCGGCCCGGTCCGGGTTTTTTCTTCTTTTCTTCTTTCTTTCACACGCCTGGTGGGCGGTGCCACCCGATCACAAGGGCTGGCAAGGCTTTCGGAGCCTGGGGAGCGGACACCCGCACAAAGGGTGGCCAGGCGGCCCGGTCCGGGTTTTTTCTTCTTTTCTTCTTTCTTTCACACGCCTGGTGGGCGGTGCCACCCGATCACAAGGGCTGGCAAGGCTTTCGGAGCCTGGGGAGCGGACACCCGCACAAAGGGTGGCCAGGCGGCCCGGTCCGGGTTTTTTCTTCTTTTCTTCTTTCTTTCACACGCCTGGTGGGCGGTGCCACCCGATCACAAGGGCTGGCAAGGCTTTCGGAGCCTGGGGAGCGGACACCCGCACAAAGGGTGGCCAGGCGGCCCGGTCCGGGTTTTTTCTTCTTTTCTTCTTTCTTTCACACGCCTGGTGGGCGGTGCCACCCGATCACAAGGGCTGGCAAGGCTTTCGGAGCCTGGGGAGCGGACACCCGCACAAAGGGTGGCCAGGCGGCCCGGTCCGGGTTTTTTCTTCTTTTCTTCTTTCTTTCACACGCCTGGTGGGCGGTGCCACCCGATCACAAGGGCTGGCAAGGCTTTCGGAGCCTGGGGAGCGGACACCCGCACAAAGGGTGGCCAGGCGGCCCGGTCCGGGTTTTTTCTTCTTTTCTTCTTTCTTTCACACGCCTGGTGGGCGGTGCCACCCGATCACAAGGGCTGGCAAGGCTTTCGGAGCCTGGGGAGCGGACACCCGCACAAAGGGTGGCCAGGCGGCCCGGTCCGGGTTTTTTCTTCTTTTCTTCTTTCTTTCACACGCCTGGTGGGCGGTGCCACCCGATCACAAGGGCTGGCAAGGCTTTCGGAGCCTGGGGAGCGGACACCCGCACAAAGGGTGGCCAGGCGGCCCGGTCCGGGTTTTTTCTTCTTTTCTTCTTTCTTTCACACGCCTGGTGGGCGGTGCCACCCGATCACAAGGGCTGGCAAGGCTTTCGGAGCCTGGGGAGCGGACACCCGCACAAAGGGTGGCCAGGCGGCCCGGTCCGGGTTTTTTCTTCTTTTCTTCTTTCTTTCACACGCCTGGTGGGCGGTGCCACCCGATCACAAGGGCTGGCAAGGCTTTCGGAGCCTGGGGAGCGGACACCCGCACAAAGGGTGGCCAGGCGGCCCGGTCCGGGTTTTTTCTTCTTTTCTTCTTTCTTTCACACGCCTGGTGGGCGGTGCCACCCGATCACAAGGGCTGGCAAGGCTTTCGGAGCCTGGGGAGCGGACACCCGCACAAAGGGTGGCCAGGCGGCCCGGTCCGGGTTTTTTCTTCTTTTCTTCTTTCTTTCACACGCCTGGTGGGCGGTGCCACCCGATCACAAGGGCTGGCAGGGCTTTCGGAGCCTGGGGAGCGGACACCCGCACAAAGGGTGGCCAGGCGGCCCGTTCCGGGTTTTTTCTTCTTTTCTTCTTTCTTTCACACGCCTGGTGGGCGGTGCCACCCGATCACAAGGGCTGGCAAGGCTTTCGGAGCCTGGGGAGCGGACACCCGCACAAAGGGTGGCCAGGCGGCCCGGTCCGGGTTTTTTCTTCTTTTCTTCTTTCTTTCACACGCCTGGTGGGCGGTGCCACCCGATCACAAGGGCTGGCAAGGCTTTCGGAGCCTGGGGAGCGGACACCCGCACAAAGGGTGGCCAGGCGGCCCGGTCCGGGTTTTTTCTTCTTTTCTTCTTTCTTTCACACGCCTGGTGGGCGGTGCCACCCGATCACAAGGGCTGGCAAGGCTTTCGGAGCCTGGGGAGCGGACACCCGCACAAAGGGTGGCCAGGCGGCCCGGTCCGGGTTTTTTCTTCTTTTCTTCTTTCTTTCACACGCCTGGTGGGCGGTGCCACCCGATCACAAGGGCTGGCAAGGCTTTCGGGGGCCTGGGGAGCGGACACCCGCACAAAGGGTGGCCAGGCGGCCCGGTCCGGGTTTTTTCTTCTTTTCTTCTTTCTTTCACACGCCTGGTGGGCGGTGCCACCCGATCACAAGGGCTGGCAAGGCTTTCGGAGCCTGGGGAGCGGACACCCGCACAAAGGGTGGCCAGGCGGCCCGGTCCGGGTTTTTTCTTCTTTTCTTCTTTCTTTCACACGCCTGGTGGGCGGTGCCACCCGATCACAAGGGCTGGCAAGGCTTTCGGAGCCTGGGGAGCGGACACCCGCAGAAAGGGTGGCCAGGCGGCCCGGTCCGGGTTTTTTCTTCTTTTCTTCTTTCTTTCACACGCCTGGTGGGCGGTGCCACCCGATCACAAGGGCTGGCAAGGCTTTCGGAGCCTGGGGAGCGGACACCCGCACAAAGGGTGGCCAGGCGGCCCGGTCCGGGTTTTTTCTTCTTTTCTTCTTTCTTTCACACGCCTGGTGGGCGGTGCCACCCGATCACAAGGGCTGGCAAGGCTTTCGGAGCCTGGGGAGCGGACACCCGCACAAAGGGTGGCCAGGCGGCCCGGTCCGGGTTTTTTCTTCTTTTCTTCTTTCTTTCACACGCCTGGTGGGCGGTGCCACCCAATCACAAGGGCTGGCAAGGCTTTCGGAGCCTGGGGAGCGGACACCCGCACAAAGGGTGGCCAGGCGGCCCGGACCGGGTTTTTTCTTCTTTTCTTCTTTCTTTCACACGCCTGGTGGGCGGTGCCACCCGATCACAAGGGCTGGCAAGGCTTTCGGAGCCTGGGGAGCGGACACCCGCTCACTGGGCAACAGTGAGAAGCCAGTGGCTCTGTAAGAAGCATTTGAAAGTCCTGGAGTGGCCTAGCCAGTCTCCAGACCTCAACCCCATAGAAAATCTGTGGCGGGAGTTGAAAGTCCGTGTTGCTCGGCGACAGCCCCAAAACATCACTGCTCTCGAGAAGATCTGCATGGAGGAATGGGCCAAAATACCAGCTACTGTGTGTGCAAACCTGGTAAAGACCTATAGTAAACGTTTGACCTCTGTTATTGCCAACAAAGGTTTTGTTACAAAGTATTGAGTTGTATGTTTGTTATTGACCAAATACTTTTTTCCCACACTGATTTATGGATAAATTCTTTACAAATCCTACCATGTGAATTCATGGATTTTTTTTTCACATTCTGTCTCTCACAGTTGAAGTGTACCTCTGGTGCAAATTACTGACCTCTGTCATCATTTTAGGAGGGGGAACTTGCACAATCGGTGGCTGACTAAATACTTTTTTGCCCCACTGTATACTTTTTGCAGGGTGCGCTGTGAAAAGCTCCACATTTATGACAATGATAAGAAATTAATTGGTCTGTTCAAGATGAAGCCATAGTTTTACCTGTTCTGCAACACTTTGTCTTATGAGGGTTTCAGGAAGTTCATCTGCAGAATAAGATGCATATTATATACTGTAACTTTGCAATGACCAAGCATAGTAAACAAGTGTGTAAAGGTTGGAAATGTAATGCAAACAAAAAAAGAAGTCAATTTTAATGATTTAGTTAGATGTCCAGGCATTCACCTAAACTGCAACTTTCATCACCACCCACTTTAGCTACAGGGTCTTCATCTGTAAAATAACACATTAATTGCAATATATCTGAATGCCCAACATGGCCAGTGTACCATGTTCAATCATAACATCAAAAATATACAATTTGGTTTGGGCAGGCACACACCTGAGATGGAACTTTGATCATCCAAACACACGACCTCTGTACAAAAAGTAAAATTATTTCATACCATACAAATTCGAGTGCTAGACAGTAGTTAATAGTAATATTGATCACTTTATTACCCAGTTGTCTTCGCCCGATGTATAGTGTTCTTTTCCACAGATGTGTAATATCAGAAACAGTTCTGTATTCTTTGTGGAACTCCTCCTTACTCCACCTGGTCCCGTCAGAATGGCAAAGAGTGAACTCACTCCCCTCAGTACGCTCTGGCCAGAAGCGTTCTTTGCCTATGGTAATTAAATCATCATAGGTTTCATGGCCTTGCAGAATGATTCGAGGTGGAACTTCGTCCATTATTAACTTTCTATGAGTTCTTGGCTTCCACTCCATGGGAGCCAGTCTGACCTAGCATCAAGGAAAAAAAGGGAAATTTATGAAAAAATATGCCTTTTTAGAAAGGTTTTTTTTAATATATTGCTGATAGTCATACACATAGCTTCACTTTTTAACTAACCTTCAATAATGATTTGCCATGGTCCAAACGTTTATCATTCAATGGAAACTGCCTTTTCTTTACTTGAGGCTGTAGTAGTTTCTTGGCTTTACCAAAGGCCTCTGCTGCACCTGTAATGGATGAAGCTGAAAGTTAATCAAACTGATCCACAGCGAGTTCTATATTACAAGTGATCTTAAAGAAAAATAATTGGGGTTTTCTTACTGAGAAATTCATTGCCACGTGTTGAAGTAGTGTCATCTGTAATATAAATAGGGCAGTGATGTGAAACGTGGTTTATAGAATTCTACTACAATCACAGACTACTGCACAGTCATCTGCTTTCAAAATGCATTGCATCTATTAATAAAGTGGTTAGTCAATCATAACCTGCTAAGCATATCATGTTAAATAAAGGAGATTATTTTACATGTTGTTCAAAAGTATCAAAACCTACCTGATTTTTCTGTTGTCAGGAGCTTTTTTACGTTGTTATCAAAGCCTTTTTGGGTAATTTCACCTTCAAGTAAAATTTTAAAAGGGTAAGTAGTTATAGATTGACTGTAGGAGCCAGATCCTACAAGACTATCTAATTTTTAAATTGCAATAAAGTCTTTTAATTTTGTGAGAAATTTATCTTTTGTCTTTTTTTTTTCTTTTTTTTTAAAATCGGGCACTCCGACAATATCATAAAGTAATAACTATATACGTCTGTTAACATGCATATTAATTAAGAGAAGTAAATAGGAATACCATACAATGTTAAATAATTAAAGCACGATATTGTTTTTTGCAGTTAAAAAAATGAACTTGCAAGCATTACAAAAACATTTAATAAAGTGTTTGATTACCATTTTCAAGGTGTTTTTTCAGCTGCTCGTAAGCTTTCAGCTTGTCCATTTGTTGAAATGTATACAAAACAATTACTGAACAGTTTAAATTTAAATCACGTTTAACCACTGTCGCTAGCTAGAATGAATTAGCCAGACAAAAATAGTACTGATTTGGTTTCGTACAAAACTAGCTTTCCTTCTCTGATATGTAACTTTCACAACATAACCGCAACTTAATATAACACAACTGTGGCAAAAATATGAACAAAAGGGAGAAAAAGTTAAACTTACCTTTGTCGTTAGGAGCCTGAACCGCGGCAAAACTCCGGTGAGGTCAATGACCTTACGCTCTCCCACTGTCACACGTTGATGACGTATTTGGAAATCAATTCGGGTGGGACATGACAACAACGCCACCTGCAGGAAGATTTTCTCTCTGTCTGGTACCTTGTGTTCTGATACCTGACAACTTTTTTCCTGACAACTGAGACCTGACAATTTTTTGTCTGATACCTGACAACTTTTTTCTTGAGACCTGACGATGTCCTAAAATGTACACCGTAGTCCTGTTTGAAATGGAATGAGAGAAGCTGGTTATTTTGTCATACGTCCAGGAGCAACATTCAGGTAAAAGTGAAAGAACAAATGATTCGTCAATAAAGGATTATGTTGGATCAGTGTTTCAATATTTATATCTTTTATTAGATTTACATTTGGTTTGGTTATTTGCCTTTTGGCTGAAAATACACTGAGAGAGGACTTTTTTTTATTAGCGATCTCAATAGTATTTTTTTTTCATATTAATGTAATTTTTTCATCTAATTGAATACAATCTATTTCTGTCCGATTCTGTCTGACCGTTAGTCTGAGGATGGTGTCCAGAGCTCAAACATGGTTTTGCTCCCAAGGATGTACAGAACGCCCTCCAGACCTGCGACGTAAATTGCGGTCCTCTGTCAGAGACGATCTCCGTGGGTATCCCGTGCAGCCTAAACACATGGTCGACTAGCAGATTAGCGGTTTCAGTGGATGTGGGGAGTTTATCGAGAGCGACGAAGTGAGCTGCTTTGGAAAACCTGTCGACCACAGTGAGGATTGTGGTCTTGCCAGAAGAAACAGGTAGACCAGTAACAAAATCCAAAGAAATATGCGACCAGGGACGCCGTGGAATAGAGAGAGGCTGCAGCAACCCAGCCGGGCGTTGCGTGTTAGATTTGCCCCTAGCGCAAACGCAGCAGGCGGCCACATACTCTTTGACATCTTTATCAATAGACCCCCACCAGAAATACCTTTTCATGAGTGCACTCGTCCGCACGCCCCCTGGATGGCAGGAAAATCTCCCCTTGTGGACCCAGTCAATCACTTTGGAGCGGGCTGCTTTTGGGACAAAGCGGCGGTCTGGAGGCCCTGTGCCGGGGTCCGGCTCGGTCTCCAGTGCCCGGCGGATGTCCTCCTCCACCTCCCACGTGAGGGAACCAACCTTGACGCTTGCAGGGAGGATGGCGGGTGTGTCGGGCGACTCCCCCGCGGCGTCAAATTGTCGGGAGGGGCGTCCGGTTTCACGTTGCGGGACCCTGGGCGGTAAGAGATGGAGAAGTTAAATCTACTGAAAAACATGGACCAGCAAGCCTGACGTGAGTTCAGTCTTTTGGCTGTACGAATGTACGTCAAGTTTTTGTGATCTGTCCACAGTATGAACGGGTGCTCCGCTCCCTCGAGATAGTGCCGCCACTCTTCTAAGGCCAGCTTCACAGCCAACAGTTCCCTATCCCCCACGTCGTAATTCCTCTCAGCGGGCGATAAACAACGGGAGAAAAAAGCGCATGGGTGGAGTTTGGACGTCGTGCCAGAGCGCTGAGACAACACCACCCCCACCCCGACGTCAGATGCATCCACCTCAAGTATAAACGGCCTCCCGGGATCGGGGTGAATCAAAACCGGCGCCGAGGTAAACAGTGCCTTTAACTTGGAAAACGCCGCTCCGGCCTCCTGGCTCCAAATGAAAGGGAGCTTCGGAGACGTCAGCCGGGTCAGCGGTGCTGCTACTTGGCTATAGTTCCTGACGAAGCGCCGGTAAAAGTATGCGAAGCCCAAGAAGCGCTGCAGAAGTCTCCGGGACGTTGGAATGGGCCATTGCACGACTGCCGTTATTTTCGCCGGGTCTGTCTTCACCTGCCCCCCTGCGAGGACGTAGCCCAGGAACGAGATGGAAGGAGAGTGGAATTTGCATTTCTCCGCCTTAACGTACAGTTTATTCTCCAGCAACCGTTGCAACACAGCTCTGACGTGCATACGGTGCTCCTCCAGGTCTTTGGAAAAAATCAGGATGTCGTCGAGATAAACGAAGACGAAGCGGTCTAGGAAATCTCGCAGGACATCATTCACCAGATTTTGAAAAACCGCCGGGGCGTTTGTGAGACCGAAGGGCATCACTAGATATTCAAAGTGCCCCAAGTGAGTGTTAAAAGCGGTTTTCCACTCGTCGCCCTCCCTGATTCTGACGAGGTGATATGCGTTTCTGAGGTCTAACTTAGTGAAAATGGTGGCACCGTGAAGCGGCTCAAAAGCGGAACTGATTAGCGGCAATGTTTTTTATTGTTATGTCATTAAGCCTCCTGAAATCAATACAGGGACGAAGCGAGCCGTCCTTCTTACCGACAAAGAAGAATCCGGCCCCTACAGCGAGGAGGAGGGTCTGATGATGCCAGCTGCCAGGGAATCCTTTATGTACTTCTCCATGGCTGTCTTCTCGGGACGTGTCAGATTGTAAAGGCGGCTTGTGGGTAGGGTGGAGCCCGGTAACAATGTAATGGCACAGTCATATGGTCTGTGCGGGGGCAGCGCTTGAGCTTTGTCTTTGTTAAAGACCTCCCTTAAATTGTGGTACACCAACGGTACGACAGAAAGGTCTATGTTGGCACTTTCGTCATGTGCGGGCTCGACAATGGCAGACGGCGGATCTGAAACGAGACAATTGGCATGGCAAAATGGGCTCCAACTTTTAACTTTCTGCCCTGCCCAGTCCAGGTGCGGGTTATGTAGTTTTAGCCAGGTGAAACCAAGGACAATGGGGATGCTGGAGGAGTGGAACGTCAGGAAGGGGAGCCTCTCCCTATGGTTTCCTGAGGCGACAATAGTAACGGGAGCAGTGCGGTGAGTGATGTGAGAGAAAACTTGGTCATCCAGCGCTTTAACTGGGAGGCTAGACTCCAACTCGAACAGGGGAATATTCAGCTGCTTGGCTAATTTCATATCAATGAGGCTCTGCTCAGCGCCTGAATCGATTAACGCCCGGGACGTGTGGGTCGCGGAACCGAGCAAGAGCGTAACCGGCAACAAAAAACGGGGCTTAGAATCACTATAGGTACCGCCCACCCGTATCCCCGGACCTACCGGCGGACGTCCCCTTTTCCCTTCTCTGGACAGGTGGAAATGAAATGCTCCGCGGAACCAGAATAAAAACACGAGCGAGCGCGACGACGCCTCTCCCTCTCTTGCGGAGACAACCGGGATCGCCCGAGCTGCATGGGTTCGAGTTCCGGGTCAGTCCTCTCCCCAGCGACTGGGGCCGACGGCAGAACTAGAAGCGGTGACGGGGGAATGTAAACCGGTGACGCACGCCGCACTGGCCGACAGGTACTGGAGTTCCTCTCCCGCTCTCGCTCCCGCAGTCTGTTGTTGAGGCGAAGCGTGAGCGTGGCTAACTCCTCGAAGGTAACCGGTTCGTCTCGGGACGCTAGCTGGTCCTTCATGTCCTCGTTTAGCAACTGCGAGTAGACTCCCTGAAGGGCCTTATCGGGCCAGCCGACTGCCGCTGCGGCGGTGCGGAAGTTGATCAAGTAATCCGCGATGCTACGGCGGCCCTGACGGAGATTTAACAGCCGGCGAACCGCACTGCCCACCGAGATGGGGTGGGCAAAAGTCCTTTTGAACTCGCCGAGAAAAGCATCATAGCTACAGGACGGCAACGGGTGTACGCTCAGGTATGCCTCGGCCCAATTCAGGGCTCGGTCGCGCAGTTTCCCTATTATATAGGAAACTTGAACTGTGTCTGAAATGAAAGAGCGGGGCGAACGCCCGAACGCCAGCTCGCACTGTAAGAGAAAACCGCTACAGGCCCCCGGGTCACCCGCATACGGCTCCGGCTCCGGGGAAGCCGCGTCGCGAAACAGGTGACCCCGCTGGGGCTCGGGATCCGCCACGGGCTGTGGTAAAGGCGCCGTCGGGGCGGGCTGAGCTGAGCTACCGGCGGCGGGTTCTAACTCCGCTGAGGGTTGAAGGGACTGAATGTCAGATTGCATCTTAGCCTGCTCGTCTGTGAGCGTGTGTACTTGGGCTAGTAGGTACAGCGTCTGTTCGTGACTACCGATGATAGCCCCCTGCTTACTTATCGCTACACGGGCTGGGTCTGCTGTGTCCATAAAACTGGCCTGAGTATACTGTCACGGCCCAGCGGCACGAGGGAACAGAGATGGACACAGGTGCAGAAACCAACCCGGAAGCGAGACGATAAGGGAACAAAGGATTTATTTCCGCCCACAGGCAAACACAAGCAAAAAAACAAAACGACGCCACCGCACTAGTGGCGCGTAGGATAATCTAAGATAACGGAGGGTGACCTAGACACCTCTAGGAGACGGCTGAACAGCAGAGGCAGCGGGGAGGTGGAAACAGGACTAGGTAGGGGCCGGGGCACTGGCATAAGAGGAGATCACGGTCAGTGGGATCCAGCAGACAATCAACGATCCTCCACAGTTGAATTGAGTTGCC
Source organism: Copadichromis virginalis (assembly GCF_057382275.1). Lineage (NCBI taxonomy): Eukaryota > Metazoa > Chordata > Actinopteri > Cichliformes > Cichlidae > Copadichromis > Copadichromis virginalis. The sequence goes on from NC_140621.1 coordinate 220,963, forward strand.
TTACTTGGTTTCAGGTGGAGGGGACAGGTGGGGCGGAAGGCCGGGAAGCGGTCGAGACGTGGGGAGGCAGGCAAGTGAGTGGTGGGCCGGCAGGCCACGTCGTATCAGCAGCAAGCGGCCCAGGTCCAGGAAGGCGGGAGTGAGGGAGACAAGACCTCCACTCCAGGTGCTACCTCTGAGGACAAGAAGAACAAGTAAGTCATCACACGGATTCTGGACAGAGTTATGATGCTCCACTTGACTAACATGGGGATAGCAGATACTCAGGCGATGAATGGTTGAGAGCGCAGGTCTGATATACTGCCGGAATAATTGCTCACAGGTGGTCAGCCAGGGAGGAGCAACCGAACTCCGCCTAAAGGAGGAGGAGCCGCTGTTGGAGACCTGCAGGGAACCCACCCAGACCATGACAGTTTTTTGTTTTTGGTCGGTTTTGGTTTTCCTGTGTTGGGCTGTCTGGGGCCAGCCCTTGACCGGGGGGGGGGGGGGGGGGGGGGGTACTGTCATGATCCTGGGTCCTTTTGACCCAGCGTTTTGTGTTTTCTGTTCTTCCTCTGTTTAGTGTTTACTCTGTTCTGCCCGTGTGTTCCTGTATCTAGTCCGCGTTTCTTAGTTTGTGTCCTTTCATGCGTAGTTCCTGTTTTATTGTGAAGGTCTGCGTCTTATGTGAGTGTTTTCAGTTTGCCTCCCTAGTCTCGTCACGTTAATCACTCCCAGCCGTGTTCCCCACCTGTGTGTAATCTCCCTGTGTTCTCTGAGTGTATTTAAGTTGTGTCTTCTGTCATAGTAGTTGCTGGTTCGTCTGTGTTGTTTCCCCTCGGTCTCCCTGCATCTCTCCATGTGTATTTCCCCGGACCTCCCTGCATCTTCGTTTCTGGTTTGTTTTGTTAGTTTTACCCAGTTTAGGTTCCAGTTTCATGTTCCCAGTGCCTTTGTTGTTTGTTTTTCCCTTCGTTAATAAATACTCACCTGCACCAGAACTGCCGCGTCCTGGTCCTAAATATTCCACACGGCTTGCCCCGGCAAACCGTGACAGGCTGGACTTCCAAGGCTTTGATTATGTCACCCTTCACTTTAGTGACAAGGTGAGGTATCAGCTTCTCTGTCAAGGTGGTCCTAGACACAGGAGTGTATTTGCTATCCAAGACATTCAGGAAGTGTCTAAAATGTGGATTCTCAACGATAGACAGGGGGAGAGAGCATCCAACTATAAGGTCCTGGAGGATGGACTGGGTGATGGCCTGTTGCCTGGGTGAATTTGGGGAAAATAAGTGGATGCTTGGAGCAAACAATGATAATTGAGGCTGTGTAGGATTGACCGCTATCACTGATGTTGCAGATCCTGCTTTGTACTCCAAGTACCTACAAAACAGGGAAATAGGAACCTGTAAAACATCTGTTTCTATTCAACCACAAAAACTACTGTATCTTACAAGCACAGTAATTTTAAACCTATCAATGAGGGCTGTTAGCCGAGCAGTGTTATAGGGACACTCTTGAAACGCCTGTCCTTACTTACGAGTCAGCAACCACATAAATATGCCCATTAAAGTCGACAACAAACCACACCATACCAGCCCTTAAAGTGCTCACTGAAATGGTTTCGATAAATTTCTGCTCAATGAATTCACCAAAATACCTAAAGTTAGTGAAAACTGTTTAAGTAGCTGATAGCCACTGCTAGCGCTAGCTACCTGTACATAGCATGTAACGTAACGTTAGTTACAATCTTCACAAGTTAAGTCTGCAGGGACGGTTGCTAAAAAACTGTCCCTACATAATTTATAACGCTTGAAGAACACATTATAAATAACAATATTACATAAACATGACCTGGTCATGTGAGGTTGGAAAGGTAGTTAGAAGAGTTTGAAGATGGCTAGATGGCTGCTGGCTAGCTTACCTTTGAGGGTGTTTGCGCTCCAGGTGCCTGGTGAAGGTTGAGGTAGTCCCGGCTGTCTCGGTCAAGGGGACTTTGCAAAACCTGCACTTTGCCGAATGCTTCTTTTTTGCATTTACCGAAAACTCTTTGTGTTCTATGAACGCAAACTTTATGACAGACGAAGTCGCTGACATTTCTGTAACTTACTGACCGGGCATACTGCTCAATCTAATGGGTTGCATTTAGTTGTGTTTGAAGGGCGCGGAAGGCGAAATAATAAAATACCACAATGTGGAGGGATTTGAGCGTGGCTGAGCCACTGTGTGTCGCTGTGTGAGAGCTGAGCAGCGAAAGGAAATTAAGTGACTCAATGGGAGTCGACTATTCTGATTCACTACAAAGCGCTCTCTAAGCACGGCTCTTAGAGTGTAGAATAATAAAGGGGATGTTTTTCTTTTCTTGATTCATTATTTTAATATGACATTATTAGTTTATTAGAATCATATAATCAGCTTTGCATTAAACATTTATTGAAGTTTTTGACCTTACGTTACCCTTTGGATTACAGTGATTGTTATAACGTTAGATTAATCTTTTGCTTACAGGTACCAGAATAAAGTGATTTTTCATTGCAGGTGTAACCATGATCATCTCACACACATTGCAATTTGTTGCTCATTATAGAGTTGTGTTCAAAGCCGATAAAGGGTTAAGAGCTACAGTCAGCGTTATGTCTGAACTGATCTATGGCGGGGAAAGGTTTTGAGCATGGAAGGCCGCACACGCTTACATAACACTGATATGAGGTTATTTTTTGTGATCTTGTGTTCAGTTATATATTTCTTGTTTTGGTTTAAGTAGAGGTAGTTCACCTAAACAATAATCATTTAAGCAGTAGTCATTTAAACAATATTCATTTAATATTACACATTTGTGCCAGAGCAGCATATTGTGATCATTTTAATCAAACTGGAAATCCTTGTAGCTGCAATGTTGTGTCTCAGCGGGGACGGTTGGTTCCAAGAGCCGGGTGGGAGGCTGTGCCTGGCCTCGGGAAGGAGACAATGTTATTTTTCTGTGTTAAACAAAATTGTCAACATTGATTGTATTCCACCTGTCATTACGCATGAAGGGGCGTTCTAATACCCTGATTTCATAAAACTATTGAGATGTGTTTTTTGAGGTGAGATCTGATGCTGTCTGCATACAGTGTCCATCTCCCACGCGTGTGATCATTAAAATCATTGTTTGACTGAACCCGACCGGACCAGTGTTGTTCTTTTGGTTTTTCATCTTGTCTCCATCCCCAATATTTTGAACTCGTAACAAGAGCTAAAGCTTTAGCGCATGATACATTATCGAACGTTACGTTGTGTGTCATGGATACTGTTGACTCCAAATCTCCCGACCACTATGTTGATCTGAGACAGCAAGACCGAGACAGCGAGACCAAGACAAGACCGAGACCAAAGTCCATCGAGACCAAGACAAGACCAAGACAAAAGTACGTCGAGACCAAGACAAGACCAAGACAAAAGTCCGTTGAGACTAAGACGAGACCAAGACCACGTAAAAGTGGTCTCGAGACCAAGACCGGTCTCGAGACATCCAACTCTAGTCCCAAGAGGGAGAAAGTACAAGGTCAGGGAGAACCAGATAAGGAAACAGATAGGGAACAGTGACAGGCAAAACAAACTGTTAACTTGCTTGAGAGAGTTGATCACCAAAAAGTGATAGACAGATTTGCGAACCTCAAGGTGAGGCGACGTAGGTTAAAATAAAATAAAAAATCTGCAGAGCCATAGTAGTATCTGCAGTAAAGATCTTTTCATACATTGTACCATAGGCAAAGTTGCCTCCAGTTTTTATAATTTTTCTCTCAATATTTTGTACATTTGTACATTTCAAGGACTCTGTTTTTGGAGTGTATTTTTATGTATCTGTATTGTATTATACATACATATTAAAAGTGAATCTCTGTCCAAAAAATGCACTCAGTTTACTTTTTACTCACTATGAGCATCATTCATTATTCTCCTGCAGTAATTAAGGTTAGGATATTTTTTTTATTCCAATCCATTCTTCTTTTGCAGCATTTAAATAACCTTTATTTGATTTGATGGTTTTGTTACAGACTGTTACAGTGTTTTTCTTTTCTTTCACAAATGTGGGATTAAATTGTGTTAAAATGTACAAAACAGTGATGTCATGTTTTGTGACGAGGACCCAGGCACAGAGAGACTTGATGATTTTAAGAATCTTATGATTTAATAAAGAAATTTGCAGACCTGCACAGAGATGCTAAAATTATGATGACTGATAATGGAGACGAGGACAACAGACGACGAGGACAGGGAGGAACAGGTTTAAATGCACCAAGGAGACAGTCAGAGGGAACTCGGGACAACTGGAGACATTTAAGGATGCAGGGACTGACAGAGACGGGGAAGAAGTCTCATCGTGACGAGTAAAGTTGATCTTGCCTGGCTGAGCAGCTCTCTGGGTGCTCAGCACCTCAAACCTCTGATTAGGGATGGGTACCGGTATCCGGTGCCATGATGGCACCGGTTCTGACATAAACGGTAGTAACCAGACCGAAAAGCAGCGCACATTTCGGTGCTTTATTTCGGTGCTTTTTTTTCCTGAGATGTGATACACTTTGAATTCTAGCCAATCATTTTACGTTTCTGAGGATAGTAGGCGGGTCCAGGTACGTACGTTCTTTTAGAGCAGAGCTACAGATTAAAAATGTCCAAGGCGAAGCGGTCAAAAGTCTGGCTGTACTTCACAGCAAAATATGCAGCAGCCTGCAACAAGTGCTTTAAGGTGATACTGTGCAAAGGAGGTAACACCTCAAATCCGATGAAACACCTGGCGACGCATAGCGCTTTTTTTTAAAAGCCGAAAAATGCGCCGTATTTGATAGCTTGCTGCGAGACCTCACACCGAGCACATCTACTGCGGGTGTGGTGCCTGTTATCGGACCCGGAGTTAGCAACATCCCCCAAAAACCTGAAGAGGAGAGTCCTGGTCCCTAGCCCTGCCAGTGTAGCAGAAAGGATGACGGATGATGATGGCAGCAGCAGCCGTTCTTCTCTGCGTGAGTAGCTTAATGTTGTTCGTGTATAATTTACGTTGAGTAGGCTAACCACGTTATTACATTAATGCATGTAAGGTGAACTAGCAAACACCTTCGTAGTTACATGCGGCTGTCTTCTTGTTTGATGGCAGATACTCCCGTCACCCTGGCCAAAAAGGCTAAAATGACCAAAGAAAAAGTGGAAAACAGCTAAACATGAGAGGTTCTTGGACAGAGTTTGTGTTTTTTCCATTGTTTAAGCACTGCTTCCAGCCAAGAGTGATACCATATATGCCCTATAGCTGCAGAAAAGGCTAACATTGTTATCTTTTTACAAAAAACAGCTGAACATGAGAGGTTTTTGGACCAATTTTGTGTTCTCCATTCTTTAAGCACCGGTTTGAGCACCGTTTAAGCACCGGCACCGTCTCAAAAGTACCGGTTTGGCACCGGTATCGGATAAAACCTAAACGATACCCATCCCTACCTCTGATCCTTGAATCTCCCCTGGAACTTGATGTAAAAACAAGAAGCTGTATTTGCTTTGGAGTACAAAAAGTTGCTCCTTTTAATGAAATGCTAAGAAAAACATTAGAAATATGCTGTCTTTGAATTATCTTTAAGCTACGACTGAATTCTTCTGAAGACAAGTTAGACACAACATATAAAAGCCCTTAAACAGGAAAACTGCTAGAAGACAAATTACTTCATTCATGCAATCTAACATTCGATCATTTGGTAGTTAGTGCTGACCTATATGTGTAACCTTCCCGTCCATGTGTATGCTTCATTTTGTTTCCACTGGATTCCTGAACTTATTCCTCGGTGATGACATGAATTGAAACGGTGACGTCTGCAGTAAAGTGTGAGTCCAATTAAAGCTTAATAAATAATTTGGTCACATAGACACGCTTGCTCTGTCTCTGACACACTCACTGTAACAGGGCAGCCCTTAGCAGCTGGAAACACAGTGAGACAGACCAAGGCAAGTGTAGTGGAACAAAGTATTTATTTGCTATATGGCTCTCCTTAAAACAATTAACTTGTCGAGCTTCTTCACAGCACAAAAAATCCCCTAATGACAACTGGCAGCCTTAAATATGTTCAGCTGTCACAGACTTAACCATTATTCCACTCTCAGGTAAATTCTTAAATCCCAACCTTCCACCACAGTATACAATATATCAATAAGAATAAATAAATACATAAATACATCTTCACATTTACATATTAATAAATATTTCACACTTTAATGTTACACAAAACCCAATATTATAAAAACCCAGAAACCCAAGCACAACAAGATTCACCACACTCTCTTTACCCATGGTCTCTCCCGGAACCTTTAAATGGTGTCTGGACCCCCGGGGAAACATTTGCCCAAACACCTTGAAGAGGACACAGGCAAGAAAGGTGAGTAATCATTAACTTACAAACACTTATTTGCACCACTTTTATCCCTAGATTTCACACACACATTTGCATTAGTTTTCCTTATTGGTAAACCTTAATCACAATCACCATTCTTCTCTCCTGACAGACAACCACCACATTCCTTGATGAGGAGCAGCTGTGCAGGATCTGAAACAAGGCCACCAACTGATTTTAAAATTCCCAATAAATAGTCAATAAATATTTAAACTTCTTGTGTGCAAATCCATGCTTAAAGTGCAATGCTCATAAAGTGCTTGATAAGGTGCTTTTAATAAAGTGAAAGGTGTGCTCTAAAGTGCTATACAGACAATACAATATAAATAAATGCAGTAAGGGAGTCCTCTTCCTTACACTCACACAAAAACACTTATAGCTACTGTGCCAGCTCTTCTACTGATTAAAGAGTCGCATTGCCTTTTAGATTTTTGTTTCTTTTTTGTTTTGTATATATCCCTTAGGTTGCTTCAGCAGTTGGTTCTAATAATTTAAAGCCAGCTTGTTATTATTGTGCCTTTGTTTAAAGAGAGGGAGCGACACACTGAGAGCAGGTCTGCAGTAGGGTTGCCAACTCCCTGAAAAATAAATAAGGGACACCTCGTGGCCAGGGCCGGGCGACCCAGTTGTCTTCACCCTTCCCAGTGTGGTGAATTTTCTAACTCTTTTTTTGTGTGTGAAATTATTTTTTTAACCATTTGACTTGAAGTTGATTTAAGTAGATGCATATTCTATTCTTTGTGATATCAACACATGTGAAACAAATGATCATTTAGCCATTTATTTTTAGCTCAAAATGACAACATTAACACAATAAAACAGGTCTCTTTCTTAAACAGAAGCCTGTCATGCTTAACTTTTGAGAATATAAGTAAATCTTTCTTTAAAAGCACTCTGTCCTGCTTAACTTAAAATAATAGAAAACAATAGAAAGAAAAATATTCTTGTAACAGTGCACATTTAGTGCATTTAGTACAATTGGCTTCAGTTGAGGTATTATTTCAGTTTTTCTAATGCTAATCAGCTGCTCCTGTTTGTAAACCCGCTTGTTCCCATGATTACGCATCATAACTCATCATCATTATTCATCTATGTATTACTTTTATGTATTAGTCATCTATTTGTTGTAATCATCTATCCTTGCAGTTGTTTATTACACAAAATAAATTATATTATCACACTTCTGGCCACATAGCGCTGATATTCACTGCACATGCCCATATTAACGTTTTCCAGCCAGGTGTTTTCCTTTTCCCATTCTTCCCTTTCTCTGAGGGGAACAAACATTGCTGCTCTAGTGCTGGGCTCACACTGTGCGATTTTTGGCCCATTTTGAGCCGATTTTTGAGTGATCGGACCGATTTTGGCCTTCATCGTGCATCGTGTAGTATACGTGGGGTAACGAGAAGTGATTAACACCTCACGACCAGCTCCCGATCATCAATCGCTCGTGAGGGTCTCACCACAGCTGCTCACGCGCAAACACGTAAACGTTGGTGAAAAAGATGGAGCAGCACGGCTGTGCAGCGTGTGATCTGGACACAAGCGATGGAGGCACAACTTGTAGAACTTTGGAAAGCTCATCCGAGCCTTTTCGATGTGGCATCACAAAATTATCACGACCACAACAACCGTGAAAACAGTTGGATCTACATTGCTGCTCAATCACAGCTGCCTGATCAATGTTTTTCATTAGCAATTTAGCAAAGTTGATGGTGGTGGTGTGTCTGTGTGAGTGAAAGACAGAGAGAGAGAGCGACAGATTTTCTGTTATAACCTTCATGTTATGGAGGCACAGTGTGAGCACTCAGGTCGCATCAGAGCATCGGGCCGTATAGTGTGAGACCTGCATCGTGACATACCAACTTCTAACCCCTGCGAGTCAATCGTGCAGTTTGAGCAGGAGCTGAATAACGTGACTGAAAAAATCGCACAGTGTCTGCCCAGCTTTAGGTGTACTGTCGTCCGAGACTTGCACCGCAGTGTCTGCGTTTGTTCCCCTGTTGGCCATGCTTCTTGTTGTGGTCATCTGTTGTCTTCCGGTATTTTCTCCGCAAGCGACCTTTCCTCGACCAATGAGATGAGCGGTAATCTGAATTGTCATACTCGAATTGTCATAAGTGTGCTGTCAGCTCATTGGTCACAAAGCAGGAGAGGGGCTGGGAATTATGCTTTCAAACAAAGCGTTAATTCCATTAACATTTATAGACTACTTTTGATTCTCACTGTATTACGGGATAAAGTGCGTCCCTTATTAGCTCAATACGGGACGTGTGCTTTTGTTTCTAAATACGGGACGATTCCGTATTTTAAGGGACGGTTGGCAACCCTAGTCTGCAGAGATCTGAGCAAGAACAAACGCCAACGACTGAGTGACAGGGACTCTGTGTGTGTGTGTGTGTGTGTGTGAATCATAGCAAACACTGAAAGGCATTTCTTGGACGCAGTAATGAGTTTTGTTTGCTACAAAATAATTTCCCCCTCAAAATGCAACATTTGTTCTTGCAACAATTATTTTACACGCACAAACAGAAACGACAGTATAGAAACAGCAGATGGCGCTGCAGGCGCGGGGGAGGGTTTCCATCCGGGTCAACTGTCGTGGCCGTTTAGCACAGCGTCGCTGCTGGTGAGTTAACGTCACCCCTCCCCATTTTTAAAAAAATAAATAAAGTAAATGTATTTTAGATGTGCCGTGTCCAGACAGCAGGGATCCAGTTCTCGGGTTGAGCTCGCCTCTCAACAGCTGCTGTACGTGACGTCCTAATGTTATGCCCGTTTGTAGTCATCGGCAGGCCTCTTCATCACGTTTCTTTACGTGATCTCCATCTTTCCCAGTGTGACCGTGGGCAGCGTGGCCTGGTCCCCTCCACCTCAGCAGTCATGTGCCGCTGCTGGATGACGTATAAGCGTTAATGCTGTCAATGCAAAGCATTAAGTTTGAACCTCAGTCTCTCTGGTTCTGTTCACTCTGTGAGAAAGCTGCCTGTCAGTAGTGTCCACCCTCGGCTGCCGTGAGCATGCCAGCTACATTTGATTAGGTTTGAACGGCTGCTGTGGGGCTCGGCTCAGTGTTGCCAACTCCTCCGTAAGGAAAATCGCTATTGGCTGTCCAAAAAGTCGCTAAATGACGTCATCACCTAATTTGTATAATTGGTCATGCTAATGTATTTGTAACCTACGCTGTTGGAGAGAGAAATAACATCGTGGAAGAGACAAAGTGAGTAAAAAACGTCCTAAATGCAGTTAGAATTTATTTAGAACTACAAATTAAATTTCTTTTAGCAATTATTGTTTTTTAATGCCACAATTCCAACCCTGATCCTCTATCCGGGTTTGGACCGGCAAAAGTGACATCATTTGCAGTTCGGACTCACAGATGTGAACATCTCCTGCAGCGGGGGGAGGACTATCCTCCGCCCGTGAGCGCTTTAGCACGGGTGAGGTGCCCACGGCAGCACCCGCTGCTTGTTGAGAGTAAGAGCAACACGCCCTTTCACATCAAAAAGTCGTCATAAATAAGTCTCCAAGAACACCAGAAAAAGTCGCCAGATTTGTCGCTAGTCGCTTTTTGGAAAAAAAAGTCGCTAAGTTGGCAACACTGGCTCGGCTCAGTTTCCCTGTCCGAGTTAACCGGAGCCTGTTAACCCTGCTTTGTCTCTAAACTCGCGCTTCTTTCAGGTGAGCAGGTGACTGATCTTCAGTTCCAGCATTAGATTTGATCATCCATGCAGGAAATCAGTTTCCATCATGAGACTGTGCTGTCAGATGTTCACATGCTCCGTCCCGGTGGACGCCACCTTATGACACACCTCAACAACGTTGGTCAACCTGGTGTGTATAATGATGTCACTGTCACAGCGTCATAATACTGAAGCTGTAGGTTGTTGTGACTAAGAATACGTTTCCTGTTAAACTTTGTTTTTGTTCTCCCAGAAGTTTCAGCTTATTCTGATTTTTTATAATTAGTGAAAAACAATCACAAAAAGAAAACATGACAACTATTATGAAAGTGTTTGGAGTGATTTTAGTCAAACTGCCAGTCCTCAGTGGCAGTTCACTGTTCATTGTGCTTTATTTTTGCTGCTGTGTACAGAATCCGTTGTCCACAACGTGACAATGACCAAATCAGTGTTTTTAATATAATTACAGTATGTACATGTTTTAAATGACAAAAAGGTAAAGCATTACTCACTTGTTTGTGACATTTTTGTACTTGGTAATTGATCGAAGCTGCTAAGATGAAGACCTGAGCGAAATAAAATGTCAAAATTGTCATTTGAAAATTCAAATTCAAAACATGTCAAAATGCAAATCATCTGATTGTTAAACTTGTACTGAATATGTGTTTTTTCAGTATGTATACTTGTGTACTTTTCAGTCTTCATGTCTAGGTTTGTGATCCTGGCAGAAAGATGTGACGAGCCAGGGAGTGACTTAAAACATGAAAGTGAAACCAGCCAAACAGTCAAACAAGCCACTGAAGAACCTGATGGAGAGGACAGAAAAGTAGAGTCGCTCTTGGATTTCGATGGAGATCTTGACATAATACATCGGTATGCAAAAACATTTTCTCAGTCAACTATTAAAAGCTGCTGGTTTGCTTGGGAAGGGTGTCATACAGGTTAAGACCATCCATATACTATTTCAACCTCTTCAGATCGTTTGTTTTATTAATGTGTTCATTATCATTGTGTAGAGTGCAGAAAATGTTACAAACCTAGTAGAGCAACTTCATCTTTACCTTAGAAATCGGTGTGCAGCGACAGATTCATAAGTTGTGTGGAAGAACACAAAACATTAAATTAATTAAATAAACATTAAATAATCAAACATTAAACTCAAACTCCGACCCATCTGCATATTACTGCTCAACTTGCTGCGTGGACTCGGTGGTGCTCCGGGGCATTGTCACTGTGGGCCCTGAATTCACTTTGTTGGGTTATGTGGAATGGGGGTGACTGCTGAGCCGGTTGTTTGCTGGCTTTCTCCTTCCAGGGATAGTCTTCTACCTCCTGACCCTCCCTATCCCCACTGTCTCATACAACACATCACTCAACATGTAAAGTGTGAGTGAGGGGGGGTCGTGGGTTGCGTAGGTTGTAGCGTGTAGGGCCATTCACGTGGCTGTGCTGGCTGCACTGCGCACTAACCCGCCCCTCCTTTTTAATTGCTCCGTAGTCATTACAGTTCAGCACACAGACTGAACGAGTCACCTGGATAAGTGAGGAAACTTTTCTCCCACTGAAAACTTTGTCTGTCTTTTGTTTTAATCCATTCATCATCATCATCAAACCAGAATGTCTGTATTACATAACAAAGGGAGAGTATATGGTCTGCAGTTCCAACTGAAATGCACAGAATGAGCTGTGTTTTTCTTTTTTGCTTCAGAAGGGCTGTCCTGGTTGACACGCCTCTGCAATGTTGCGTGGAGATCAGGGGCAGTACCTGTGGACTGGCAGACCGGGGTGGTGGTCCCCATCTTTAAGAAGGGGGACCGGAGGGTGTGTTCCAACTACAGGGGGATCACACTCCTCAGCCTCCCTGGGAAAGTCTATGCCAGGGTGCTGGAAAGGAGAGTTCGTCCGCTAGTCGAACCTCGGATACAGGAGGAATAATGCGGTTTTCGCGGAACACTGGACCAGCTCTTTATCCTCTCCAGGATACTTGAGGGTGCATGGGAGTTTGCCCAACCAGTCTACATGTGTTTTGTGGACTTGGAGAAGGCATTCGACCGTGTCCCTCGGGGTGTCCTGTGGGAGGTGTTGCGGCAGTATGGGGTGTCTGGCCCATTGCTACGGGCCATTCGATCCCTATACAACCGTTGCAAGAGCTTGGTTCGCATTGCCGGCAATAAGTCGGACTCGTTCCCGGTGGGTGATGGGCTCCACCAGGGCTGCCCTTTGTCTCCGGTTCTGTTCATAATTTTTATGGACAGGATTTCTAGGCGCAGCCAAGTGGCGGAGGGCTTTCGCTTTGGTGGCCTCAGAATCTCATCTCTGATTTTTGCAGATGATGTGGTTCTGTTGGCTTCATCGGGTGAGGGCCTCCAGCTCGCACTGGAACGGTTCGCAGCCGAGTGTGAAGCAGCGGGAATGAGGATCAGCACCTCCAAATCTGAGGCCATGGTTCTCAGCCGGAAAAGGGTGGAGTGCCCACTCCGGGTCGGGGATGAGTTCCTGCCCCAAGTGGAGGAGTTCAAGTATCTCGGGGTCTTGTTCGCGAGTGATGGGAGAAGGGAGCCGGAGATCGACAGACGGATTGGGGCTGCAGCTGCAGTGATGCGGACGCTGCACCGGTCCGTCGTGGTGAAGAGGGAGCTGAGTGTAAAAGCGAAGCTCTCAATTTACCGGTCGATCTACGCCCCTACCCTCACCTATGGCCACGAGCTGTGGGTAGTGACCGAAAGAACGAGATCGCGGATACAAGCGGCAGAAATGAGCTTCCTCCGAAGGGTGGCTGGCCTCTCCCTTAGAGATAGGGTGAGAAGTTCGGCCATCCGGGAGGGGCTCAGAGTAGAGCCGCTGCTGCTCCACATCGAAAGGAGCCAGCTGAGGTGGTTCGGGCATCTGACAAGGATGCCCCCTGGGCGCCTCCTGGGTGAGGTGTTCCAGGCATGTCCCACCGGGAGGAGGCCCCGGGGCAGACCCAGGACACGCTGGAGAGATTATATCTCTCGGCTGGCCTGGGAACGCCTTGGTATTCCCCCGGATAAGCTGGAGGAGGTGGCTGGGGAGAGGGAGGTCTGGGCCTCTTTGCTTAGGCTGCTGCCCCCGCGACCCGGCCCCGGATAAAGCGGATGAAGATGGATGGATGGATGGATGGCTTCAGAAGGACATTTTAGATATATTGTTCAAACCGTGTCAGCTCAATTTTTATAAATTTGGTGTAAGATGATATTCCTGTTTTGCCTTTCAGGAAATAGTTTGTTGGTGAAACAGTTTCTTTAAAAAAAATTATTCTTAGATTTCTTGACATCCTTTGGATTGACACTGTAGGCCTAGATGTTGATTTGCTGTTATATTTTTGTTAGAAATGCAAATTATTTGTGTAGTGCGTCAGTGAAATATGATTTTGAAGGATTAAAAGTGTGTTTAGGAGAGTTGTTCATAATCTAATAATCACTAGCAACTATTAAAGCAGACCATATATTCTCTCAAACCACACTTTGCAGAACAAGGACCGACTCTTGAACATGATGTCCTTATTATTCCAGTTTATCTTCTGTGTGATGACAACTTGGAACACACAGTGGATTCCATCATACCAGTGTTTGTTTGTGGAAGTCTGCTGTGTTTGGTAGAACTTGGTGTTTTTAATAAAGACATTTCTGGGATCTCATTTCCCCCCCAGTCTATCAAAGTAGTAGGCTTTGTTAAGAAAGAAGGGTCCAATCACACCATGCACTTCTAATGGTGTAGATTTTTACATACAACACACAAAAGTACACCCTGAGAGGTGTAGTGAATCCAGGTGTTTCAGTTGCTTCCATGGTGACAGGTGTATTAAATCAAGCACCGGGGCACGCAGACTGCTTCTACAAACATTCGTGAAAGAATAGATCACTCACAGGAGCTCAGTGAATTCTAGTGTGCTACCATAATAGGACGCTACCTGTGCAACAAGTCCAGTCAGGAAATTTCCTTGCTACTAAATGTTCTACAGTTAGCTGTTAGTGGTATTACAACAAATTCTTCATAAATGTTGGCCCTGAACTAGCAGCGGACATCCCGTGTCATAAAAATGAAAATATCAGTAATATAAAATCAAATCCCTTTTCACTGTTCCTCTCAGCTACAAATGAGCAAGAAGTAATAAATATCACATTAAAATGTAAAAGTAAGTCTTCAATGGATTATCATGACATAAATATGTCTGTAGTTAAACAGGTTATTCTGAATATTGTTAGTCCCTTAACATATATCTGTAATTTATCATTTCAGTCCGGTTGTTTTCCAAAAAAAATGAAAATTGCAAAAGTAATACCACTATATAAAAGTAATGACAAACACAGTTTTACCAATTATAGGCCTATTTCTCTACTGCCTCAATTCTCAAAAATTCTAGAAAAACTTTTTAATTCAAGATTAGAAAAATTCCTTGAAAAACATCAAATAATAAATGTTGGTCAGTATGGTTTCAGAACGCAAAGAACCACTTCAATGGCGATAATTGAGGCAGTAGAAGAAATTACTGATACACTGGATAAAAATAAATATGCAGTTGGTATTTTTGTTGATCTCAAAAAGGCCTTCGACACAATCAATCACTCAATATTATTGGATAAATTGGAAAGATATGGTATTCGAGGGAAAGCTGGTAACTGGTTAAAAAGTTACCTAACGGGTCGGGAACAATATGTTAGCATAGGGCATTACCACTCAGAGAAACTTGGTATTACATGTGGTGTTCCCCAAGGGTCAGTGTTGGGACCAAAACTTTTCAATGTATACATAAATGATATTTTTGATGTTTCTCAAGTACTTAAACTCATACTGTTCGCAGATGACACCAACATATTTTTCAGTAGTGATGATTAAGATAAGATAAGATAGAACTTTATTAATCCCTCGGGTGGGTTCCTCTGGGAAATTCGATTTCCAAAAAAAGCACAGCAACGACCGAAGTTACAGTTACAGAACTGTTATATATATATATATATATATACACACACACACACACACACACACACACACACACACACACACACACATATAAATACAGAGACAAATATAAATAAAATATACAAAGGGGATAAATAGAATAAATAGGAATAAAAAATAAAAATACAAGTGAATTGCACATTTCACGTATTGAGTCTATTGCACTGTTGACTATACTGATCTTGTAATGACCGTAAACAGGGAGCTAAAATTAATAAAAAAAGGGATGGACATAAATAAATTATCATTAAATATAAATAAAACTAAAGCAATGTTTTTTGGTAATTTAAAATATAATATAGAATTACCAATTATCATTGAAGGTGTACCAATTGATAATGTGAGTGAAAACAAATTTTTGGGAGTCATAATTGATAACAAAATTTCATGGAAACCCCACGTCAGACACATAAAAACCAAAATTTCCAGAAGCCTCGCAGTTTTGAACAAAGTGAAACAATTCCTTGATAAAGATGCACTTCGTACTCTGTACTGTACCCTGGTTCTTCCATATCTTACATATTGTGTGGAAGTGTGGGGAAATACATATAAAAATACAACTAATCCATTAGTCACAGTACAGAAACGAGCACTGCGTATTATTCACAAGGCTGGTTATCTAGATCATACTCACAAATTCTTTCTTCAGGCAAAGTTACTTAAATTCCAGGATCTGGTTAATTACAATACATCCATAATTTTGTATAAAGCTTTTACTAAACTTTTACCGGCAAATTTACAAACTAGATTTGAAATTCGAGAAAAGGTTTATAATGTGAGAGGCTTTGGAGAATTCAAATTACCCAGAACTCGAACAACCCGTAAAGGCTTTTGTGTGTCTGTATGTGGTGTGAAAATCTGGAACAGTCTGAGTTTACAATTGAAACAATGCAAAAATATTCATAGATTTAAATTTCTCTCCAAACAGTTGGTCTGGTCACAGTATACTCAATGATGGGTTTTAGTGTGCTCTGTAATGTCTGTTCTCTTACCATTGCTGGTATGGATTCCAAAAAAAAAAAAAAAAGTGTGCGTATGTATGTACATATATGTACATGTGTGTGTAGATATATATGTATGTATATGTATGTGTGTTTGTTACTTGTAGTTATTACTGCCTGTTACCTGTGGTAATGCAATTTATAATTCATATATTCTGTATTCAGTTATGAAGGCTCTAATTGTTGGTTGCAAGCTGCCGTTTAGATGCTTGTATCTGCCCGGGGCTGTTGATGGGTCTGTATGCAATGATGGGCGTAGCTGCGGGAAGTTTATTGTTTTTTTTGTTGATGAGTGAGTATAGGGGTGGGATTTAATAAGTTTTCTTCGTCCCACTCCTTTTTCAGGCAATTTTTGTTTTTTGTTTTGTGCATTTTATGTCCAATATAGGTATTTGTTGTGCCTGAAAATGAACAAATAAATGAAATGAATAAATGAAATGAAAGTGGAAGCGATCCGAAACAACTGCATCTCAACCACGAAGTGGTAGGCTTCGTAATCAGAGAGCAGGGCAGTGGGTGCTTGGCCATATTTTGCTCTTGGTTTGCCAACTTGCCAGAATTTACCGCTTCAGACATCCAAACTTCATGTGGCGTTTAGATTAGCTCGAGAAAAATGTGTGGAGTGGGTTTCCATGGCTGAGCAGCTGCATCTAAGCATTACATCATAAAGTCCATAAAGATATGGATGAGTGAGTTTGGTGTGGAAGAGCTTGACTGGTCTGCACTGACCTGACCTGAACCTGATACAACACCTTTGGGATGAATTAGAGTGGAGACTGTGAGGCTGGCCTGCTTACCCAACATCAGTGCTTTGTAAGGAAGCTTACCAGAATAAAACCTTACCAGAGGAGTCGAGGCTGTTAAAGCTGCAAAGGTTGGTTTGACAAAATATTAAACCCTGTGGATTAAGGATGGGATTGGGTTGTTTGTGAAGGATCAGTGACACAGAATGTGGCAGCCACAAGGTTAAGTCTGGATGGCCTACAAGCACATGTTAAGTGAGAATTTCTTCCCAGCTGCTGCTACTGTTTGCAGGAAGGCCTGTTGGCTCCTGTTGGCCCTTTTTGTCCACTGTTGTCTGTCATGTTCAGTCGGTTCCCTCCCACGTGTCACCGCTGACACTGGAGCCTCTCCCAGCATACTTGGGTATCTACTGGCAGCAATATGACGTCAAACGCAAAACATTTCTTTGTCACTTTGGAATGAATCGGATCGCTGCAATGGTTTTCAGAGTGAAGGACTTACATCTGATGCGATCTTGGAAAAACAAAGCAAACCAAAACTAAATTGCAGGATCCACTTTATCCTGAAAAATAAAAAAATGTTGCTTTCTGGTGAAACTTGTGCCAATATGGTGTGGGGGCCACTTGGGAACTTCAGGTGGCATGCGTAGCTGCATTCACTGCTTCTTGCTTTAAAGGCTTACTGATGCTCACATGGTCTGAAATCAGACGTAGGAGTCACCTCGACCTTTCATTTCCCCCACATCAGATTTACTGGCTGCCCACAATTACTCCAGGATATCCCAGTTCTGGAGAGTCTGGTGTCAACTGGCAGTAATATTTTCTGTCAGACGGGTCCTAAACACCACATTGCAATGTTTTACCCCTGGAATGTCAGTTTCTTCCCAGTGTCTGTATCGTTGCACTAATTTTAGCCATGGCCCCGATTGCTTTGTTCAGTTTTGGAAAGAGAAACATGTATTCTATGAAAACAGTTTTGTCCAGTCAGAATTAGGATGGATGGAAACTTGAGGCGACTGTTGTTGTGATTTGGTGCTATATAAACACAATGAGTTGAGTAGAATTACCCTGGCTGCACAGTTTCCTGCATCTCTGTACCATTTTTATCAAACCCCACTCATCAGCTCCCTCGGACCCTTGTGCTGTAAGATGTAGTGAGTTTGTTTCTATGTGATCAGATGTGTCTGTGTGTCGCTGTGCAAGCTTCACCAGTTCATCACAAACAGGAAACTCAGCAGTCTGTTGGAACCTCCACTCACACGCATACAGCACCGGATCAGGTTTAACCATCTGCAACATTTCGTTCACTCGTGTTAAATCAAGCAATCTCTCCCTGACATGATGGCAGTCAACTAGGTTACATGTCTAATCTTAACCCAACAAGCTGAAAGGACAGATGACAACAGAATGTTTCAAAGATCCATATAAAAGACTTCATGTAGTATTGTTCAATCATTAGAAAGCAGCTTACAATTTTATTACCCACTAAGTGTATTGACGGTAGCACCAGAGGCTACTAAATAGTCAACCTATTGTCCTGCAACCTGGAGAGTTACCTCTCTGTCAGCAGTTGCTGAACTCAGCATTTAAGCTTTTCATTTTTAACAGTGATGAGAGACATGGCCATGTTCATGACCATAAGCTAGTCTTCACTGCATGTGTGTGTGTCTGTTAGTAGGCAGGTTAGTGCATTGTGTGTGTGTGTGTGTGTGTGTGTGTGTGTGTGTGTGTGTGTGTGTGTGTGTGTCATCATCTTCTTTTTGTTGCTATGCCGAGGACCATTCTCTCTCTCAGCCTCCAAGTCAGTTGGCCTCAGTCTCCTGCTTTTCAGGACAGTCCTGAGCCTTCATTGCCTTCATTGGTCCTCCAGGTTCTCTTCTGCTGCTGTCGCCACTCCCACATCCTGCATTGCTTCATGGTTGTGACATGTACATTGTCAGTTTTTCTTCAGCTTTCTCTTCCACAACCATTTTAACTCCACGTGTTGCACATCTCAAACTCAATCTTTTAAAGTCCATTCACACACAGTGATTTTGAAGCCTCTGATTTAGAGGACAGCTCTCTATCCATAGTAGAGTTTGTATATGCTGCTGCTCCTTTAAGGTCGAGGGCAATGCCGCTATCTGGCCACCTGCTGTTGACTCTTGATGTCAATGAAGTTGCTCTGGAAGTGTATTGTGCCGGCTGGGGGAGTGGTTGTCGCTGAAGCTTGTTTTCCTGGGTCATCTGGCATCGAAACCAAACCGACTGTCTGAGAAACATTGAAGGAAGGTTAAAACCTTTTCAATATCAAAGGTTGTGTGAGTACAGTCTTGTCTATGGGAGTGAAATGTGGTTGGGAGTGAGATTCCCACCATCATGTAGGCACCAGCTTGATAACAAAGCATGTTGTACCCTTGAGCAAAGCTTGCAGTCAGTTGTTTTCTCGTCTTCATACACTCTGTGTTTGTAGAAGAAAGTTACAAATACATATCAACACTACACAGGTTAGATGAGGTGAGAGACAAACACCACACATTAGAGCTGGGCGATAGAACGATAACGATATGTATCGCGATATAACTTTTACTCGATAGAGAAATTAAGCTATCGCGATAGACCTCGCCGCTCTTGTCCTCTTAAAAAAAAAAAAAAAAAAAAAGGTCAGCCAATCCAAACTAAGTAGCGCAGAGCCGAACCAATCACAGCCGCAGCGTCACGTCGCATGACTTGTTACGTACAGCACAAGTGCCAAGCCGCACGTGTGTTTGTTTGGGAAGCAGCCAGCGGGTAATGGAGGAAATGAGTGTGCCGACTAGAAAAATCAACCGAGCGTGACCGAAGAGAAAACAGATGATGGTTCCAATGCCGGAGAGATTGTCGAACGGAAGAGCCAAAGAAGTTCCGTAGTGTGAAGGTATTTCGGCTATTTCAAGTCTGACAAAAAACAGAGTAGCGTGCACTGTAAATTGTGCCGAAAGCAAGTCTGGAAATACAATAAACTGGTGCATGCGTCACACTGTGCGCCGCGTTATTGTTTCGGTGAAATGAATTTCTACAATACTGTTAATTCTACTCTCTGCAGTGTTTAAATGCTTACATATACACACAGTTACTGTCCCTCCACACTTACGACTCGGTTCTGCTTCTATGCCCCAGCTTTGTTTACTTTTTCCCACCGAGGCTTCTAGACTTCTGATTGGCCAACATTTCTGCACGGTTAGGAATCTAGCGCCACCTGCTGCTTTGGCATGTTCATAGCAGCGTTTTCCTTCATTTCTGCCTTTATGTGTGGACGGGATTATTTTTTAAAACGAAAACGGAAAATCTCCGTTTTCAAAAATACCCGTGTACGTGTGGACGTAGCCTCAGTCTCTGACTGGAAGCGCTAATTCGTCATTCGGCTTTTGTCAGACTAAAGTAACTGTTAAAACTGTTTGAAAAGCTAAGCTATACAACAAGGAGAGATTGAGAATTTCCTTTTAGTTCTCAGTTTATTTGATATTGACAAAAGTTAGTCAGTTTTGTCTGTTCTTCTGTAAAACAAACTAAGATTTATTTTTAGAATTAATATTTTGTTTCTAAGTGGAATTGACAATTTAGTAGTCTGTTTCGTTTGTTCTATTTTGAAACTTAAACGCTTTAGCGGCTGCCTTTTGTGTAGTTTGCAATATTTGCCTTTATTTATCTGAAAAAGTCTCATGTTCCTTAAGTACATCTACCCTGTTGAACTTATTATGGGAAATAAATATTTAAATAAAAACAAGCTGCTGATTATTTCACATTTTACTTGTGAGCAACGGCACATTTAAATCTTACAAATATAGTTATTTGGCTTATATCGTGATAGATATCGTTATCGCCTGAAATGAAAAAAACATATCGTGATGTGAAAAAATCTCATATCGCCCAGCTCTACCACACATCTTCAGCTCTGTCTTGTGTCAGTGATGTGTCGTCATCTGGTTTGTTGTAGTCAGTAGACTTACATTAGTTTATGTCAGCTCACTAGTAGAACCAATAACTCGGGAGCCTAAGGACACTCAAACTAATAATAAGTTTAATGAGTTTTATGTTAAGAAATCAAGGATATACTGTCTACTTTCACTGTTTGTGTCTTTAGCGGTCATTGGCTCAGTGTTGTTTGGCTAGCTGCACCGAAACTGGAAAATCCAGCTGTTACCTGCAATGTTTGGATCAGTGAGGCGTCGCCTTTCTCACCCGACGGCACGGACACGGTCGGGGCTGAAAGCCGACAGCTCGCTGATTCTGATGTGTCGGCGGGTCGAGCTTTGTGTTCACGCCCTTTTTGCGCTGATTCTAAAGCTGCAGGTTTGATCTCTCTCTCTCGCTCTCTGTCTCTCGCTCTCTGTCTCTCGCTCTCTCGCTCTCTCTCGCTCTCTCGCTCTCTCGCTCTCTCTCGCTCTCTTGCTCTCTCTCGCTCTCTCGCTCTCGCTCTCTTTCTCTCTCTCTCGCTCGCTCTCGCGCTCTCTCTCTCGCGCTCTCGCTCTCTTTCTCTCTCGCTCTCTCGCTCTCGCTCTCTCTCTCTCTCTCTCGCTCTCTCGCTCTCGCTCTCTCTCTCTCGCTCTCTCTCGCTCTCTCGCTCTCTCGCGCTCTCGCTCTCTCTCGCTCTCTCTCGCTCTCTCGCTCTCGCTCTCTCTCTCTCGCTCTCTCTCGCTCTCTCTCGCTCTCTCGCTCTCTCTCTCTCTCTCTCTCTCTCTCTCTCTCTCTCTCTCTCTCTCTCGCTCTCTCTCTACTTCAACAACAGTTTCCTGTCTCTCCCCGGCTGCTGAACAAATTTAAACTTTTTAAAATGATACAAAATGCAAAACGCTGTGTCTGTAATAAAACCGCTGTAACGTCAGATGTGATGTTCATATGTTGATTAATGGTTTTCTTTCGTTTTTGATGTACTGCAGAATATTTTTATAAAATCCCAGAACAGGAAAACCACCTTCATGTTTTTCTGTGTTTTATCTTCAGCTGCTTTGACACAAAGGCCTCTGCTGTGATGCTCACACCTGTGATAAAGTCTGGAAAGTGTCAGCTTCCTTTTTATTGATACAAAAATATGTAAATGTGCTGATCTGAATTATAATATTTCTGACTGTGTGAGGCAAAATTTCCCAGATTCAAATCGAATTGAATCAAATCGATTCTAGAAATCAGTGACGATACCCAGCCCTAGTTACTGGTTCTGTTCTGTGAGCTAACTTAAACTAATTTATGCCAGTTTTTGAGAGCAGAGCTCCATGGTGTAAAGTAGCCTTCATACATGTAATGTTTCTTTTCCACTTTAAGATGATTTAAGAATAAAGGGCTTTGTTTAAAAAAGAAGAGTATTCCTTCAGTAATTATTCAAATTCCAAAAATAGCAGACCTACACTAAGACAAAAGAAATGTGCAGCTGTTCACATATCTGTAAGTAAAATGCTGTAACTTTTCTGGAGAATTAGCAACATAAAAATGAAAAATGCAGCTTAGTTATTGTTTTTTTTCTGTTGATGAATGTGATATTTTGTTATTTCTCAGACCTCGGCCAAACCTTACAGAGGGCAGCAGTCGGGACTGGACTCGCCCAGTAGTTCTCAAACAGTCTAATGATGCAATGGAACAAGAAGAAGAGAGTCACTGGTTAAAAGATGTCATAAGGATTGGTAAGAATCTTGATTTTATATTGTTTCTTTTAAAAAAAAACCTCATAAATATTATTATTGTTATCATGAGTGCAGATAGTAGAAAAATTGTCTTTGTATGGTAATAGAATTTGTAATTTAAAGAAAAGAGCTGTCCACAAAAGAGGAGCATGACATGTACCCAAAGCTGCAAAATGGAAGTCAAGGGACAGTATTCAACCAGCAAATACTGCAAACAGAGAAAAAGTCTAAAGCTAGTTTAACAAAACTGCTCTGGTGCGTCACAGTGGGCTCGTCACAGCAACACAGGCAGAGTAGATGATAAATGCTCTGGGACTTCAGGCCTGCCTGGTGGAATACAGTCTGGCAGTGCAGCTGAAGGGAAGCCTGGCAGAGCAGGTGTAAAGGTGACTTCAGGTGTGACTGGCCAGACAGGATCAGAGAGGTGCAGCCTGCTGGAGGCAGTGAGCAGCTACACTGCTACATGCACAGAGGATGCCACTGTGAGACCATCACTGCATGTGTCGACGAGAAACCCTGGATTACCAGTGAGGTGCGCTCACTGCTGACAGCCCGAGATGCAGCTTTAAGTGCAGGGGATGAGACTGCGAAACGCACCTTTGCAGAGAGAGTCCAGGGACACCTCTGTGAGACAGGAAACCTCAGCATAGTGCTGTGAGCAAAGAAACCAGTTGTATCCTGATACCATCCCGTCGCATTGACAACAATGCTGATAAAGTGTTTTGAATGGCTCGTGGTCACCTGTCTATGCATGTGCAAGAACGTGTGTGTGTGTGTGTGTGTGTGCGTGCGTGCGTGCGTGCGTGCGTGTGATGGGGTGTGTTTGTGTGACCTCCTGCTCACCAAAAGGATCATAAAAGCAGGAAGCTTACCACACAACAAACAGATCTTTCAGATAGCATGTATCTACAATAAAACCAGTGTCTGGAGAGGTGGTCAGAGACAAAGGAATGTCTTTGATCCTACAGTTTGAAACAATGTAGAGATGGTAAGCATAAAAACATTTAACAATTCGCTTTAACATACCTCCTTTTTTTATTTTATTCTTTTGTAATTTTATTTAAACTGCACTTAATTTTGTTGTACTTGTTACAAAGAAAATAAAGATATTCTGATTACTTTAAAGTTTTTACTTACTGATCATTCGCACACATTTATTTACTTATTTAACTGTAAACTTTAGGTGAGGATTTAATAGTGATACGTCTGGGATGGATGAGTGTAGGGAGGGTTTGCATATTGTCTGTGTGTGTGTGTTATCATATTTGTTGCGCCTGGAGAAACGTCTCTTCATTTTGCTTGCACTACAATTGTATGCACAACAAATTGACAAAAAAGCTCGATTTGATCTCTAAGGGAGAGCCCAGCTCTCACTTCACCACAACAATTCAGTACAGGATCCGCATCACTGCGGACACCACCCAAATTCATCTGCCAGCAATGTTCCCTCTAATGTTTCATGTGTATGAGCGAACACACAAACTCCCTGAGCGATCCCACTGTGAGCGACAGCAGACGTGTGCACTGTGGTCACGCCAGCATCGAATCCACCCAAGTTACATGTTTATTAAAATAATCAAATTACAGCATTTACATTTATGTTGGACTACTTTTAATTAACTGCTTTAGCCCACTTACAATGAAAATTTAAATAAATCTTGTTCATGACCTGTAGCATGTTAACACTATTGGAAGTAAAAATAACTTGAACTCCAATTTTGAAAACACGACTTTCTGTTTTTTTGCTCTGACTTGTATTATGAGTCTGTAACTCTGTCTGCAAAATACAGTAAATAATGACCAATGTTGGGCAGTTAATGATATAGTTACTTCTTCAAAAAAGTTACTGAGTTATGCAAACAAAGTTTTTTGCAGCTGTTTACCTAAAAATGCAGCCAAGGCGTTTTTAAACAAACATTTCAAACTATTTACAGAACAATCAGCTGTTCTGCATCTAATCTGATGCCACACAAATTATTTGTGCCGCTCCAAAAAATAATTTCTGTCCACTATGAGATGAAGGAGAACAACAGCCTGATACCTGCAGGCCTGACAGCAGCAGATGTATCACTGCTGCAACACCTGTAACACTCAGCAGGCGCCTCATTGTTCTGACACACAACAACACTACTGACTACGCTACACACTAACTACACACTAACTACACACTGACTACACACTAACTACACAAGATTTGTGCTAAACGTCTCAAATCTCTCACATCTCAGGCTTTCGAGCGTTTTCCTTGTAAAACGCCGTTTTTACCGTTTCTTCCCGCAGTAAATATAAACAACGACAGTATTCAGGAAGAAAAACAAACATTGCAGATATTTTATCATAACTCTGGTTTTACGTGGCCGATCAACACAATTTAAAAACTGGTATAAAGTCCACACTTTTTCCGTCAGTTGTTCCGTCTGTCCTGCTCACATCTCCAATGGTTGTACACGTTGTCATTAACGTGGCTTCACTCCACATCAGCCGCTTTGCTAAAACACCGGTGTCGGCACATAAGGACGCTGTCATAGCCGGTCAACCACGTTGATCAGCTGCGTATATACGAATGTGAATCGCATCATTGGCTGGACTGTGGGATAAGGTGGCCTCGTTCTGATCCCATACGGGAGCAGCCAGTCACTGACTAACACTGCAAAACAGGATTGTTAAAGTATTCATTTTAATTTCAATTCAGGTAGATTTTTTTTTTGTGCGCAACGCAGATTTTCTGTGCGCAGAGACGTGCCAGCAGTGCACACGTGCGCAGCCTAGAGGGAACAGCCAGTCTCCAGTTAATTAAAAGTCGTCTAACATAAATGTAAATGCTGCAATTTGATTATTTTAATAAACCGTAACTTGGATGGATTGGATGGTGGCGTGACCACAGTGCACACGTCTGCTGTCGCTCACAGTGGTCCAAGGGACGCTCAGGGAGTTTGTGTGTTCGCTCAGACACATGAAACATTAGAGGGAACATTGCCCCTGAGATATTTGTACTCCACTTGGGCAGTAACTTGTTCCTCACCCAGAGTGAGCACTCACCCTGTTACAGCTGAGAAACTATGGACTTGGAGGTACTAATTCCCATTCCTGCTGCCTCACACTCAGCCGGACACTTCTCCAGTGCAGGGAGGAGGTCACCACCTGATGAAGCTAACGCAACCATATCATCTGCAAAAAAATGAAAGGGAAAAAACCAAAATGAAATCCTGAGTGGAGACCCTTCACCACTCGGCTACACCCAGATATTCTATCCATAAAAACTATGAACAGAACTGGTGACAAAGGGCAGGCTTGGAGGAGCCCAACACGTACCAGTAATGAGTTTGACTTACTGCTGGGGACACAAACCAAGTCTCGCTACAGTTGTGTAGGGACTAATGGCCTGTGTGTGGCCAGATACCCCATATACTGAAGCAACCCCCACAGTATACCCCAAGTCCACAAAACACATGTAGACTGGTTGGACAAACTCCCTCGCACCCTTCAATACCCTGGGAAGGATAAAGAGCTGGTCCAGAGTTCCAAGACCAGGACAAAAACCACGTTGTTCCTCCTGAATCTGAGATTCAGCTTTGAGCTCTCCTCTCCAAACTGAGAAGTTTGATCCCTCTTTAGATAGAGCACACCCTCCGGTCCCCCCTGCACCACCCCAGACCTCCTCGCGACGTTGCACAGACATGTCAGCCAGGGCAGCCCTACAACCTCCAGAGGCTTCAGGAACTCAGGGCGAATCTCATCCACCGCACAGGCCCTGCTACTATACAGTTGTTTAACCACATCAGTGACTTTAAGTTGTCCCTCTTCCCCAGACTCCACTTCCCTTTTTTGATTACCCACCAAACTCCTTCCACTCCCGGGTTTTGTTTCCTCTGGACTCCCACAGGCTAAAATTTGATCATCTTCCTCCTTCTTTTAATCACATTTTATACTTGATTTTATTCTTTAAAGGTAAACTACTTTTATTTCCAGTTTGGCATCAAACTTGTTCAATACTCATTGTACAAACTGGATAATGGAACAGGCTCATGCTCTGGGCCGCTCACGTGTAATGCACATCTTCATGTAAATGACAGTAAAATGTTTTCACCTGGTTTAGACAGCATCAGCTGTTAGAGAGCAAACTCACACCTGTCAGCACACATTTGAATTCATTTGAGTAGGACAGTGAAAATCAGAGATACCATTAAAAGACATGTTTGTAACTCTAGAACTTCAGCAAATTGCAAATGAATTATACTTCATACACAGACCAGCACCTGCACATGTTTTCTTTAATTTAAGACTAAATTAATGAAAAAAAATAAAAATGAATAGTCTGACATCCTAGGTGATAAATAGACTGGACAGGTCCTTATGTAGGACTTTCTACTCTGTTCAAACGCTTTCTACTACAAGCCTCCTTAAACTCATATTCACTGTTTGTTTTTCTGCTCCATCTCCTGAGCCCATGCTGTTCACTCATTGACAGAGCTGTTTATTAAAACAGCTGCTGGATACAAACACACAAACTTTATCAGTCAGTTGACAAAGGAAGATGACAGTAGTATCATAACAGGGTCATGTCCACAGACCTGGAGACACGAGGAGAGTTTTTGGATGTGTTTAATAAATGTGTCCAATCTATTCACAGAGCACACGATGGCCACACCCATGGAGGATGTTGGCAAACAGGTGAGTTTATTCTACCCGGCCTGGGTTTGAGTCTGACCCGCAGCCCTGTGCTGCATGTCTCCCCCTCTCTCTGTTTCCTGTCAGTCTCCACTGCATCTATCTGATAAAGCCAGAAAATAAATTGGATTAGACGGACTTTTTGAAAATTGTCTACATCCACTAGTATTTATCTTATATTAATGGAAGTGTACCATGAAATTCTTTGCATAATCAGTTGGAGTCAAATACAGCATCAGCTCATGTCTTCTTTGCTCACGTCAGGTGTGGCGTGGGGCATTATTCATGGTGGACTTCATCCTCTCAAACCCAGTCATGTTCAGAGGAGCTACAGTCCTAGAACTAGGAGCAGGGACAGGCTTAACCAGCATCATCACAGCAACCATAGCTAAAACAGTCTACTGCACAGGTACGATACCTTGAAGCACGTACTCTTCTGTTGTTAAACTTAAACACTGCAAACAACATTTACAAACTACCAGCAACATATCGGATGCTGAGTGCTCGCACTGTGGGCTTTGTTTTGTTATCCAGTGAAAGGAAAATAAAGATTGCAAACAAGGAGATGGGGGTTAGTGAAAACCACTGTTAGCTGCTGTGGGCAGTGCAAACTTACCTAACAGTTCGTTCTTATTTCACACTCTGTCCAGGACTTAGATCGAATAACAAATATTTGACTGTTTGTTTAGGGCTTTTTTTTTCATTTTTGTTTTACAGATGTGGGAGAAGACCTTCTACAGATGTGTAAAAGAAATGTAGCGTTAAATAAACACATGCTGAAGTCTGCAGGTGAGAAAGCTGTCAAATCAGCTACTCATGGGTTCCCTCGGTGTACAGACCACACACACTGCTGGAGACCATGCAGCCAGTCTGGGCTCAGTATCTGTCCCAAGGACACTTTGCTGTAGCTCCTGAGCCACAGCCATGCCTTTTGGCTTTGGAATATATTTACGTAGCTTAAAAAAAAAATAAATATATATATATATATATATATATATATATATATATATATATATATATATATGTATATGTATGTGTGTGTGTATATATGTGTGTGTGTATATATAGTTATTAAAATTTCCATCCTTTCACTCTCTAAATCACATGACAAACTGCAAAGATTCATCAAACTTAATGCAATCTTGTCTCTCCGTCAGATCACGAGGTGAAAGTAAGGCAGTTGGACTGGCTTCAGGATGACCTGTGCACAGGTAACACAGATATGTCATTTTATAAACCAACACGCTGTGCAAAGATAGGTGTGGACACATTTGGACAATAACAGCACTTCAGAAAATGTTGCTTGGATACGCAGAGATGGATTGAGGAAAAACGGTGATTGTCTTTAGGGCTGTCTCCTCCCTTTATTCCATCCTCTAAAGCAGAGTTTCAGGAGAGACATTTATATTCAACGTTTTGTCACTGTTATTAAGACCTGCATCTGACCAACCAATGCCTGTGCAAGCTTACCTCAGGGCCACATCTCAGAGGTCAGAAACCTTTGCTACCTTTACTGTGAAACTTCTTTCTAAGAATGTTCTTTATTCTTTATTACAAGTTTACTGTGACTGTAAGATTAGATAATGAAAAAAGACCAATCACAGTTATGTTTTATGCTTTTTGAGTCCTACTTGCATTATACAAAAAAGTAGCAAGCATTAAATTAGTATAGAATGAATGTTATTGTCAGAGTAAAAGTATTTATCTGAAGGTCTCTTTGAGTAAAGAAGGGAAATATCTCGGGTGTTGGAGGACTGGCTGTCTGTGTTTCCTTACACCAGAGGAAGCAGAGAGTCTGTGGCTTGACTCTGTGTTTGTAATGACAGTCACTGGGTCTGCTTGTGTTGCCTTGGGCTGCAACATGCCCAGCTTATACTCAAAGCCACCAGCTTCTAGGATTTTGGCAGATTGCGGTGAGTTGTGGAAGCCGGATCACATGCTGGCACCAGCTGGAACAGGCTGTAGCAGCTCCACTGCCCCAAGCAGGCGATAAAGGAAAAGAGCAGCTGTGGCTTCACTGTGGTCAGGCTGCTGTGGATCTTCATGATCAAAGTGACATTCATGCACTTGGAGCAGACCAGATGGAAAGAGAACATCCTCGCACTGTGCAGAGAGAAGTTGTGTGAAATCAACCTGTTGGTGGTAGATACCACCATCACTGGGGGTGAAGCCACTGACTAGGTTAAACGGCTGTACAGTGGCAGGGCCCCGGGGACATACTGCCCCAAGTGCAGGAGTTCAAGTATCTCAGAGGTCTTTTTCACAAGTGAGGGGAGCAAGAGAATAACGAAGGAACTGAGGTGGCGTCTGCAGTGATGCGATGCTGTACTGATCTGCTGTGGCACAGACAGAGCTGAGCATAAAAGCGAAGCTGTCAGTTTATCAGTCAGTCTACATTTCTACCCTCACCTATGATCACAGATACAAGCGTCGGAAATGAGTTTCCTTCAAAGAGTGGCTGAGCTCTCCCTCAGAGATGGGATGAGGAGCTTGATTCTTTAAGAGGAACTCTGATTAGAGCCTCTGCTCGTCCACGTTGAAAGGAGCCGGTTGAGGTGGTTTGGGCATCTGACTAGGATGCCTCCTTGGTGAGGTAATCTTGGCGTGTCCTACTGGGAAGAGGCCCGGGACTCAGGAGTCTGGACTCGCTGGAGAGATTCATCTCGTGGCTGGCTGGGAAAAATCTTGATTCCCACCTCAATGAGCTGGAGGTGGTGGGTGGAGTGAGGGAACACTGGGCTTCTCTGCGCAGAATGCGGCCTGCTTGACCGCAAAATGGCTGGATGGATGTAACAGACTTTAGTCTCCAGTTTGGATGTATGAGTTGATTGGTTAACCACCAATACACCGAACTAGAAACCAGTACGATAACTACTTTCCTTTGTCTGATCTTTGCAGATGCTGCTGTGGAGTTTAGTTGGACAAAGGAGGAGGTAGCAGATCTGAATAACACTAGCATCATAATTGCTGCTGATGGTAAGTCTTAAGGATGACATCTCTAAAAGATCAGAGCTCTTTTTCACCATGTATGCTCTACTCTGAGTTACTGAAAAAGGTGGGAAGGTTCTAGACAAGACACTGTGGGCAAACCTTTAAAATTATGTGCCTCACAGCGAGGTTTAAGCACCAGTTCGTTGTCAGAAACGCTACCATGCAAAGCCCAGAGTAGCACACAGTGTGAACTACTGAGATGCTGTATGTGGCAAAGGAGGCTCCAGACTGCTGAGCAACTGAAGCAACTCGTGAAGCGATTTGTAAAAAGCAGTTATTTACTGAGACAGTTTTGAGTTCAGACTTTAGAGTCATTTATGGAACCGTCAAATGCAGAAGCTCAGCAATAATTAGATTTCTTAATGTGTCACCAGTTTGTTATGATGATGATCTGACGGATGGCCTATTCCGAACACTGCACCGACTCTGCAGCAACTTTCCACACACCTGCACTGTCTTCATCTCCATTGAGAAAAGGTATGGTGAAAACATATATAGTATACCTGAGCATATTTGGCCTTATACACAGTGGAATGATCATGTTTCTTAAGCTGATAAAAATAGTGGGTCAGCCAACTCACACGAGAATGAGAAAATGTACAGGATTAATATTTCTCCCAGAGGTTCTGCAAACAAACAAACTTTAAACTTGACTCAGCATGAAACATACAGAGCATTAACTTCCACCCAACTACGACGATAAATTCAATTGATTTTCATTTATGTGGTGCTAGTTCACCACCGTAGTCACCTCAAGGTGTTTTATATTGTTAAGTCAAGACTCTGTAATAGAAATCGCACAACAGGTTGGGTGTGAGGGTAAAGAAAAGCAGAACAACTGAGACAAAACACAAACAATGTGAGAAGATACACGGTAATGATATGCAGTAGTGGGAAGTGAAAGGAGGAAAAAAAGCTTTTTGTGCATTATGGGAAACCCCGAGGAGCGAACCGTCACTAAAGGAGGGTTCAGGGTCACCTGATCCAGCCCTGACTAACCTCCTAAGACCCGAACTCTTCCACGGCAGCATTTTTAATTTCTCTTTGCTATTTGGGCTGATTGGGACCTGATGAATGTAAAAACAAAGAATTACCAGATTTTTTTTTTTTTACCTGATTTTTGTTTCTGAGAAAAATTAGATCCACATATGAGGACGTTTGTTTTAAATTTTGATAGATCAGTGGCAGCATAATGTCCTCGTAAGTGGAACTCAGGCCCTTGTAGAGCAAAATGTTGTATTTTGGTCTAAATAACCCAAAATGTGATGTCCACATATGTGGACGCAGGTCCTAGGAGGTTAAAAGTAGAGATAGTGTCTGTCTCCTGAATCCAAGCTGGAAGCTGGTTCCACAGAAGAGGGGCCTGAAAACTGAAACTTTATGAGAGGCTAAGAAAGTGTAACAACCACAGTAAAGCTGCATCAACACATGAAGCAGTTCTCAGCGTCAATGACATTGAGGCAACTTTGAGGTAAGAAATTGAAACGGCATCAGTAAGCGTGCTCGATGCTGCTGGTTGAGCAAGGACAGAGTAGAAAATACATTATTGGATCACCTCGTTCACCGGAGCCTGGGACGTGTCTCAGCTCTAAACCGATGCCCGAGGAGCTCGACTGCTGTGTAAGGCTGCACTCTGACCGCCGTGTTGGCAAAACAAAGGTTTTAAAACTCTGCTTAAATGTTCAAATAATCTCACTACCTCTACCAAAAATGTTCTGTAATTAACTTGACAACTTATTTAGCCGCTTCATATCACATGATAGGACTCCACCTTTGGCTAGTACACTTGCATTACAAGAGAGGGAGGCCACAAGTTCTCAGCCTCAAAGGGTACTGTGTGGATCTGTCCGTGATCTACAATTATAGCTGTAGTGTTCAGATGTTAAGAAGAAGAAATATACAAGGAATAATTTTCTTAGAATTTAAAACTGTCTGCAATACTGAACTGTTTATACCAGGCAAAAATGTCGAGAAGTTAAGCTATGGGAAAACTGTGGGCTTTCAGGAAATCTAACTCTACTTGTAAGTGATTCAGAGAACGCTTGGGAGAAAGTGCTGCTGTCAGATGAGACCAAAGTCGAGTTTGGCAACAGCCTGACCTGCTGTGTTAGAGGAAGAGAAATGCTGAGCCAGAAAACACCATCCCTTCAGTCCAGCACGGAGGTGGAGACATTATGCTTTGAAGCTGGTTATCTGCTTGGTCAGGGGTGGGCAACTCCAGGCCTCGAGGGCCAGTGTCCCTGCAGGTTTTAGATGTGTCCTTGAACCAACACAGCTGATTTAAATGGCTAAATTAGCTCCTCAACATGTCCTGAAGTTCTCCAGAGGCCTGGTAATGAACTAATCATATGATTCAGGTGTGTTGACCCAAGGTGAGATCTAAAACCTGCAGGACACCGGCCCTCACAGCCTGGAATTGCCCACCCCTGTGCTAGGTACATTATTTCAGGACAAATTTTCTGCAAAAACACAATGTTTAGTCTGTATAGATGTTACATGACAAGTCTGGATCTGGAAAAGTTGGGATTTTTTAATTCAATTCAATTTTATTTATATATATATATTTTGTGTCGCTGGTTTTTGCCACACGCTCAGTGTGTAATGGCTTTAAGGGTTAGCCTAACCCTAAGCTCTACGTTCCAAGGTCCTTTTTACTGCAAGCCTCATTCCTCCATTCACACGAGTGCTTTTTTCTGTACCTAAGCTAGCCTTCACAATCTCACACTATCTTGAATGTTGGCAAGGATGCTTTGACACCCAGGTTGGAGGAGCAAGGCCTCAAACCACCAGAGTTTTTCATTAGTACATATGATCCACTCTGTCTCCTGAGCCATAGCCGCCCCTACTTCTACTTTTTAAGTGACTATGTTTCTATCTTCAAGGATGAACTTCACCTTGCAGCACATGGATGTTTCCTGTGAAGCCTATGATCATTTCATCCACTGTATGAACCAACTTCAGGACCTGGAGAACGGACGATGTAGTTTCAGAGTCGATCAGCTCCCTTCTAACTTTGATCAGTTTATTTTATATGAACGTGTAGAACAACTGGTGAGTAAAACATTAGCCAACATAATTTGACCATAACTACAGTTTTATACACTAGACTGCCAGAAGTATTACCCATCCAAGTCATTGAATCCAGGTGTTCCAATCACTTCCATGGCCACAGGTGTCCTAGACATGCAGACTGCTTCTACAAGCATTTATGAAAGAATAGATCACTCTCAGGAGCTCGGTGAACTCCAGTGTGGTAGGATGTGCAACAAGTCCAGTCAAGAAATTTCCGCACTAGCAACTATTAATCAGTCAACTGTCAATGGTGGCATGTTCTCTGAAAGGGCAAATCATGCTTCTCCCTCTGGCAATCCGATGGATGAGTCTAGGTTTGATGGTTTCCAGGACAAGACGTTTGGTGAAGGGGGATTTATGGTGTGGGGTTGTTTTTCAGGAGTTAAATGAACTCATTTTGGACAATTTAATTCTCCCAGCTTTGTGGGAATAGTTTGGGGATGGCCCTTCCTGTTTGAACATGACTGCACATGAGTGGATAGATCAAGGTCCATAAAGACATTAATGAGTGAGTTTGGTGTGGAAGAACTGACCTCAATCCAATAGATCACCTTTGGGGTGAATTAGAGCGAAGACTGCAAGCCAGGCCTCCTCAACCAAATTCAGTGTCTGACCTCAGAAATGTGGTTCTGGAAGGATTTAAACTAATTAGGAACTCAAGTTCATATGTGTGTGAATTCAGAGAAGCAAATACTTTTGGCAGTATAGTCTATATTAGCTATTTTTTAACCTTATTGAATGCTTATTTTTGATCATAAACCTCAAATGACACTGTTTGCAGTAACTTACTGTAAATGCATTTAAATGCACGTCAGAGTTGCTTTTGTTATTGTAGTACAAAGTGCTACTCCAGTGTTAATCTTATGGAGACACTGTTGCGAGTGTCATATTGATTGATTGATACCACTGTTTGCAGTATGATATGCTAACATGCCGCTTACAGCAAGACAGTGTTTGTATTTAAACTGCTTGATAAAAGACAATTTTCCTCTTATGTTCGATTTATGGTACCAAAAGTATTTTTCATCATTTGGAATTCTCAAAAAGCAATTTTTTAACCATTTAAAAATAAATATACAATAACTTTTTTTTTTGAAAATATAACATGCAAACAGTGAAAAGGTTTCATTTTTATCCAATACGGTTAAGTGGGTTTGTGATAAAGGATGACTTTCATCAAGTGGAATAAGTTGTTTATTTGTATGTTATATATATTTTTGCAGGAGCTGTGGAAGGTGACTGCGACTCCTCTTCCTTTTATGCCAGCCAGATCTGATCCGGAAGCATTTTAATGTTGATCTTGTACCAGCACCAAACCAAAGTGAAGAGAAACTTTCACCCAAAATTTGACCTAAAATATGTTTCAAGTTTACAGTTGATGTTTTAATTACATATATTTATAAAAAAAATATATGTATAAAATTAAATGTAGTAATCAAGATAAATATTGAAAATTAAAAAAAAACAAAACAATAAAAGTAAAAAATATTATTTTGTTTAAATTTTGCATTCCCTTGTGCAACTTTTTATCCTTTTCATCCTCATGTCAGTGGTTGTCAGTGTCTGGTTGGAGGAGCTTGGGAAGTGGAAGGAAGTGCTAACTGAGAAGTGGTGGGTCAGTTTTAGAGCCGATTAGATAGTCTTTGACCAAGAGACCAAACAGCAACGCTCAGTCATAGATCTTTAAAAGTCACCTTGAAAATGCTGCTTTTGGTCTCTGGTTAGGGTTAGCTTATGGATATTGTATATGGGGTTTTTTTGTGTTGATTAGCAAAAGCTGGCAATCTTTTCTAGTAGGATTCATAAGTTTACGGATGCAACAAACAGGCACAGATAAGTGCTATTTAGTCCAAGGTGAAACACTAGAATTTCGCTCACGAAAACTGAAGCACAAATGTCTTAAATGAGTCGTAACACTCTGCACGCATTGGTGTCTGTTTGAGAATGCCTTTAAAAATTCTCTAAGAAGCACCATCAGCACAAACATAGTGGAGTTGTTGACATTGTGAGTTCTGGTAGACAGCAGTCTGCTACAGCGATGGTGGCATACCTATCAGTCAAACCAGCAAACTGTAATACTTATTTGTGAATGACTTCAGAGTATGAAAGGGAAATTATCTACAAGTTATTGTTGCACCAGACTGTAAACATACTTTCTAATTCTGTAAATATGGAAATTCAAATATGGGAATTTATAACTATGAATTATAATCGTTTTTTGTCAGTTTATTGGAGGTTTTTGTCTAACCTGCAGCTGTTTTTGTGAAATGTTTTGAAGCAGTTAATTGAAGCATACCAATTTTGTTTTAACTTACTTCTGTTGAGATACATTATATATACATTATACATTATATTATACTATATATAGTATAATATACATTATATTATACTATATATAGTATAATATACATTATATTATACTATATATTATACTAATTATATGAGATACATTATATTATACATTTCACTAGTGGCTTTGTTTTAGAATATAGCGGTGTGTGTGTGTGTGTGTGTGTGTGTGTGCGCGCGCGCGCGCGCGCGGTGGGGGTGCATTAGCGTGTTTTTGTACTCGAGTATAATGTCTTCTTCAAGCAAACAAGAAATATAACTCATATTAAAGAGTTAATCAAGTTGAAAGAATAAGCCTTCGAAAGTCATACTCCAAGAAAATCAAACAAAATCTGACTCGAATCTGCGGTTTCTACAAAGCTGAGAAATTTTTTGACGTAAACCGTGTGTCCGTAGTCTTTCGGGGAATGTAGTTCTCTTAGTGTGAAAATTCTTTCGAAGCAGACGCGCTCTCGTTTTTTAATAAGACTTCATATCCCAGGGGTCACTGCGGGTAGCCGGCGGTTGTGGGGACGCATTAGCTCACGCGGACAGTCTCTGGGAGTGCTGAGTCGAACATCCTCTGTGGCGTCTGGTCAGACAGAAACCGGCTGCTGGGTTTTACTTGAGTCGGAGATTAAACGGCACACTTGGAGTTGGGACGCTCTCCAGCATTGCCAGGGCTGACGGCGTCGTCGGGTTTCGGGAGGACGCTCGTGTGGCTCAACAACTGCGCAGCTCAAATCTCACGGCGGTGAAAATCCAACAACCACGATGGACCCGAGAGACACTGCCCCTGATTCCTGGGAACAAGAAGATGATGTGGAGGCCACGATCGACGGACAACTTGAATCAGCATTCACAACGCTAAATGTGAACGCTAAGCCATTTGTGCCCAATGTAAACGCCGCCGAGTTTGTTCCGGCTTTTGGCCTGAAAGCACACCCGGCAAACGTCGACTCTGCCGGTGAGTACAGGGGCACCACGGGGTTGCGTTAGCTAAGAGCTAGCAGTGGCTGGGCTGCTAGCTCATTAGCCGCTTTGCAGACACGCGTTCCGTGAAACGCGATAAACTAGCTGCTTTCCACGTTGTTCGGGTTATTAATCCTTCTCGTGGTAAGCTTTGCGCTTTGTAAGTTTTTCAACTTGTCACATCTAGCCGCCTCTTGTTCTGCAGCTTGTTAAATACTGTCATAACTGATTAAATAGTAACCACCCCAACCGGCGTTAGCTTGTTTCAGCCACCCGGCGGTAGCCAACTAGCATGGTCGTTAGCCGGCGTGCTTTTCACGTTTGAGTTTTGGGAACCTCGGTGTTTAGCGTCAGCGACGCCGTACAACCAAGAGATCAGTCATTCTGAGCAGTAACTGGAGCCGTACTGGCACTTTTCCCGGGAGTGTTTGCGGAAAGCTTAAACTCGTCACTGCGAACAAATTAGTAAGAGCGTGAGTATGAGTATGTGGCGTGACGTGGATGATCTGACGCACTCTGGAGACGATCACAGGAAAGCGTACATACACCACCTGCATCCATCCGCGGTGTGCCGCCCATATTGAGCCCCACACACGGGAGCTAAAACAGTAAAACTGTTACAGGTTCTGTCGTCAGATGGCCTCTGAAGATACAATGAGAGCTACTTGCGGGGCACAAAGACGGTTCTGTTTTCTAATTAAGCCAGTTGCAGCTTTAAAACTCACATGCTCTTCTTTTAAGATTGTGGAACAAGCTCCATTAAGATTACATTCAACTTAAATGTAACCATTGTTTCTCTTTTAGTTGCTGTTGAAAAGATGTCCACCATGGAGATGTCAGAAAGTGCTGGTATGTATGAAGTAGGGCTGAACGATTATGGAAAATAATCTAATTGCGATTTTTTGCCCCAATATTGCGATTGCGATGCGATATGCGATTATTTTTTAAGGTCTTTGTCTTCTGTATTATTAAACAAAGACAAGCAATACATCATATAGTATGGCCAATACTATATTACATTAATTTTAAACTGTTCTTTCCTGGAAGACAGACCTCTGTTATGATGACATGAGGTGATGCATGAATTGATGACTGACATATTTAACTTCTTCAATCACAACAGTATATTTGAACATACACAATAGTTTATTTTTAGCTTACAAACATCTGAGCATAAAGTGCTGACAAGGAACCCTGGTGTAAACATTAAAATGAAAGTCAGTACAATGTGCAGATTGCAGAAATATACATAAACAAAATCAGTGGCTTTACCACACTCAGTTTTTCGACATCTGTGAACTACTAGACAGTCATTCAATTAAAAAATAATATTAAATAAATAAAACTAATAAATAAAAAATACACACATCTTACTGATCTCTGCAGTCAGTAACATTACACATAAAGTGCAAACATAATAGCAATTGTATAAACACACACACAAACACGCCTTTAAAGTTTAAAGGCGTGAAATTGGACGGTCTAGTTCTGATTAGCGTCACCGCTGTCTCGGTGGAGTTTAATAAACTCGGCCGTCTGCTTCTTGCTATCTAAAATATAACCAGACACTGGCGTAAATTCTCGACTGTCTCATACTTCTGTTTAATAAGTTTTCTGTTTGACGTTTAGTCAGCTGTGTGAAAACCAAGGAGGAACCCACCTGGGGGATTAATAAAGTTTTATTTTATCTAATCTAATAACTTTAATCTCAGCCAAACCGATTTACTCACGAACAAACAAAACACTGAAAAAAGCCCAACAATAACATTTTTAGGTTGTCTAAGTGACTTATATATTACGTTTAACCCGAGCAGCGAAACTCCGCGGTGATCTGAAAATGATGTGCAGGGAGTTGTGCCGTTCTCAGCGACCCTCGAGCTCCCGGCTAGCTGTCGAGCTGGTGGGTAGCAGACGCCTCTGAAAACGTCGAAGCACTTTTGCAAATATGGGATATCTTGATAAACCGAGCAGATATTTGATGTTTACACAACTACTTTCTCGCCTGAAAATATGTTAAAAGTTTATTTTGTGACCCAGAAAGATTAGTATGAGTAATTTTAAAACTTAGTAGCGGCCGCCATTGTTGGAAACTGGAGTTTGGCTGGGCCGCGCTATGAATTCTGGGATATGGTAGTAATTTGGACAGCCTTCGGCGCGTCGCTGTGACGTAATCGGTCTACAAATGCGGCCTCAGGAGGATGCAGCCCATGAATTTGGACATGTCCAGAGTATAATCGCAGCCTTTGCGGTTAGAAAATTGCACTTGATCATGTCGCGATATTATCGCAAATGCGATATATCGTTCAGCCCTAGTATGAAGCGTGTTTGTGTGGGTCACTGGCTTCCCACTGTGGCACACAAATTGCACACACACACTGCTACAGTGTTACATACAAGCGCTTACTGCCCGTGTTATTGTCCTGATATGTGCAGACTCTGGGTATGAAACCTTTGAGGATGCGCCAGTAGTCTTGGGGATGACTGTCTGTAGGCTGATTGGTTGAAAAGTGGGCCTGAACAGGAAAGGAAGTGTCAGCAGACTCGACCACAGAGAGAATTGAAGAGAGAAAAAAAAAACCCCTAAAAGATGAAAAATACAGTCAGTTGCCAGAGAAGAAACATGTGGTTTTTGTTTTTTACTCAGTGTCATTTCAACTCTTTGTATGTTGTAACTCTGCTGCTCTCCACTGATGGCAGAAGCAACAACAAGAGACTGCTTATTGCATGTGTTTCTGACACTGTCCCCTGGTTCTTGTGCATATAAGAGTAGCCCTTGTTTTTCACAAAATTGTGTGGGTGTAGGTTTTTGTACATGAAGTAGGTGATGGATACGGTTATTTTGTTACCTTGCTCTGAACTGAAAAGTAGCTTTGTCAAGCTAAGTGTGCCCAGTTGTGGTTTTTCAGGTAAGTTAATTTAATGTTAGATTTGTTGCCGAGATTAATCTTCATGTTTGTAGTGCTCCCAGTGTGCCTCACTCACTCTCACTCACACACACACACACACACACACACACACACACACACACACACACACACCTCTATATGTGTGTGTGTGTATATATCTATCTATATATCAGGGGTGCAACAATACTCGTATCGATATTGAACCGTTCGATACAGTGCTTTCGGTTCGGTACGCATATGTATCGAACAATACAAAATTTTTTATTTATTTTATCAACTTTCCTTCTGACGATGCTGTCTGTGTTGAGCGCTCAGTGAATCTGCGCTCGACAGTGCAGCCTAGGCGGAGTAGTCGAACGCAGATTCACTGAGCGCAGCGCAAGCTAGCGAGACAGAAGTTAAGCTCTCCTTGCAACATGGCAAATTGAACCTCCCCCACCCTCATTCAGATCTGGCGTTTGGAACTATTTTGGTTTTCATGTGAAGCATGACCCTGAAGGTAAGCGTGGACAAGGTACATGGACAAAAGTAAAGTAAAACAGTATGTTGGATGTGCCACGCAATGCTCAATTACATTGGTGTGAACTAGTGTGTTAGCGCAGTTAGCTCGTTAACGTGTTGGCCGTCTAGCCCCACGCACGGGGCGATCCGCGGTAGCTCGTTAACGGAGATTTGCCGTGTTGTGGCGTTAACGTCATTTCAACGAGATTAACGCTGACAGCACTAGTGGGAACACAACGAGTATGACTGCACATTTACGCCGACAAACAACAAGCACGCATGCTACAAACTTTACCCGAGTCATTTAGACAGCCGTTAGCACCTGATTCTCCTTATGGGGACCTGATATGTTTAATATGCTGCTGAGAATATAGCCCAGAAGAAGCGTATAGCATAGCTTTTATTTTGGAAAGAGACATTTCTCTGTAACAAACTCTTTTCCAAAGATGAGTGATTCCTCAATCAGATAAATTTATTATTTTTTTATTACTTTGTTGTTTCAGCAACATTAAATTTAAAAACTGTACTTTTGAGTTAAAATATATATTTATAATTTTAATAAATGACAAGTTAAAAAGGCATGAACAGGTTTTTGTATCGAAAAAATATCGAACCGTGACACCAAAGTAATGAATCGAACTGTGAATATCTGAATATATATATACATACATACATACACATAATACTTGTGTATGAGTACAATATTGACAATGACATTTATGCTGAATCAATCTCACACAGATTGATTCACACAGTTAGAACAGTTGGTTTCCTCTCCTTCACCTCGCAGCAGTGTTTGCTTCATGCATCTGCTACAGTGTGTTTCTTCCCGAGTACAGTGTTTGAGCAAACAGCAACTGACGTCTGTATTCAGTTGTAGATTAGCATCAGCTTGTGTTGTTTTTCATTGCTCTGTCATGTTCACTGGGAGTGTATTTCATTATCACTTTAGACACGCATGCAGAGATGTACTCTACATGAACATGTTTGATAGGCTCACATTGAATCCTCCAGTAACATCATTTGGCTTGTAGACTGACAAAGTATGTTTTTGATAAACCATATATAGATGAGGTGACCCTGAATGCTCCCTTAGTTGCACTGCAACAGGATTAGGCTGCTGGGGTTTCCCATGATGCACTTAGTGCATCTTCTTCAATCACCTTTTTTGCTCACTGTGTTTATATACCTATGCATTTAATCATTAATTCAAATTAATCTCAGACTCTTCCAGTGTCTTTTGTCTTGTCTCCCTCACCCCAACCAATCACAGCAGATGGCCCCGCCCCTCCCTGAGCCTGGTTCTGCTGGAGGTGTTTTCCTGTTAAAAGGGAGTTTTTCCTTCCCACTGTTGCCAAGTGCTTGCTAATAGGGGGTCACCGGAAATGTGTTTTTTTGTTTTTTTGTTTTGTTTTTTTTGGGGGGGGGGGGGGGGGGGGGTTGTTTTGTATTTTATTTTATTTTTTTATTTATTTTTATCTGTAAGGGAACATCAACCCATTCTGAGTGGTCTTACATGTGAGCCTACACGTGGCTTTGCAGTCCATCTTTTATGTTGTAGGTGTTTTCTTCCACTCTGGAGCCCATTTAAGCACTTATGGTGCAAGACACGGGTACACCCTGGACAGGTCATTCATACTCGCATTCAGACTTGGGGCCAATTTAGAATCACCCGTTAACTTAACCCCACTAACTGCATGTCTTTGGACTAGAACAGGACGATGTGGCCAAAAATATTTGTCACAATATATTTCAAAATTTGTGATAACGATATAACTGACGATATAATTGATGCAAGACAAAATACAACTCCACATCTTTACTAGCACAAAGAAAACCCATCCATTTATTGTCACTTAAACAAGCAGCTGTTTTTATGTACATTAAAGCTTTATAAAAATGTAACAGTGCAAATGCAAATTCCTTGCTGAAAGTTTAACCAAAAGGCATTTCCAGTGGAAATGGGCTGACATATCCTGAGCATAACCATGTATAATATCCACTGAAGTTAAAAAGAGGAGCTTTGCAACATTAAACTGCAGTGTGCCAAATAAAAAAGTCAAATATGTATTTCTCGGACCATAAGGTGCACGGGATTATAAGGCACATTAAGCGAAACAAAGCAGTCAGATAAATCAAACTTTATTCAACTCATTCTTCTTGCTTCCTCCACTTCTGTACCATCGAGTCATTAATGCTGTATTCTATCACAGCGGCTCTATTCCCATGTTGTTGCAGTATATTAATGACTAACCTTGTATGGTGGATGGATTATCTTAGTTGTTCTCCTGACTGAAGTTTGGTCCGTTTACAGCATCCTGCCATGCGATTGCATTTGTCTCTAACCATCAGGAACCCTCACGTTAACTTTCATCGAGGGGAAAAGTGTTAGTGTTCATCCTCCAGCTTCACTGTGTTTATGCTAACACAGCTGTGTCGCTAGCGATCACGTAGCACATCATTATATACCAGCTAGCCCAACTTCAGTAACCCTACAAACGTCACTGCTGTTTAGTTTCCTGTCTTCATTTATGTTGGAAGTGACAGCAGAGCTGTACGTTTGATTTTTTTTTCAGAAATCTCTCAGTCAGAACATGCTATATCATGTTTAGGTGGAAACCAGCGAGCTAACTTCTAACTCTGTTAAATGTAATAAATCCTGTTTTCATGGATGTCTGGATGTTAAACGTAATTGTTACACCTGGTAAAGCAGCAACGCTGATCATTCTGTTAAAGATGAAAGAATTTAGACAATTTTTAACTCTCAGTGAGAGGGCGGAGTTTAGGTCCCAGATTACTCTGATTTACGAGCACCTTAGTCAGACAAATACGGCAATAACGACTGCCACTTGTATGTTCTACAAAAAAAATGTGCTGTGTTGTGTATCTGACAGACAAACACCAAACCAGTTCCACACCACTGAAGTTGCAGCATTTTTACAAACAAGTTCTGGTTCATCCGTTTCACTCAATGATCCGCTTTCTCCCTTCTCATTCTCAGTCGCTGCCATGCTTTTTCGGCCATGTGCGTATGAAAACAGGCACTGCGCATGTGCGTTTTATCATTATATTTTATTTTCTTATTGTTGCCCAGCATTGTACCGGTGTTACCGTGAATGGTATAATATGGCCCAGCCCTACTTTGGACTATGGGAAGCAGCCGGAGAGGACCCACACATGCACAGGGAGAACATGCAAATTCCACAAAGAAAGGCCCTAACCAGGTGGTGGACTCAAACCCAGAACTTTCTTGCTGTGAGGCAGTGGTGCAAACCACTGTTCCACCTTGATTGGTTTTATTTTATTTCCCCGTCGTTTTTAATTATGTTTTTTATCGCTGCCTTGTTCAGGCCCACTTTCCAGCCTGTCAACAATTGACCTGGCCACATCATCCATGCCAAGTGATGCACCGTTGATTCTTTGGGGGACTGCACATAAATATGGTGGTTAGGACTCGCCTACACCGTACTGTCCACACACAGTACAGTGAATCTTGAAGTCGTGGTGCTTGTTGACTGTACACATGGGGCAGTGAGTGAGGGCATGCAGAAATCTGTAGTGTTTGGTGCAAAGATTTTTCTGTTTATTTAGATCCATTGGTTGTACTCAGCTGTTCTGGAAATGTGAACATCTCCCATTACACTGTATTTATTCACGGTGCTGACACCTGTGCTAAATTTTAGGGACGTTCCTTGTAACTAGTCGTTTAAATGGGCAGAGTTCAGAGATATAACAGGAATGAATACTTGCTGTTGGCTCACCTGGTGTCTGTAAAGGACTAAGTATTAGGCAGCCGTGCGGACACAGACCCTCACAGTTCTGAAATTTTGCATCACAAGACGTGGAAATTGTAACCGAGGCTTGTGGCTCGCCTTCATCTTGGTCAAACACAGCTTGTGTTTGTGTCTGCACACACCTGAAGGTCACTGAGAATAAAGGAAGGACACATGGTAGGCATGCTGGTGTTGTAAACAAGGTTTCTACAACTTCAGTTCCAAAAATCTTGGGATGGTGTGTGTGTGTGTGTGTGTGTGCAAGGAAAATAGTTGATCTGACAATCTCCTATTCAAATATCATTCACAGTAGAACATAGAAAACATGAAATATCTAAACTGAGGTATTTTATTTCATTAAAAAACAAATAAGCTCATGTTGAATTTGATGGCAGCAGCACGTTTCAAGAAGATGGGTCAGGGCAACAAGGAGCTGGAAAAGTGTTACTCATAAGAAACACTCGGAGGAACAAACTGTGGAGCAATTTCAAATTTTCCTCAGCATAAAATGTGAAACTTGAATCAACATCTATAGTCGATAAGATCATTAGAAGGTTCAATCTTTGTGTGCAGGGACGAAGCTTCGGGCAGCACTGCATTAAAAATGGGCACGGCTTCAGAAATCCCTGCCTGTGAACATGGCTCACCGTGCTGTCCACACATGTAGCTTAAAGCCAGACGTGAACATCACCCACAAACACTGCTGTCTGCAGGACGTTGGTCTGTGAAGCACTGCAGAGCCATCCTAGCTGCTTTATTGCAATAAAAAAGAACTGGGTCAGTTCTTGGTAGCTCTTGTGAGTTGATTAAAGTCGTCATTAAAATAGTGAGCGAACTATGAACCAGTCCTAGAAATGGTGATTGGCATGTTTGGGTCATAATGTATGACATTGCTTCAGGGACATGTTAATAGCAGGTCTCTATTTCTGTGAGGAACACGAATATGAACATAGATACTCCATTTTTCAATTTTATTTTATTCTTAGCTTTAAGAAGAATTTCCAACTGAGGTTGGCCAGGCAGGTTATTCAGCGTATGAGTACAAACGATTGTACATTGGACACCTTGTTAGCACTTCTGTCATACAGTACATGAGGAGATGACA
Source organism: Copadichromis virginalis (assembly GCF_057382275.1). Lineage (NCBI taxonomy): Eukaryota > Metazoa > Chordata > Actinopteri > Cichliformes > Cichlidae > Copadichromis > Copadichromis virginalis. The sequence continues at coordinate 265,711 of NC_140621.1, forward strand.
AACTTGTACCTAACATCTCACAGTATGGCTTCTTCTCTTTTACTTTGGCAACAACACAGTGATGACTGCAGCTTACAGTAAACATGGTCTTTAAGCCGTTGCACAGGTTAGCACCCTCATACCTTTCTGATCTTTTAAATTAATACACTCCTGCAACATGACTGAGGTCTGCAGATCAAATGCTCCTGGCTGTCCCAAGGTCCAGGTTAAAGCACAGAGGAGATCAGGCCTTTGCTGTGATTGCTCCTTGTGGAACAAACTGTCACATCAGGTCCTCCCCAACATCAGACACTTTCAAAACCTGTCTGAAAATCCTCTTTTATTCCTTGGCTGTTAAGTGAATGAATGAGTTTGTACTTTTGTCTCATTTCTTACTCAAACCTTCTCATTTTATGCTTTTTGTTTTTATCTCTTTTGATTATCTTAAAAGTACAGCGTTGCCTTGGTCAACAGTTGCTGTTTAATTGCGCTATATACAGGGAGTGCAGAATTATTAGGCAAGTTGTATTTTTGAGGAATAAATTTATTATTGAACAACAACCATGTTCTCAATGAACCCAAAAAACTCATTAATATCAAAGCTGAATGTTTGTGGAAGTAGTTTTAGCTATTTTAGGGGGATATCTGTGTGTGCAGGTGACTATTACTGTGCATAATTATTAAGCAACCTAACAAAAAACAAATATATACCCATTTCAATTTATTTTTACCAGTGAAACCAATATAACATCTCCACATTCACAAATATACATTTCTGACATTCAAAAACAAATCAGCGACCAATATAGCCACCTTTCTTTGCAAGGACACTCAAAAGCCTGCCATCCATGGATTCTGCCAGTGTTTTGATCTGTTCACCATCAACATTGCGTGCAGCAGCAACCACAGCCTCCCAGACACTGTTCAGAGAGGTGTACTGTTTTCCCTCCTTGTAAATCTCACATTTGATGATGGACCACAGGTTCTCAATGGGGTTCAGATCAGGTGAACAAGGAGGCCATGTCATTAGTTTTTCTTCTTTTATACCCTTTCTTGCCAGCCACGCTGTGGAGTACTTGGACGCGTGTGATGGAGCATTGTCCTGCATGAAAATCATGTTCTTCTTGAAGGATGCAGACTTCTTCCTGTACCACTGCTTGAAGAAGGTGTCTTCCAGAAACTGGCAGTAGGACTGGGAGTTGAGCTTGACTCCATCCTCAACCCGAAAAGGCCCCACAAGCTCATCTTTGATGATACCAGCCCAAACCAGTACTCGACCTCCACCTTGCTGGCGTCTGAGTGGGACTGGAGCTCTCTGCCCTTTACCAATCCAGCCACGGGCCCATCCATCTGGCCCATCAAGACTCACTCTCATTTCATCAGTCCATAAAACCTTAGAAAAACCAGTCTTGAGATATTTCTTGGCCCAGTCTTGACGTTTCAGCTTGTGTGTCTTGTTCAGTGGTGGTCGTCTTTCAGCCTTTCTTACCTTGGCCATGTCTCTGAGTATTGCACACCTTGTGCTTTTGGGCACTCCAGTGATGTTGCAGCTCTGAAATATGGCCAAACTGGTGGCAAGTGGCATCTTGGCAGCTGCACGCTTGACTTTTCTCAGTTCATGGGCAGTTATTTTGCTCCTTGGTTTTTCCACACGCTTCTTGCGACCCTGTTGACTATTTTGAATGAAACGCTTGATTGTTTGATGATCACGCTTCAGAAGCTTTGCAATTTTGAGACTGCTGCATCCCTCTGCAAGATATCTCACTATTTTTGACTTTTCTGAGCCTGTCAAGTCCTTCTTTTGACCCATTTTGCCAAAGGAAAGGACGTTGCCTAATAATTATGCACACCTGATATAGGGTGTTGATGTCATTAGACCACACCCCTTCTCATTACAGAGATGCACATCACCTAATATGCTTAATTGGTAGTAGGCTTTCGAGCCTATACAGCTTGGAGTAAGACAACATGCATGAAGAGGATGATGTGGACAAAATACTCATTTGCCTAATAATTCTGCACTCCCTGTAAAGAACTTTGACTTCTTGTGCAAATGCCTTAAGAGAGCCTTTGAGTGGCACAAGGCAGAGAAAGTAATGGTGGTGGAAGTGAGAAATGCTCTTTATTTTCATTTTTAAAATGAGCATAAAAAAAAAAAAGATGTGCTTTGTTTGTCCGTGCAGCGCCCGTGGAAAATGGTGATGCAGAAATGACCGCAGAGGAGCCATGGGACCAGAAAGAAGTAGAACCCAGCGAGGAAGAGCCAGGAGGCGGCGTGTGCGTGGACCGGGGGCCAGAAGTGCCAGACGAGACCGCTCCAGAGATGATGGAGGAGGAAGAGGAGGTGCTCGTGCCCAAGGTTCCACCCACACAGCCGGATGCTCCCAAAAAGGAACACATCAATGTGGTGTTCATTGGACATGTAGGTTAGTGGAAAGTCTCGTTTGCTGTTTTGAGTTAGCATGTGTGAGTGTGACCGGCACGCATAACAACGACGGCTTTGAGATTTTTGTCCAAACATTTAGTTTGTTGGGGCTGTTTTCACTGGTGTATTAGGGCTCCGGTTGTACCCGCTCTGGTTGTTATTTACAAACTAAATCGCACACTTAGTTTCGTACGCACATCAGGTATGGTAAAAATGGGTTTATTACGTGGAAGGTGTAGGTTAGCTGATTAATATATGCTGCTTTTCCAGATGCTGGCAAGTCGACCATTGGAGGACAAATCATGTGAGTAGTAGTCTCCTTTTTTCTTTAGGTGAGTGAAGTTGCTTCCATCACATCGTGCCTTTGACATGTTCCTTTCATGTACCACAGGTATCTGACTGGCATGGTAGACAAGAGGACCTTAGAGAAATATGAAAGAGAAGCCAAGGAAAAGAACCGGGAAACCTGGTGAGTGGATGGTCTGCTGTGTCTGCATCAACATGGTGGTGTTGTGTGTCGAGCACATCGTAGAAACTGACTTGCTGAGAGTGACCACGAACACAGTAGCACTTTGTCTCAGGTTGTTTTTTTATTTATTGAAACTATCTTCAGGTACCTGTCTTGGGCTTTGGACACCAACCAGGAGGAGAGGGACAAAGGCAAGACGGTGGAGGTTGGCCGAGCATACTTTGAGACAGAAAAGAAGCACTTTACCATCTTAGATGCTCCAGGTCACAAGAGCTTTGTGCCCAATATGATCGGAGGCGCATCACAAGCAGACCTGGCTGTGCTGGTGAGTCCAGGAAATGAGCAGTGTTACTGAACTTACCCCCGAGAAAAACACCAGAAAGTACAATTGTAATGAATTCCCTGTAGTTTACCTTTGAAATCAAATGCAGACGCTTGAGTGTATGTCAGTGCAGCTTAACGCTAAACTGGAAGTCGGCGTGTAAGTCTGCTACAGAGAGCTGTTGGTTTAGAGTGTGTGTGTGTGTGTGTGTGTTACAAGGACTAATAGTATAGCTGAGACCACTAACTGCGCTGATTGAGGGTCTTTACGTGTACCAAAGGGATGCAGCTGCTCCTAACAGGAGCATATCACTGTGCGCTTCATAGTGAGCAGGCTTACACGTATGAGACTTGCTGCGCTCACTCGTACTCAGCTGGTTTAAAGAACGCCCTGAAGAGCACTGTAGCTCTTGTACTGCTCTGAGTAAATGAGAGGAAGAAAATCATTGCTGTGTATGTAATAGGGGCAAATGATACCACAGTGATGACGACGTCAGTTTTATAAATGCTGCTGTTTGCAGGCAGTATTTATTAGTAAGTGAAGGGCTTTCTCCACCCTGCTGATGACGCACTACATTCAAAGTGTGAGTCAACTAAAACACAACATAGTTCAGCATAGGGCTGCTCAATTAATCGAATTTGAATCACGATTACGATCTGGGCTTTCAACGATCATTAAAAATGACTGAGCCGATTATTAGCCCCTCCCTCGTGCTTTACTCTCGTGCTGCTCCGTGTGGCAAATCGAGCGCACCTCTCTGCATTTCGAACACGTGTCACAACAATTAAGAGCAGCGCTCTCCAACCTTTTTTTGCACCACGGACCGGTTTATGCCCGACAATATTTTCATGGACCGGCCTTTAAGGTGTCGCGGATAAATACAACAAAATAAAACTAGTACCGGTACCGAAAAAAAGATTTATTCATAACACACATGAAAAGACCCAGGAAAACCGAGTAAACGATAAAAGCGATAACAAAATAACGCTGAAAACCGATAAAAACCCTGAAAACCAGACATTTCACACCTGAGCCTCAACGCTCGCGGCCCGGTACCAAACGACTCATGGACCGGGACCGGTCCGAGGCCCGGGGGTTGGGGACCGCTGATTAAGAGGACCCGAGGGAAGCTCGGAAAGCTAAGCAGAAGTTATTTGGAGAGGAGAGTGACTGCTGTTGGTTGAAAAGAGAGTTTAAAAAAAAAAAAAACTTCAGTGGTGTGGAAACATTATGGGTTCAGTCAGACGTGGATCAAGTGGACACAGTGTGTAAACTTTGCTACGGTGTAGCTGCACCACAGAGCAACACTGCAAAGCTCACTAAACATAGAAGTTTACATTTTTCATTGATTTTTATATTGTAAACATTTGCACTGTTATCAGTATTTGCACACTGTTCTATATTATTTTTTGACAATCTTTAAAGTCATTATTCAACACATTGTTATTGTTAAATAAATATCGTCAAATAATCGAGATCTCAATGTCAGTGAAAATAATTGTGATCATCATTTTTGCCATAATCGAGCAGCAGATGTTTTCTGAGAATTTGGAGTAAAAGTATAACACAACTGCGTAACATGGCAGTTTAACAATAACTAAAGGAAGTTAACACTGTAACTCATTAGAAGTTGAGGTGTTATCACATACTAAAGCTGGAAACTTTTCTGCCTGAGTTTTTTAGCCAGCTGTCCTGTTTTCCCGTTCATCGTGGGCTCTTCCTGTCAGGCAGCAGCTGGTGATCCTTGCTTGAGTTATTTGTTTGCTCCTGGTTGCACATCATCAGCTAACTCTTCCTTGCAATGCCTTCACACCCTGCCTGTGTTTTTGCCTCAGGTGAAGAGTTTGGTTCCATCTTTATTCAGTATAACAAACCTCTCAAAAACATCTGTGTCCATAGTTGTTCGTACACACTCCCTCTATAGTGTTTATGAAGGAGTATCTGTGCTTAACATACTTTCCCTCCAAGTGCTCCAAAGTATGACAGGATTGAAAAAACGACACTACTAGTTACTGAACCCTTTAAACTTGGACAAAGTTAAAAGTATAAAAATGTCAGTGCTCAGAATTATTCATGTTCATAACCCTGTGGTGAGCTGCTCAGTGTGTGCCGTCCTTACCATGTGACAGCTGGGATAGGCTAAGCTCTAACGTCTTTATTGTTTTGTTGTTAATGCATTTGTGTTATCTGTTTCATGACGTTACACCAGGCTGTAGCACAAAGTGAGTGAGTGTTTTGTCCCACAGGTGATATCTGCCAGGAAAGGTGAATTTGAAACCGGCTTTGAGAAAGGTGGACAGACACGGGAGCATGCCATGTTGGCCAAAACAGCCGGAGTCAAGCACCTGATAGTTCTGGTGAATAAAATGGATGATCCTACAGTCAACTGGAGCCTGGAAAGGTTTGGACACTGAACAGCAGCTAAAGTCTGCATGTATACATATACACACATGTCTTTGACTGGCTTACACTGTAATCTGTAATTAGAGCATTAGTGGGTTTACTTTTATTAATAACAATAGTAATGTAATGTTTAACACTGTCCTGAGTCGTCTCATGCAGCGATTACTGGGAATCCAAATTCTCTGTTCTGCTGGCCTCTACATGCTGTTTCAGTTTTACTTCAATAGGAGTTTGAAATAAATGCTTGTTTATTGTGGGAGACTGAATCAGAGGTTAATTCCACTCATCCTGTCAGCATTTGACCTCACTGGTGCTGCACATGCCACATTGTCCTCCACCCACTGCTGATACATGTGGTGGTCACTTTGTGTCATGCTGCTGTCCTTTGAAGAGGTTTACATCCACCCTGTCTGAACCCGCAGGTACGAAGAGTGTAAGGAGAAACTGGTGCCATTTTTAAAGAAAGTGGGCTTCAATCCAAAGAAAGATGTCCACTTCATGCCGTGCTCCGGGCTGACAGGAGCCAACCTGAAGGAGCCCGCCAACATGTGCTCGTGGTACACGTAAGTATTGCTGTGTTCCTTTTTGCACCTGTGGCGACTGAAGAGATCAGGCAAACGAGTTAAACACGAGGAATCGTTTTTGTTTTATATTGCAGAGGTCTACCTTTTATTCCACACTTGGACAGTTTGCCAAATTTTAACAGATCAAGTGACGGTCCTGTAAGATTGCCGATCGTAGACAAATACAAGGTAAGGGTCTTTCTCATTTGCACATCTAAAAGCTGCATTACAGTTTAGCATGATTAGATTTAACCAGGAAAATTGGTTAATTCTACGAAAGGGTGGAGCTTTTGACAAAGGTTAACAAACCAAACGGGGAAAGTTTTTATGTTTGTGCGTTGATACAAACTACATGTTCTACGTGACACAGACTGCGTGTAATCTTGACGGGGCGTTGTGAGCCCCTGCAGCATGATGTCATGCAGCGTATACAAACCAGAAACCTAAAATCTGAACAGTTACTGATTAGCTGGTTAAAGATTGACTCTGAATCGGAGCACTTCCTCTTAGCCGTCTCTGCTCTGCACAGAGTTGAAGGAGCGTGCCATCTCCCAGCATTGAAACATCATCTCAGCATGAAGTCTGACAGGCACATATGCGCTGCAACCCTGAGCTTTCCTAGACATTTGCTGACAGAAATATTAAAACATGAATGTCCGATGGAGTCCACACTGAGATTGACCGGCCTCCAGATCGTCCCAGTGTGTCTGGCATATGATAGTCTGATGCTCTCATGGCGAGTGAGTGGCCACCTCTCGTCACAGCCGCTCTTTCTAATCGTTTGCTGCCACATTGAACTTGGACATGATGTCCTGCTGCGGTGGAAGTGGAGACTTGGTCAGACTGATAGATGCACAGATTCTCTCTCAGCTGCTCTGTAACACTCTTTGTCTCCACCAGGACATGGGCACTGTGATTCTGGGCAAACTGGAGTCTGGCTCCATCAGTAAAGCACAGCAGCTGGTCATGATGCCAAACAGGGTAAGAGATCTTCTTCCATAAGCCGGAGCCAGGTGAGATTATTGCTGCTGCTCACTGGCTGTTTGCCTGTAGTTAAAATTAGAATTAGAAGCATGTATTCAGATGTAATAGGCTGCATGAAACTAACTGGTATAGAGTTCTTAAGGAAAACAAACTAGTGATATCCCATGTAGGTCCTTGCCAGTGTCACCTGTTTTGGTGTGGGGATGTGGATACACGTCTCTGTTCTGTCTCTTTATATGTGCAGCATGTGGTGGAAGTGTTGAGTCTGCTCTCTGATGACGTGGAGACGGACGACGCAGAGCCAGGTGAAAATCTCAAGCTGCGACTGAAAGGCATAGAGGAGGAGGAGATCCTCCCGGGCTTCATTCTGTGCAATGCAGAGAACCTGTGCCACTCAGGGCGCACGTTTGACGCGCAGGTTAGTGCACGTGGACGCTCTGCTGGTATTACAGGGCCCATCGACACAACATTCACAGCAAAACGCTACGTCCACGATGATTGAGCATGCATCGAGACAACGTGCACAGCAGCTGTTCACGTGGTCCGCAATGAATCTCAGGCTTGATGCCACAAGACAGTTGTTGATGTTAACAGTGAGAAAATGTTGTATGGGCAGCCTTATCCTGATCACCGGAACTCTTTCCTCTGCAGATTGTCATCATTGAACACAAATCCATCATCTGTCCAGGTTACAATGCAGTCCTCCACATTCACACCTGCATTGAAGAAGTGCAAATTACGGTAAAACCTGATGCCAGATTCACTTTCTCGATGGTCTTGAGCCCCGACTCATTTCTTTATATTTAAAATATGGTCTGGATCAGGAGCTCTCCAGGCTGATGGAACGTCTTTCAAAGTTGTGGACATTGGCTGCTTTTTCACTCAGTGTAAATACCTGACCGTTTTCACAGGATTTGTTTTTGCTTAAGCCGTTTAACACTGACCTATGAATCATTCAAGCATAACAAAGATTCTGTATCAACACAAACACCAGTGTAGTGGCCTCACAAAACGGGCAACTCACCAAGGAACCAATTTGGGCCTATTTAGCCTCCTTTTCATTAGTACCTACTCGGATCGATTTCAGGATTTTTCCAGTTGTACCTGTTTGGCCAGAGTTCCAATCGATCCAAAGAGGTACTAACATGCGATGTCATCAGACTGCACGCCACCAATTGGCTGGTCAGTGGCGTCACTGACCGCTCACAAGCCATGAAAGCATCTCGTTCACGAAAATCCAAACCGCCATTTTTTTATTCTTTAAACCAGGCAACAAGAGAACTGGCTACAAAAAATAACACGAGGTCCTCAAGTGTGACAAAAAGCCACAGACCGGGATCACACCGGCCGTGTTGCTATAACGACAACTACGCACATTAGGTGGTACTCGATTGTAACAGGTAACTGTCAGTCTGAGTTGGGTAAAGGCGAGTGATCTGAGCAGGTACTAATGGAAAGGGGGCTTTTCTTACTAGCAGTCTTTAAAAAACCAAAACCCCACATAATCTGTTTCATTATGAAGAAGGCCAAAGACAGCACGGTTAGACAGGCTAACAAGGTGATCCCCAAACAGCTGTCAGCTGAGAGCTTGTTGTAAAAAAAAAAACAAAACTGTTGTCAGAGTTCAGGAGGGAGGTACAGCAGTGATGTTGGTTCGGGCTGCACTGGAGATCTGATCAAAGTTATTGGAATTGAAAAAAGTACCTTCAGATTGGCAGCAGCAGTGATCCCAGACACACTGTCAGTGCAGCAAAAGCATAATTAAGCCAAAACACACAGTGGAAAACCATCGGTTATGGACTGGCCTTCCCAGAGCCCAGAATCCAACTTTATTGAGGAAGTGTGGGATCATCTTGACAGAGAACAGGGAAAAAGGCAGAAACGTCCAAAGAAGAGCTTTCAATGTCCTTCAAAAAGTCTGGGAAACTGTTCTTGAACATAAGAAATGACAGAGCTGCCTCAGAGTGCATGTGCTAAAGAGTAAAGGTGCTCACACCAAATATTCACTTACATTCACTGAAATTCTGCAGTGTGTTTGCAAGCGTTTGTCTTTATCCTAGCAAAATCTAAATGAGTGGTGGCTCAAGACTTTTGGACCATATATCTTAATCTGTCCAAATGTTATACATTTGGTTTAAGATTGCTACAAATCCACATATGCTGCTTGGGTGCAGGCCTTAATCTGTCTGGTAGACAAGAAGACAGGAGAGAAGAGCAAGACACGACCACGGTTTGTGAAACAGGACCAGGTGTGCATCGCCCGTCTGCGCACAGCAGGGACCATCTGCCTCGAGACATTTAAAGACTTCCCTCAGATGGGACGGTTCACCTTACGGGATGAAGGTGTGTGTGCATATATATCTATCGTTCTATCTGTCTGATAATGTAGACGGTAACGAGAAAATCACTGCAGCTTGTGACCAGATCGAAGTCATTTTAATGATTGAACGGTCTACAGTTGTAACTGAACACAGTCCCAGTAGATGCAGTTCAACAGTGTTGAACAGCAGATTAGGTTCCAGCTGATACAAACACATTGCAATTGGAAAATCAAAGACACAAACTGTGCTGCTGTTACTGCACAGCTGGCCTTCATTCAGATACAACTCAGTATATGATCTCAGTAGAACCATACCACACTACAGAACACTGTCATTTAAAACATTAAAGAAAGGAATCTCTTTTTTTAAGTCAAACTTTGAACACACATGGTGATCTGTGTCGGCAGAGAGAGCTTTGTTTGTTAATTGAAACCTTTGACTTTAGTCTCAGCTAACCTGGCTTTCTGGGCTGTAGAGTCTGTGGGATTAAGACAAAGAACTTTTAAACTAGGCCTTAAGCAGCCCTTCAGTTCAACCACTGTCTGAAAGACCTTTTATGGCGACGTCATCACCAAACAGATGGAGTCGGGCACGCTGGTTTGTCCTCATTGGGTTGGGCACACTGAGTGGCACAATCGGTTCATGTCTGCAACATGTAATCGGCACTACGTTATGCAATAAAACACTTTTCACCACATGCACCCCAACAGGTGCATCACAAACGTAAGTGATTGGGAGTCCTGGCATTCCCTGATACGTCTGCAGGAAAACTAAATTGATATGTGCAAAATAAGTTTCAGAGAGAGACGGTTTTTTTTCTCCCCCCCTCACATCTATGAAGTGAAGCTCATTTGGGGGTGTGTGTCTCTCCCCTCCCCCTGCAGACAGGCTGGCGGATGTTCCTGCTCATGCTTCAGAGAGAAACTGTGGTGTGATGTGCTAGTGACAACCAGCTATGTGGTAAACTGGTTGGATGTGCACAGAAAACCGCTATTTTATTGCTGATTGCGTCGTGCAGACATCAGCTCTGCCATCTGATTTACTGCTCGGTCCAACGAGGATAAATCGGGTGTCCCACTTCAGGGTGTGGGTTCGGTGATGCAGCTCAATCTGCATCCATAAAAGGCTCTGTTGTAAGCAGCTGGTTTAAAGACTCATCAACAGTCATGCTCGTTTTTACTATTCGACTCGCAGCACAGTACACAGGTGTACAGATACACAGAGCATCTGTACTCGCAGTCAGCCCTGTGTGCATGAGGCAGCCACATTAGGATTTCTGCTTGCCTCAATGTCACTCACAGCAGGAATTACTTGCATGTATATGGAACTCATTTTTCCCGGTCTGAGCATCCTACATATAATGAAGCAGAACTCCAATAGCAGAGCCGTGTTAGGACTCACGCAATATTGAGGAGTGTTTTCTTTGTTGGTGTATGTTCCAGGGAAGACCATTGCGATCGGAAAAGTGCTGAAGCTGGTGGCTGAGCGGGACTGAAGATTGACGGCGAGTCTAAGAGTCTGAGTGAGGAGGAGCAGGCGGAGCTTGGTCTTAACCCGCCCACACTGTTATCAGTGGTGACAGCGCCTCCCTGCACGCCCCCTTTCTGCGTGCTGAAGATCAGCTTCAGAAAAAGAAACTCATGTGAAAAAGAAACATGTTTTTAAGCAAATGACAAACCAAGATGATGTCCACACGAGTCGGCTTTCTCATATTGAGAGCTCAGCTATGCCATTCTGGGTTAGCCCTCCCTCCACCTCCCCCACCTCCTTACTCTGGTCTGCTTATCATACATGATATTTTTTTTTTTTCCCCTCCACTTTTTTTCTTTCCATAAATGACAAATGGCAGAATTTATATCTGAAAACAGATGTGGACCAGGATTCTGCTCGGAGTGTAAAATGATTTTCACAGTAACTTGCAAAGGAAATTGAAAGAACTAAACAGTTGAAACCAAATGTTGATCTTGGGTGTACATGTTTCCCTCTGCTTTTACCCAGTTTTTGGTTTCTCATGTGGCGTTCTGGCAGTGTGCTTGAGCGTGTTCAAATGTTATCAAAGCAAACAAGTATGACAATAAAACCATAAATTGGGGAAAACTAAGCTTGTTTGTCAGGTGTTCAGCATCTTTGCTATTGCTTGACTGAAACTGCTTTGAAAGTGTATATAGATAGAAAGATTTTATTTTGTTTAATTACTGCAACGTGCAACACAAATCGACTCCTGTGGACCGAAACGTAGTCAGTGCTTCCAGTATGTACACAATGTGAACACAAAGCTCTGGGAATGTCGATGTGAAGGCTTGTCTGTTAAATTTGAGTTCGTATCATGGATAACGGACGGATTTAAAAGCTGAACAGGCCTCTGCTGTTTGGCCTTAGCCATGGCTAAGTTTGTGTAGAAGAGTGAAATAACCTCCTCTTGTGAGTGTGCAGAATTCCTGGGTTAATATAGAAGCTTGTGATGGAACAGAATAGAATATGCCTTTACTGTCATTGTATGTGTACACCCAGATTGTCTGCTCCACCAACTGTGCAGGTATAAAATATAAAAAGTAAGACAAAGGAGCAAGAGACACAAGAACACGTTGGAAAGTAGAGTGGATCTGGGCTGGGGGGGCGGGGGTCTGGAGGTGTGGGACCTCAGTGAGCTGTGGTGGGTGAGTACATTTAGCATTTTTAACCAGTCGCAAATCAGTCTTTGATTTTGATGCTTGTTTTAAAATCAGAATTCCCAAGAAATGATTCATCTTTGGAGATCAGCTTCATAGTTCAGTCTTCAAAGTGTATTTTTAATCACGAGGTTTTAATCCAGCAACATGAATGTTGGTGCTGCCCTTATGAAGCACAGTGGTAATGACAGTAGGTCACAGGAGACTTTAAAGATTGCAAAATTAAGATTCAATGCAGCGACTGTGTTTACAGAGAGTGAAGAAGAAACGCTCAGTACATCATAGGAAGGCCCCAGCAGCCTATCGCAGCAGGGATGGTCGCCTGATTCAACCCTGACTATAGTCAGGAAAACGCCCCACAACATGACACCACCATTAGCCTGACTGATATAAGGCAGGATGGATCCATCAGACCAGACTAGTTTGCTTCTATCATCCAGTCTTGGTGAGACTGGATCTGACAGGAGTGCTGCCCAGTGTGTCTCCTACTGCATCAAGGTAACAAGTGATCCTGTCAGCTGAGCCGTGTCTAAATGCATTAGATTTCTGCCATATTATTATTTAGGGATTTGTGTTAGGTGTGACTAACAAAGTGCAGTTAGAGCATGTGTGTATTTACATAGCAATGAGTTGTGATACATATATATATATATATATATATATATATAAATATATAACATAAAAATTGCATGTTTTGAAGCATCAGCTTGGACTCTTCACTTCTTAAATAAATTTTTTTAAATGCTGGATGTTACACTTCTGGCTCTGTAGAGCTGCCCTGCCACCTATAATATCTCAGCTGCCAGTGACGCTAACCTGAGGCACCATCTGAAGGGCAGTGGGTCAAACAGGTGATGAGCGGGGTGCAGGGGTCACCTGTGACGCCCTGGTTTTCCTGAGGCAGGAGGAGCTGGCAATGGCCTCCAAGGGTGGCAGAAGGCAGCCAAGGATCTTTTAGGCAGACTTCTTGTTCTCAGTTGTGGCCCCTGCGTACCAGCACCCAGGCAAGGAGCGTCAGAAGGTCAGCAGCAGCTTCTGGTCCTCAGCACACGGAGGAAGTGCAGCTGCTGCCAGGCCGCCTTTACTGGGGTGATGGTGCTGTGGTGAGATTGGCAGAGATGTGGGTGCCCAGCAACCTGAAGATGGAGACAGATTCCACTCATTTTCTATTTACGATGTCAGGGGAATGACCGGTCTGTCTCCTGGAGTCCATTACGAGTTACATTCAGTTTCAGGTTGTTTTCTGCACTGTCACAATTTTTAGGGGCGACCGTGGCTCAGGGGGTTGGGAAGCGCATCTGTAACTGGAAGGTCGCCAGTTCGATCCCCGTACTCTCTGTCCTTGTCGTTGTGTCCTTGGGCAAGACACTTCACCTACCGCCTACTGGTGTTGGCCAGAGGGGCCGATGGCGCGATATGGCAGCCTGGCTTCTGTCAGTCTGCCCCAGGGCAGCTGTGGCTACAACCGTAGCTGCCTCCACCAGTGTGTGAGAGTGAATGAATAGTGGAATTGTAAAGCGCTTTGGGTGCCTTGAAAAGCGCTGTATAAATCAAATCCATCATTATTATTATTATCACAATTTTTAACCATATTTTTGTGATTAATATTTTTATGCTACTTTGTAGAGTTTTGGAACACAGTTTTTATTCTGTGAATGATGATCCTGTAAGAACCTTAAAAGATGATAAAACATGGTGTGATGTGATTTGATGGAGGCTTTACCTTGACCACCATGTGCTTACACGTACGTACGATACGTTTTTGGCCTGTCAAAGTTCAGGCGGATGGACGAGTGTCATCCTATCAACACCACTTATTTCTTGGCAGATGGCAGCCAAAGCAGTCTTGATGCTGAATCCCCGTTTGACACAATTTCAAACTGACTTGTATCATTCTTTTTTTATTATTATTTAATTGATTATATGCACTTGATTTTCTTCCTTTGAATAACAGAATAAGAGAAAACTGCACACTCTTTCCAGCTCCTGTCAAAGTCGCTGCCAGTCGGAGCTCTTTCCAAAAAGATCCACTCATATCAGTCACTTCAGGGTTCTTTGTTTTCTTCTTGCCCTTTTTTAGATGTAATGTGTTTATACTGTAGATAAAAGTGTCTGAAAAGTAAAGCACGAGAGCCTTAAACTTGCATTTTCTGCGATGGTCATCAAGGGACGACTCATCTATCGAAAAAGATGTCTGTTTGGATAGATCACTTCCTGTGACTCCAGTAATTTACCAGTAATTAAATTTTATGGACTTGAGCTTAAGTGGAGAAATTTTATGTAACATTTAAATAATATGAAGGTCATTTTGTCAATTGTGGTTTATTTTTCAAAACTCAAAGAATAAGCAAGACGGGCACCTACCCAGCACTCAGCAGCACTGTACATTAGCTTTGAGGTGAAAATAAGAAGGCACAACCTCAGTAAGATTTTATTTAATTTTAAGGATGCACAGCAAACATGATGGAGGTGTGGAATAATGGGTACAGGCTGTGGAGTGGATGTGGCTTAGATGGGAGCAGTGTGTGTCAAAGCATGGAACAAAGGTAAGATGGAAACTTTCTGTTTTCCCCCCACAGCTAATTTTGCGACTGGCAGATGAAAGAAATTCAAGAGCCAGCATTAAAAGTACTAGCATCCTAAAACTGATCCAGCTAAATGCAGCTTATTTTCAGTGAAAAATAAAAGTGATTTAAAATGATCCTCAGGCAGAACACTGAACAGCTGAGAACCCTGACAGCACTCAGTGACTTCAGTCTTTAAGCATCAAGTGTTCAGCAGGTCACCCTGAGCTCAGCATGATTATGAATATGGATGTTGAGGAAGTTTTGATGTAGTTTTGGTCATTTGGGGCCATCTAAGTTCTTTTAGTTTAGTTTCATTTGACTAAATATCTAAAGTTGGTTAGGTTGCCTAAAGTGTTTTTACCAGTGAGAGTTGCTCCAGTTCACAAAGCATCTTATTTTCCTATTTGTCAGTAGGAGATCAAATCTACACATCTAACCTTACTGCACAAGGTTGCTTCTTCTGATTGGATCACTTCCAAACAAGTCCCACCTTTCAGCACAACACAATTAATACCAAGGAGAAGTGAAGTTTTTAGAAGGCGTGTGGTGACTCAACACTTTTTAACAATATTATTTCTGGTGGCACCGGGGTTCATCTCTTCATACCTCATATCACCTTCTGAGTTGTTTCCTGTTTTTGATGGACAGATGGGGAGAAGCTGAATTTAGGCTCATCTTCCTGACGCCGGAGACACAACAGCACTGATTGGCAACATGTAACAGTGTGAGACTTCTGACTGTATTTGCAAGCAAAAAAGGGGATACAGGCTCGTGTCTTCTCAATTTTTATTAGGTAATCATGTCAAAATTTGTATTGACAGTCTGCTCATACATTCTTTTTAAACTGTGGTCCTATATGTTGCTATGAGCCACAGAACTTGCTGTATGTTCTTATTTTCCCTGTCGTTTCTCATTATTATATTTATTTGATTTCTTTGCAAATGTGGATTGGATGGGATATTACTGACAGCTGGTTTCATGTTGGTAGCACCTTTTTGGTGACATGTTTAACATGTGCAAACAAGTGCAAAGACTAGGTGGGAGAAAACTTTTACCCATTGCACTGAAATCTCAAGTGGTGTGGTTAGTACATCTACTCAAGCAAAAGGTTGTTGGTTTAGTTCTAGACAGAGACACAAGTACCCTTTGGGGTTGTGTCAGGAAGGGTCTCTTGCATAAAACAAACATATGGAGCTAATTGCTGTGGCTACCCCTTTGTGGCAAGAGGGCAGCTAAAAGTAGCAGCACACTATGGTTAAGGGAGACAGAGGGATGATTCACCCATAAATATAAATTATCTTCTTAATCGATTTTGAAATATTGCAATTGTGCTTTTTTTCTGATGGCCAGTCCTAAAAACAAGATGGCGAAGGCGGCATTGGTCAGGTCATCTGTAGTTTTTTTTTTTTTTTTTTGTAGTTTATTAATGCTGGCCTCTCAGTTTATAAAGCCGCTCTCATATTCACGTTTAATGAGTCATACCTGCACTGTAACGTCCGAAGTCTGGGTCCAGTAAGCTACACCCTTATAAACGCTCATCATAAACGCACATGAGCGCAGCCGTCAGGTAGCGTCTACAGCCCCTCCTCTCAGGGGCAGCGCACCTGAGCGGACAGGACGCCACACCTGGCTCACATTGGAGCCGCGCTCAATGCCGCGGCACAGAGACGACGGGAAATAAACTGGCGTCGTGGGGACCGACTTCTCTTTATGGGACATGGAGCCGGCCTATCGGGGTCTGGGTCGCTGTGTGTGCTGCTTCTGGCTCGCGGTGGTGTTTGACATTGTGGGACTGGCCGTGCTCCTCCTCGGCGTGTTTGTCGACGTGTTTTTCTACGACCTGCTCATCTACGCGGGCGCCATCGTCATCTTCCTCAGCCTCATCTGGTGGGTGTTCTGGTATTCTGGGAACATCGAAGTGCCCCCGTCAGAGCTGGAGGATGATGTGGGGTTACTGAAAAAGAACAAGGGCGGACTTGGGGGCATCAGCGGCGCCGTGAGGCGCCTCTCCAGCCGCGTGTCCACCGGCATCCGAAACTCGTTCCGCAGGAACGGAGAACCGTCCCATACGGCCCGCATGCCCAGGTCAGCCTCGGGGCCACCTGTGTCACCGCCGGAGCGGGTGACCGTAGCCATGGCAACGATGGGCAATACCACACAGACTGCTACCTCCTCAATAGCAGACTGTGGCGTAGAGATGCCCCACACCGCTACAGAGACATCACCTGCATAATGACGGGTACAGGTGAGGCCTGGCGTACAGGTGAGGCCTGGCTCACAGTGCAGCGCACACAGGCCCAGTTATTGTAGTCAGTAAAAAACAGTAAATTAGTCAAAGGAAATAAACGTAAAACCAAGACTTTGAATAGCGGAAACTAACTGAAACGATATTGAGCAACGACAAAGATGGCAAAAATTCAAATCGTATAAGAAACAACACACAGAAAATGGGTTTAATACCTTTAGCCCTTTGATCACGTTTTTCCAACAGATTAGCGACACTGGGCTACTCCTCACAGTGCGTGTGTGTTGGGGACAGGCAGGGATACATTTTTTGTTAGTTTCTCATTTACAAAAATGTGAGAAAATCAGCTTTTTTAAAGCACTAAGCTTGTCCCAAATCTTCTGTAGGTGTTCAGCTGACGTCATAGCATTCAATTTACATCTTCATCCCAATTTTTTTTTTTTTTTTAAAGATACCCAGTTAGTGCTATTTGATAAATACAAAACATATTACATTTTGGACTAGAAGTCCTTTTTTCAAATCTGTGCAATGATCCCTGGATTAGTCGCATAAATGACCTTCACAGATGCTTTACGTAAGGGTAATGGTACAACAAAAGACAGGTTTCTGTCTAGCCGGGTATAGCTTTTTTTTTTTGATGGACTTTAAAAGCAGAAGTAAAAAAAATGGCTGTAACTGTGGCAGTGAAACTCTTATCACTGCATAATCATTAACTACAGTTGACTGGTCACTGAAAGACAAGCCCTTAGTTTAAACAATAGCAGGCTTACCTGAAACTTCCCTGTAACCTCTCCCTCCACATAATAACTGCTGCAGCATAATAAAACACACTCTTTGTGTACTACTTGTCAACTCAAACTAATACTTTATTCATTTTCTTCCCAATAGAGACTACAGACATACAGAGCCCTAAGCCATCTTCAGTGACTCCAGCTACTGCAAAGCCTCTTTATTCTTTGTTTTGATGAGAAAGTATTCATAAAAATGTGATGTCTGCATAGTTTTTGAAATTTGAATGATGAAGTTTTTATTATAATTCACTCCCATTCATGGTGTGATGATGTCAGGTTTAGTACACAGAGGTAGAAAAATGTGTTTAAGTTTCCACGTCTCATCTTCAAAGTTGTTCATATAAAAAAAGATTTCTTTTTTTGTGTCCATGTTAATATATCTTCTGATCTGTGAATAATAATATGACATCCATCCATCCGCTTCCATTTATTAATTTAAGTATAACAGGAGCTCTCAGAGGCAGTGTACACCCTGGAGAGGTTGTCAGTGCGTCACAGGGCTAACACAAAGAGACACACAACCATTCAGTTTGACAGCCACAGTCAGTCTAGAGTCACAGTTAACCTAACCCATGCATGTGTTTGGACTGTGGGAGGAAGCTGTACAAGCACAGGAGAGAAAGGCCCCAGACTGCATTTGAACCCAGGACTTTCTTGTTGTGAGTCAGGATTTTAACTAGTGTTATGCCCTCTAATGTGACATATTAAATATAGATATATTTGAAAAAAGTGGTCAGGTTTAATTGCAGCAAACAAAAAAACCCACATGGTTGGGCTTACAGGAAGATCATAGATTGGGATAATATAGATATTAATATGCAGAATGAATCACTGATGATCTGGAGGCTCTCACTCCTGAACATCTGAGTAGAAAATAATGACTATGGATAGACCAGCCAATCAATATCAAGCAGAAGCAGCTCCTGCTGTAAATTTGTTTGAATCAGGCTCTTGGTTCAGGCCACTTATACGGTGACTCTGAATACAGACAGTGATCATGATTACTGTACATATTATGAGCTAGGATTTAGCAGTAGCCAGAATGCTACACTAGTGGAGTGTTTTTCCTGAACAAAACAGGACTGTGGGGAAAAAAGGTGTAACTGGCAGCTGGTCTTCTTGTTTCCACGCATGCTGATAGCAAGCCTTAGTGACTAACCTTTGGAACCAGCCTAGCTGTGTTTATGACACTGCTGCTTCATCTAACATTAGCTCCACTGTTTCCCCGTACATTATAGGTTCTCTAACCAGTACAATACAAAGAAATTAAATTAACTGGTTACAGCGTGAATGAAGAAAAGTTACTCCAAATATTGTGTTAAACTAGTATGTGCTGTTATTATTTTTTATAACTAAATTTCAAACAGTATGTCCCATGTTTCTCTGAATCATTCGTTAGTGTCGTCTAACATTTTGAACATTGACAGTAATGTCTGTTTTCACAAAGTTGTTTCCATTCCCGTTTTGTACAAATGTTGTGCATTTCTATTTAACTGATATGTTTTCTCCATTTTTCTCTCATTGCTGTACAATGGCTGACACACTCAAATTAGATAAAAGATTGTGGGTTTAATCAAATAAAAGATTATTTTTCTTTTTTAAAATTACCTTTACTTTCAGTGTACTTTTCTTTGTTCTCTGAAAAGCTCAATTTCTACATATTTGATCTTTTACTTTATTAGGTTTATTTAACTTTTTCGTGTATTGTGAGTATTTAATGTGACACATCATGGAAATATTACGTTTCCACAACTGTCAACATTCTTCATATTTCCAAGTACCACAGGTAGTTTAATCAGAGGTGTGGACTCGAGTCACATGACTTGGACTCGAGTCAGACTCGAGTCATTAATTTTATGACTTTAGACTTGACTTGAAAAAATGTTCTAAGACTTGTGACTTGACTTGGACTTTTACACCAATGACCTGGGACTTGAATTGGACTTGAACCGGTTTACTTGAAAAGACTTGATATTTTACCCCAAATATAAAATTTAACATGCATATTATATAGAGATTGAAAATGTGACGTCATTCACGGGTAAAACCGCAAAGGATTCTGGGAACTCGTGGCAAGAGGTACTAGCGCACGCAGGCTTTCAATTGAACTCAGTCACACAGCGATAAAAAGAAACACAAAAATGTCAAGAAGCTGTTGTATTATTAACTGCAATAGCCGGTCGCATGACAGCCACGGGAAGCCGACGGGTAAAGAGATCGGTTGTTATCGGATTACGTCGTTGAAGAGAAATTGTTCGAGCCATGTTTCCGAAGTAACAAAGAGGCGACGGATGGCCTGGATTGCAGCCATTCAAAGACCAAATATAACGTCCCAGAACCCTCCAGCTCACAGTAGGGTTGCCAACCGTCCCTTAAAATACGGAATCGTCCCGTATTTCGAAACAAAAGCACACGTCCCGTATTGAGCTAATAAGGGACGCACTTTGTCCCGTAATACAGTGAGAATCAAAAGTAGTCTATAAATGTTAATGGAATTAACGCTTTGTTTGAAAACATAATTCCCAGCCCCTCTCCTGCTTTGTGACCAATGAGCTGACAGCACACTTATGACAATTCGAGTATGACAATTCAGATTACCGCTCATCTCATTGGTCGAGGAAAGGTCGCTTGCGGAGAAAATACCGGAAGACAACAGATGACCACAACAAGAAGCATGGCCAACAGGGAAACAAACGCCGACTCTGCGGTGCAAGTCTCGGACGACAGTACACCTAAAGCTGGGCAAACACTGTGCGATTTTTTCAGTCACGTTATTCAGCTCCTGCTCAAACTGCACGATTGACTCGCAGGGGTTAGAAGTTCGTATGTCACGATGTACTCTCACACTATACCGCCCGATGCTCTGATGCGACCTGAGAGCTCACACTGTGCCTCCATAACATGAAGGTTATAACAGAAAATCTGTCGCTCTCTCTCTCTGTCTTTCACTCACACAGACACACCACCACCATCAACTTTGCTAAATTGCTAATGAAAAACATGATCAGGCAGCTGTGATTGAGCAGCATGTAAATCCAACTATTTTCACGGTTGTTGTGGTCGTGATCATTTTGTGATGCCACATCGAAAAGACTCGGATGAGCTTTCCAAAGTTCTACAAGTTGTGCCTCCATCGCTTGTGTCCAGATCACACGCTGCACAGCCGTGCTGCTCCATCTTTTACACCAACGTTTACGTTTGCGCGCGAGCAGTGTGAGCGGCTGTGGTGAGACCCTCACGAGCGATTGATGATCGGGAGCTGGTCGTGAGGTGTTAATCGCGTCTCGTTACCCCACGTATACTACACGATGCACGATGAAGGCCAAAATCGGGCCGATCGCCAAATCGGTCGCACGACTCAAAAATCGGTTCAAAATGGGCCAAAAATTGCACAGTGTGAGCCCAGCATTACACTCACACAGACACACCACCACCATCAACTTTGCTAAATTGCTAATGAAAAACATGATCAGGCAGCTGTGATTGAGCAGCGATGTAAATCCAACTATTTTCACGGTTGTTGTGGTCGTGATAATTTTGTGATGCCACATCGAAAAGACTCGGATGAGCTTTCCAAAGTTCTACAAGTTGTGCCTCCATCGCTTGTGTCCAGATCACACGCTGCACAGCCGTGCTGCTCCGTCTTTTTCACCAACGTTTACGTTTGCGCGTGAGCAGTGTGAGCCCCTGTGGTGAGACCCTCACGAGCGATTGATGATCGGGAGCTGGTCGTGAGGTGTTAATCACTTCTCTTTACCCCACGTATACTACACGACGCACGATGAAGGCCAAAATCGGTCCGATCACTCAAAAATCGACTCAAAATGGGCCAAAAACCGCACAGTGTGAGCCCAGCGTTAGAGCAGCAATGTTTGTTCCCCTCAGAGAAAGGGAAGAATGGGAAAAGGAAAACACCTGGCTGGAAAACGTTAATATGGGCATGTGCAGTGAATATCAGCGCTATGTGGCCAGAAGTGTGATAATATAATTTATTTTGTGTAATAAACAACTGCAAGGATAGATGATTACAACAAATTGATGACTAATACATAAAAGTAATACATAGATGAATAATGATGATGAGTTATGATGCGTAATCATGGGAACAAGCGGGTTTACAAACAGGAGCAGCTGATTAGCATTAGAAAAGCTGAAATAATACCTCAGCTGAAGCCAATTGTACTAAATGCACTAAATGTGCACTGTTACAAGAATGTTTTTCTTTCTATTGCTTTCTATTATTTTAAGTTAAGCAGGACAGAGTTCTTTTAAAGAAAGATTTACTTATATTCTCAAAAGTTAAGCATGACAGGCTTCTGTTTAAGAAAGAGACCTGTTTTATTTGTTAATGTTATTTTGAGCTAAAAATAAATGGCTAAATGATCATTTGTTTCACATGTGTTCATATCACAAAGAATAGAATATGCATCTACTTAAATCAACTTCAAGTCAAATGGTTAAAAAAATAATTTCACACACAAAAAAAGAGCTAGAAAATTCACCACACTGGGAAGGGTGAAGACAATTGGGTCGCCCGGCCCTGGCCACGAGGTGTCCCTTATTTATTTTTCAGGGAGTTGGCAACCCTAGCTCACAGGTTAGTCTGCTCCAAGCATTTACACGAAGGTCAGTCTGCTGTTGTAGTTAATGCGTCATTTTCATAACATAATTAGTGATATAGGTTACAAGCAAGTCTGGCGCTGAACAGAAATTGTCGCGCTATGCTCCTTTATTTATTGTGCATAAATAGTGAATTGTCCTGACACAATATTGCGTTTCGCTTCTGTTATTATGGTACATTGACAAAAACATATACTTTTATTCACAGGATAAAACAGGTTTTTGTATCACTAATTGCCCAGTACGATTACAGCATACAATATTATTGTCACTGCTACATTTCTGTGATGCTACCAGAAATTATTTCCACTACTAATTAATTACCGTTGAGCTCAAAGGTCCTATTAATAAACGGTTAAGGAATGTGTATTTATGAAGACGATTTGTGAGACTGGTAAACTTATGATACGTACGATGGTCTTTCGTTCTACACGGTGCATTTCAAGGTCCTGCACCCATCCGTCGGTAAACTGTACCTGGGCTTGTTGCAGTGACCGGAAGTTACTAAACTTCATGAGTGTATGCACTCACTCCAAGAACCGTATGATTATAAATATGCATATAAATATGCTACGATGAGATAGCTGACTTCATCTAACTAGCAAATGTTGTCCAGGCTACGTTGGTGATGCAGTTTTTTTTAATATGTATGATATTTTTGTCATGCGATTTTAAAGCCGGTCCTACAAGCGCATCCAAGAATAACATGCAGCTTATCTCAGAACTGTCGGTGAAAATTATTCTTGGAGCTAGGTTTAATTGAGCTGCATTTTAAAGAGGTGCAATTTCACAATTTGTGTATATTTTCTAAGTTCACTATTTTGTCATGTGTTGAGAAAAACACAGATTTAAAAATTACATGGTCTAATATTTACATTTAGCATAACTGCAACATTATTTTTTCGTTTTTTTTTTTTTATATAAAGACTCGAAAGGACTTGAAATTCAAAGTTTCAGACTTGTGACTTGACTCGGACTTTTACACCAGTGACTTGAGACTCGACTCTGACTTGCCTGACATTACTTGAGACTTGACTTGAGACTTGAGGATAAAGACTTGAGACTTACTCGAGACTTGCAAAACAATGACTTGGTCCCACCTCTGGTAGTTATAGGCATAGAATAAGGTAAACTGTGGCCATGAAAGCATCCACGTGATCAGCAACAGTTCTCAGGTTGTGGCATTCAGATCAGGATTAAGTAGAATTAAAGACTACTGTGAGATTTGGTGGCACCTAGCAGTGAGGTTGTACAACCAACCAGATAGTCCAGTCACAAATCAGTCAGTTTCTTGACAATTAATAAGCAAATTGTCACGACCACTGATCAAAGCCCACTGATCAAAGCCCACTGATCAATAACCATGAGTACCATTCACAGAGAGTTGGGGAATGGCTGCAATCACAGCATTGTAAGATGGTGACAGATGGACCCTTAGGCCCCCTCCTCGATTCAGAGGTGGTCTTTCCCTTTTCACGTAAATGGCCTCCTTGACTCCGCCCTCAAACCAGCGTTCCTCCCTGTCCAGGATGTTACATCCTCATCATTGAAAGAGTGTCCACTGACCTGTAGGTGTAAACAGACTGCAGAGTCCTGGCCTGACGAGGAGGCTCTTCTGTGTTGTAGCCAGAGGTTGTTTGGTTTCCCCGATGTATAAATCCTGACAATCCTCCTGGCACTTAACAGCGTACACTATGTTACTCTGTTTGTGTCGGGGGACCCGATCCTTGGGGTGGACCAAGTTTTGGCGTTTTGGGGTTTAAAAGCCACAGAGACCCGGTGTTTAGAAAAAATGTGTCGCTGCTCCGATACTCCTGACATGTACGGGATCACTACAGGTTTTCGCTTGGGCAGCGGTTGTCCTTCCCTCCTGGATCGGCTGGAGCTTTCTTTAGGAGCCTTTCCTGCTTTGACAAAAGTCCAGCTGGGATAACCACATTTACTCAGGGCCTTCCTGATGTTCTTCTGCCTCCCTGGCTGCTGTGTCTGTGGGGATGGTGTTCGCTCTGTGTTGTAGCGTCCTGATGACGCCCAGTTTGTGCTCCAGTGGATGATGAGAGTCAAACCTTAGATACTGATCCGTATGTGTAGGTTTACGGTACATATGGTCAGGTTTTAGATGTCCCCCATTACTGATGGAAATCTCACTTTTCATATCCTCCCTGGTGAATTTGATGTGTCGGTCCACCGAGTTAATGTGATCCGTGAAATGTGGAACGTCCTGGGATTTGATTTTCACCCAGGTGTCATCCACATATCTGAACCAATGGCTTGGTGGTGTTTCAGGGTAGGATAGCAAAGCCCTCTTTTCCACTTCTTCCATGTACAAATTGGCCACAGTGGGTGAAACTGGGGAGCCCACGGCACACCCATGTTTCTGCCTGTAGAACTGACCCTTGTATGTGAAGTAGGTGGAATGAAGTACAGAACAAAAGTGTTCTGGATGTGGTGTTTAGAGCTGACTATCATCGGTTTGAGGATCGAAGCCAGAAACTTGGTGATGTTATCGGTGACCATCCTGCATAAAGTGCTTTGAGAGCTCAGAGTAGAAAAGCGTTATATAAGAACCAGTCCATTTACCATTTACCAAGTTGTTCATATAGACAATTGGTATACCCTGTTTATGTGTCTTTGGTAAACCACACAGATGATGTAGATTCCCCTGTGTTATGAGGTCCGGTCAGTAGCAATGCGTTGCTCTAACTGCTTCACACAACCTAACATCCTCTTCCTGTAACCACTTCCTGGGTCTCGTTTCAGGGGCTCATAAGTATTTTTATCACTAAGCAGTAACAAAATTTTCTCATGATAGTTGTGAAGCCTGGTAAAAACCTGAGACATTTGGTGTGTTTGTGTGATTTCTGTATTACAAAATACATTGGTTTTTACAGTCCCCCTGCTTACAGGTTCACCACTTCTCAGCTTTCCAGCTGGCTCCATCTCCAGGTCCCAGCATCACTGATATAGTGAAAGCATATGTGCTGAATGGCTTTCAGCTGCCCCACCAGTTTCCCTGGCACTGTCCCTCGAGCCCACTGCACCACCCCTCCTCAGACCACACCTCCAACACAATAGTCTTTCTTGTTTATCAAAGCTGTGCACCTACCCTTGTTTGGCAGAAAGATGATAGTGTTGTTGTCGTTACTAAGCGATGCGAATGCCTTCCTCTCCTCCATGCTTATTTTGGATGCACTGCTGAGACAAGCCGAAACTTTCATTTGCAGTTACTCCGCTTCATGTCTGCTGTTGTTTCAGTTGCTGTGATCAGTTCCACTAGTGGGATTTTTCTCGGCGTCACAACAAAGTTCAACCCTTTTGCAAGGATGTTTTTCTCTGCTTGGGTGAGCTGTCTGTCAGACAAAATGTTTAACCCACTTGTCCCCATCCTCAGTGTGGCATACTTTTCTCTTAGGACACTCTCCATATTTTGGTGATGTTTCTGACGCACAGATTTCCTGTTTCCTGGTCTTAGACTTCTCATGCTGTGCTGGGCTAAGTTTGTCTGTGAATTCAAACACCTTTAGGAGTGTATTCTCATTTAGAAGCATTGTAAATTAATGATGAAGAAATGAACCTCCCAGCCCATTGTTCATAAGTGGTGTTAGTTTCAGTCATTATGCAAATGTCCGTTTATAAGATTGGGGAGCCCTGCAGTCAGCTGAGTCTAAAGACGTCACTTGGATGAGTGACAAAACATTTCTCCCTCTGAAAACGTTACGTCCAGATGAACAGAATCAACTTTTTGGGACAATGCTTCATAGTTACAAATTATTCTTCACTAATAAAAGCATGCTTAAGTAGTGCCCAGAAAACATTTCCCACACCAGAAACAGCCGGGACTGTGCCTAGTGTTATATTGACCCCAGTATCATTTCAAAATTTGCTCTGCTTGTAATGTCCACTACCTCTATTGCTCACTGGGATGCAACATATCTGATATATTACTTTAGTAATTTTCTTAGTGTTACCCAGTAAAACATAACTAATGGGGATTGAACACTTTTACACTGTTGTTCTAGGAGCTGTTTTGATGATTTTATTGTCGCAGCAATTTCTCCAGATTTCTTTACTAAAGTTCTGTCCCTTTTTCTGTAGTTTCTTTTGTTACAACCCATCTAGGGGACAGGTCATAGCATGGATGAGGCACTTGCTGCCCCCAAGACCCAAGCAGCCACAGGAGACAATTGTCACACAGTGGAAATTTGTATTTATCTTGTATATTGGTTTTATTCTGAATTTTAGTGTTTATTTATGAGTGTAGTTTTTATTTGCATGATTTCATTCTGTTTGTATTGCATGTTTTTAGTGTGTTATTTGACAATGTTTTAATCCACTGTGGATTGGGTGCATGGGACAAATTAGCTGATAGAGATCACCTGCTGAGCTTTGGGTGTGTCCAGAGGTGGCCTATCAGCTGTTTAAAGACCTATTAAAAGGAAGCCAGCTGAGTACTGGAGAAGATAGGCCCCAGACATGAAGAGGAGTGCAGGAAGACCAGGTGGAAAAGAAGGACCCCGGCCAGCGTAACACGGCGACCCAGTTCCGACAGCTGATCTGTCAGGATTAGTTAACGGACTCAGGCGCAGACCAGGAATCCTTTTAGAGAAGACAGTTAATTTATTTATACAGACAACACCAGGTGATAATATATAAATGGTAAATGGCCTGTATTTATATAGCGCTTTACTAGTCCCTAAGGACCCCAAAGCGCTTTACACATCCAGTCATCCACCCATTCACACACACAGTCACACACTGGTGATGGCAGCTACATTGTAGCCACAGCCACCCTGGGGCGCACTGACAGAGTATACAATGTGCTGAAGGGGGGTCCAGGGCTCCAGGATCCGTGAGGGGAGGGAAGGGGATCAAGCGTGCTCCAAAAGGTCTCCAAATCACTCTCCTCACTCCTTAACTGGGTCACACTCATTCACAGGATTACAGGCAGGGAAAGGTCCGGGAAAGATCTGCGCACAAAAACTTCAATTAGAGGCAAACTGACGGAAAACGTCTCACAGATTCTCAAACCAGAGGTGTGGACTCGAGTCACATGACTTGGACTCGAGTCAGACTCGAGTCATTAATTTTATGACTTTAGACTTGACTTGAAAAAATGTTCTAAGACTTGTGACTTGACTTGGACTTTTACACCAATGACTTGGGACTTGAATTGGACTTGAACCGGTTTACTTGAAAAGACTTGATATTTTACCCCAAATATAAAATTTAACATGCATATTATATAGAGATTGAAAATGTGACGTCATTCACGGGTAGAACCGCAAAGGATTCTGGGAACTCGTGGCAAGAGGTACTAGCGCACGCAGGCTTTCAATTGAACTCAGTCACACAGCGATAAAAAGAAACACAAAAATGGCAAGAAGCTGTTGTATTATTAACTGCAATAGCCGGTCGCATGACAGCCACGGGAAGCCGACGGGTAAAGAGATCGGTTGTTATCGATTACGTCGTTGAAGAGAAATTGTTCGAGCCATGTTTCCGAAGTAACAAAGAGGCGACTGGATTGCAGCCATTCAAAGACCAAATATAACGTCCCAGAACCCTCCAGCTCACAGGTTAGTCTGCTCCAAGCATTTACACAAAGGTCAGTCTGCTGTTGTAGTTAATGCGTCATTTTTCTTAACATAATTGGTGATATAGGTTACAAGCAAGTCTGGCGCTGAACAGAAATTGTCGCGCTATGCTCCTTTATTTATTGTGCATAAATAGTGAATTGTCCTGACACAATATTGCGTTTCGCTTCTGTTATTATGGTACATTGACAAAAACATATACTTTTATTCACAGGATAAAACAGGTTTTTTGTATAACTAATTGCCCAGTACGATTACAGCATACAGTATTATTGTCACTGCTACATTTCTGTGATGCTACCAGAAATTATTTCCACTACTAATTAATTACCGTTGAGCTCAAAGGTCCTATTAATAAACGGTTAATGAATGTGTATTTATGAAGACGATTTGTGAGACTGGTAAACTTATGATACGTACGATGGTCTTTCGTTCTACACGGTGCATTTCAAGGTCCTGCACCCATCCGTCGGTAAACTGTACCTGGGCTTGTTGCAGTGACCGGAAGTTACTAAACTTCATGAGTGTATGCACTCACTCCAAGAACCGTATGATTATAAATATGCATATAAATATGCTAGGATGAGATAGCTGACTTCATCTAACTAGCAAATGTTGTCCAGGCTACGTTGGTGATGCAGTTTTTTTTTTAAAATGTGTATGATATTTTTGTCATGCGATTTTAAAGCTGGTCCTACAACCGCATCCAAGAATAACATGCAGCTTATCTCAGAACTGTCGGTGAAAATTATTCTTGGAGCTAGGTTTAATTGAGCTGCATTCTAAAGAGGTGCAATTTCACAATTTGTGTATATTTTCTAAGTTCACTATTTTGTCATGTGTTGAGAAAAACACAGATTTAAAAATTACATGGTCTAATATTTACATTTAGCATAACTGCAACATTATTTTTTCATTTTTTTTTTTTTTATATAAAGACTCGAAAGGACTTGAAATTCAAAGTTTCAGACTTGTGACTTTACTCGGACTTTTACACCAGTGACTTGAGACTCGACTCTGACTTGCCTGACATTACTTGAGACTTGACTTGAGACTTGAGGATAAAGACTTGAGACTTACTTGAGACTTGCAAAACAATGACTTGGTCCCACCTCTGTCTCAAACTACTGAGTGACTGATGCTGATCGCTCAACAATCCAGCAAGGAGTAGCTCAGTGCTGCCATGTTAAGCAGGGCTCGGGATTATGAAGATAGGCAGCGGGTGTGGAGATGGCAGGTGGGTGGGTCAGGGGCGGGAGCCTGTAATGAGCACCGCCCCGGCAGGAGGGAGAGAAAGAGCAAAACAACAAAACCACATGTTGCCTAATATGGGTCAGCTGGTGAGGCACAGGCACCATGACATGATCAGACGTTAGGTGACGTCCCGCTGGAACTAGTCATTCGGGAGCTGTACATTTGCGCACCAGCAGAGGGCCCCTGCCCAGCTAAATAACCATAACAAAGTGCACTGTTCAGACAACACATACAAGTGGTCGTAACACTTTCTTCAAACACCTTGCTTTTGAGAATGGGATTCATCACATATTTGCCAAAGATAAACAATCTTTAAATACAAATTTATTCATGATGTCTTTTCTATCCTCCTCTTATGACCCCTTGTTGACCTCATGCCTTGTAGGGGAATTCAGTTCAAGTTGCAGTTGCTTAGCAGTTGTCTGTTGCCCAACAACAAGTAAGTGATGAAGTTTGGCTGCTAACATTATTCAAACACATATTATAAAAAGGATAATGGAGCCCCAGTTCCACCACTCCACGTGTTGAAGTGCACCTAGAGAAGATGCTGAAATCAAAGTCCCTGACCTGGAGCGGGCACTCCACCCTTTTCCGATTGAGGACCACGCTCAAATTTGGAGGTGCTGATCCCCATTCCTGCCACTTCACACTCAGCTGCAAACTGCTCCAGTGCGAGCTGGAGGCCATCACGTGATGAAGCCAACAGAACCACATCATCTGCAAAAACCAGAGATGAGATTCTGAGACCAACTAAGTGAAAGCCTTCTGCCACTTGGCTTGGCCTAGGAATTGTCCATAAAAATTATTAACAGAATCAGTGACAAAGGGCGGCCCTGGCGGATACTGATGTGTCGGTCGCGAACGAAACGGGTTAGAGCCGGATCTTTGAAGTGAATGACGCGAGTCGGCACCTTATTGGGAGCTGTGTTTCTTTTTTCTTTCTCTCACCCTCTCTGTGCTTTGCGCTGGGCAGAGGGGGGAGGGGCGGTAGTTACACTGGCAGTAGCACAGGAACAGAGCGGGAGGGAGAGAGAGAGAGAGCAGGGACAACAACGTCACATTAGAAAGGTATAGTAATCATCCACAACTATTTTCAGTTGCAGATGATAAGGGATTCAGAAAGTTTATTCATGCAGGTCCATATGACAGAGAATGTGCATCTTCTTTTTGTTTTCATATTTTATATTTAATTGTGTTGTGGTTTGTAGTGTTTTGTGTTGTTTCACTTTAAATTTGTTTAAAAAGCTGAAAATTTAAATAGTTAAAAGTTGAAATGCGAATAGTTGTTTTTTGTATTATATGATTTATTTATTACATTTCATGTGGAGTGAATAAATAAAAGTAAATTTACGATGGCCCCTAGAGACAAAGCACATACAAACTCCAAAGCACGTACAACAGAAGTGCTCCAGGATGCTAGGGGGCGGTGTTGAGCTTTTGTTACCTCGTGGCTACACAAGCCAGGAAGTACCAACGACCGGATTTGGGGTTTTTTTTTTTTCATACTTTAATTAAATTTATGCACATATTACAATCTCTCGTTGGGAGACAACATTAGTGCAACAAACATCTTGAAAAGGTTGAATAAGAAACCAAACGAAAAAAAAACCAAAAAAACCCCAAAAAAAACAAAAAAACAAAAACACATATATACATATACATAAATATATGAAGGCCATTTTTATGACATATAACAGTTTCCTTTCTGCGAACACTTTAACATACATGTGGCTTACTTAGTACACCAAAAACACAATCATTAAAAGGATAGAGATTGAGTCCCATTGTCGCATATCAAAGCAGCCTCTTTACATGAATCCCTCAATAATTCTAAAGATGACAAAAAAGATTTTAATTCAATTTTCAATGCAGTTAGGGAAGGTCTTTTACTTTTCCATTTGCATTTGTGTATGTGGTATTTGCCCATAATTATCACCACCTTGTGTAGCATGGACAGTTCCTTAGATGGATCACCATTATTATATAAAACTTGTGTTAGAGTCAGTGGGGTCATCCCATCTATTCTTATACTCAACCAGTCTACTAAATCTTGCCAGAAGTCAGTTGTTACTGAGCAGGAAAAAAACAAATGATCAATACTTTCCGCATTTTGTGAACAAAATCCACATGGCTCTACCTCAAACCCAAACCTTTTTTTAAGCATTTCAGCTGCTGGGTAATATCCATTAATTATTTTAAATTGCATTTCTTTGACTTTGGGGGGGATAGGCCATTTTAAAAAGTGCGTATATTTGTTCGTTATTTTAATATTACTCCCTTTTAGTTTTGTGTTACTGTTAAAGTCGTGAAATAATTTGTTTTTAAATATCTTGTTCATGGTTTTATTATTACAGTTTTTATCCGTCAAAGGAATCTGGTTTAGATGTAAAGAAGGTAGACTAATTTGTGCCTTAGAGTAATACAAATAACCTTGAATCAAACTCAACAGAGGTAAGGGGATTGCCTTACAAACCTTGTCATATTCTCTAAGGGAACACTGAATGTTAAACTTCACATTAAAAACACCCACTGAGAGAAACTGACCCCTTTCATCAAGTAAGTCTGTTATAAAGATTATGTTTTTTTCAAACCACTCTTTAATAAACAATGACTTCTTATTAATTGTAATTGTTCTGTTATTCCACAAGGTGGAGCAATGTGGTGAAAAGTTATGGGCAAACACCATCTTCCAATAAGACAAGACCTGCTTATGATATTCTGACAGTTTCACAGGCAACTTCAATATATCAAAATCACATTTCAGGAGAAAATCCAACCCTCCCACCTTTTTGAAAATATTTTTTGGGATATGGAACCATATGGAGTCAGGTTTCAAGAGGAAGGCTTTTATCCAGTTTATTTTAAAAACTCCAACCATTGATTGAAAATCAATTGACTTTATACCACCTTTAGCATAATCTTTGACAAGTTGTGATTTTTTAATGTAATGTGTTTTATTGCGCCAAATGAATTGATAGATTATAGAGTTAATCTTTTAAATACTTTTCGGGGTAATGTATAGTGAGTATGCTGGATAAACCATCTTTGAGACGCCCTCTGATTTGGATAATAGATTGCATCCAAAAATTGTAATATCTCTCGTCAACCAATGATTTAGTGTTTTGGACATGCCATCAATTTTGTCTTTTAGGTTTTTTGATTCTCTAGTGTTGATGTCTTTGTCTAAATAGATGCCTAGATACTTAACTTCATTTTTCACTGGAATCGTCCTCATGCTATTTTCCAAGCAATCATAAAGTGGCAAAAGTTCACACTTCTTCAGGTTCAGACACAAGCCTGAAGCTTTAGAAAAAATTGAAATGACATTCAATGCTTTCTCGAGTATTGATTTATCCTTTAAAAATATTACTGTGTCGTCTGCAAACTGACTTATTTTCAGTTCAATATCAAAAATGTTTATTCCTTCGATGTCTGAATGGTTCACAATGAGGTAAGCCATTAATTGAGTGCAAAGAATAAATAATTTTGGAGAAATTGGGCAACCCTGTCGAATTCCACAGAATATGTCTATCCTAGATGTTATGCCTGGATTGAGCGAAACATAACTATAAATTTGCTTGTAGAACAGTTTGATCACTTTGCAAAATTTGTTTCCAAATCCAAAAAGTTCTAAAGATCTAAATAAAAAATTATGGTCTATTGAATCAAATGCTTTAAAAAAGTCAATAAATAGTATTAAACTTTCTGAATTAATAAAGGATCGATAGTCAATCATATCTAATATTAATCTTATGTTATTATGAATCTGCCTTCCTTTAATAAACGCTGATTGGCACTCATCAATCAATTTGGTTAAGACGCTTTTAAGCCTATTCGCATATACTAAGGCTAATAATTTGTAGTCGTTACATAAAAGTGTTATGGGT
Organism: Copadichromis virginalis; assembly: GCF_057382275.1. Lineage (NCBI taxonomy): Eukaryota > Metazoa > Chordata > Actinopteri > Cichliformes > Cichlidae > Copadichromis > Copadichromis virginalis. The sequence goes on from NC_140621.1 coordinate 298,804, forward strand.
CTCCAATTGTCTAGCATTTGTAAATCTTTGTTTGGTTTGGGTAATAAGGTTATTAATCCTGTTTTCATTGTTGGGGATAGTTCTTCATTTTTTAAACAATCCAAAAAGCCATTAAATAACAAATCTTTAATGTCTTGCCAAAAGGTTTTATAAAATTCAATCGTTAAACCATCAATTCCAGGCGATTTTCCATTTTTCATTTGTTTTAGAGCTGTATCTAATTCGGATATTTTCAAATCTTCTTCTAACCATGTTTTATCATCCTCTTCCAATTTTTTAACCTGATCTTTAATCATATCAAAAAAGATATCTGCATTTTCTTTTTCAGTTCTTGATTTATACAGATTACTATAGAACATGTTAATTTCCTCACTTATTTTGTTTGGTTCCTCAATTATAGTACCATCCTTACTCAATTTAGTTATTTTTTTCTTTGTTTGTCTACGCTTCTCTAGACTATAGAAATAAGATGAATTTTTTTCTCCATGTTCAATCCACTTGGCTCTAGACCTTACATATGCTCCTTTAGCTTTAATCAAGTACACCTCATCTAGCTTATTTTGTAAAGATTGTAAGCGTTCTGACTCTTCCGCAGTCATACAGGGTTTACCACATAATAAATGAATTTGTTCAATTAGATTTTTCTGTTCACATACGCGTAGGGCAGACACTTTCTTTCCCGTTTCTATAGCTAATTGTTTCACATTATATTTAAACCATTCCCATTTACTGACATTAGTCATGCTCATATTGTTAATTTCTGATTTAAGTTCTTTAACTTGTTTACAGAAGTCTTCGTTTTGTAATAAACTATTGTTAAATTTCCATATGTTGTCAGATCTTTGTTGTTTACGTAGAGATAATAAGAGACTTATCAGACAATGTTCAGTAAGTGGGGTTGACTGGGTCTCACATTTCGTAACATATGATGATACTGTTTGGGAGACAAGCCAATAATCTAATCTTGAACATACGTTTTTATTTGATGGACTAAACCAAGTATATTTCTTCGTATTTGGGTTTGTCATCCTCCAATAATCGATCATATTGGTTGTCGTACAAAAGTCACAAATAATGCTATCGTGTTCTGGTTGATTTCCTCTTTGTGGTTGTCTGTCAAGCCATGAGTTAGGAGCCAGGTTAAAATCGCCTCCAGTTATCACCTGGGTAGAACCATATGTAGTACTCCACTTTGCAATTAATTTACTTAAGTTAGACATCATATTTCTATTTAGCGACCTGTTATTGTATCCATACACGTTAATAAGAATAATTTTCTGTTCACAGACTTCTACCAACACCATGATCCAATGCCCCATTCCGTCGCTTTTATGATCAATAACTCTCCCTGCAAATTTGTTGAATAAGATCATAACTCCTGCTGAGTGAGTAGTACCATGTGAATAAAGAATACTATCTCCCCATTGATGTTTCCAAAATGTTTCCTCTTCCTTACCAGAATGTGTTTCTTGTAAAAACAAAATGTTTGCCTTAATTTCCTTGCAGAATAAAAACATGGCCTTACGTTTGACATTGTTTTTTAAGCCTCGAACATTTAAGGAACTTAATAGAACAGCCATCTATAAGATAAAGAAAAAACAAAAACAAAAACGCAAGAACAAAATACAAAACAAGAACAGTAACGGCTTCCTTGGCACTTACTAGAAGAAAAAAAAAGTGCTTGAAGCAGGAATAAGCCTAGTGTCCTACCTATGTAATCATAACAGTACTCCGACCCTATCACAGTACTACCCCTTTATATATGCGGCAATTTTAGCTCTGGATAGCCCACGTTTAACTACGACTTTGCTTTTTGACCCTCTCCTATTTTTTATTTGTGTATTTTTAACAGATATGTATATATAAACATATATATACACACATACATACCCACATTTTATGGTTAACTTGTAGTGACTTCTTCAAGTGCATCTCACAGATCGATCCTTTTACCGTCTATTATTGCATAACCCTCCTTTAGGAATGCTCTTTTGCCGTTGTTTCGAGCTTCCTGCACCTTGGGCCACAGCTTGATCCGAGCTTCACGGTCTTCTTTGGAGAAGTCTTCTTTAAATTTTATGTTCAGTTCTTTGCAGACCCTGGCCTCTTTGGATTTCCTCCATACTTCATCCCTTGCCGTCCTCATGCTGAACTGTATGATGATTGGTCTTGGCACCTTGTTGCTCACTGCATTGTCTTTCTTCCCCAGTCGGTGTACTGTATCAACCATGAGCTGCAGTTTTTCCACTGATACAGGAACCACTCTTGTTAGAATGCCGATCACTGTTTCACGTGTATTCTCGTTGTCCTTCTCTGTCAGACCCAAAATTCTGAGGTCCCATCTTCTGCGGTAACGTGCACTCTCCCGACAGCTCTCCTTTAATTCTTTGTTTTCCTTCATCAGCGACTCCACCTTCGTCTTCAGCTTGTCAATTTCCTCTCTGTTTTTTTGGGTCGCCTGTGTATTTACTTCAATGCGTTGTTCGAAGGCTTCCAACTTCTTTTCAAGCGAATCAAACCTTTCCTCGCATCTCTTTGTGAAGCCAAGTAAAACTTCATATACATTCTCGATGCTCACCTGCTTCTCAGTTATTTTGCTTTTCATTTTTTTGGGATTGGGACTTGGTAACGGAGTGTGGTCACCTATGGGTCTTCCGATCTCTTTCTGAAGTTCCATCTCTTCTATATCTTCATCCTCACATGCTTCCCGCATAGCAGCAAGGTTGTAATCATGGTCGGAGAGGCTACCTGTTAGCTTGGGGTTAGCCATTTTTATCACTCTAAGTTTATCTTTGTGTCTGCCTGAAGGTCTGTCAAAGTAACTTCCAGGGGGTTTCGCTTGCGTTCTACTTCCTTTGGAGTAACAGTTTGTCAGTAAAGTATTTTACAGGACATCAAAATCACGTTTCTTAATCAGACCCGCAGATTGTACAACCGCTTATTCCGCCATCTTTCTCTCCCCTGTCGTACTGACGAGCGGCTGTGAACAATGGTTGTGTGAGTAGGTGAAGAGCCTGAGAAGTTTTGTCTTCTACACAAACGGTTGTTTTAAACCTCCACAGCAGAGGTTCGAGGTACAGGCTGTTTTTCTTTTAGTGCTTTTTTAAATTTGTTGAAATGTATTTGATGTTTATTGTATTTTATGTTTCTAGTAGTGATTTTAGAAGACAAGCCAGGTGTGCAGCAAACACAGTTGTCTGCTGGAGGTATGTTAACTTAATATATTTGACATAAAAAAAAAAGTATATTTATGCGCTACAATCTAATTTATATTGTATTGCCACCTGCAGGACAGGCTGCACATGTGAATTTGTCAGTTTTTTCCTCCTTCTCTTTTTCGTTGCATTTTTCTCCCAGGTTGGTTTTAGAGTAGGGTCACCTTTTAAAACTGTTTGTTTTTTATGCTGGGTTTGTTTTTATTTTCAGTGGGCTGGTGCAATATTAGTCGGGCAGTGTGCAATCCCTGAGCTGGGCTCTTACTTTAGGGGAATTAGGTCTTTTAGAGGTGCTCTGTGTGGATTTGCGAGTGCATGCAATAAGTGTTCTGTTGGGCTCTGTGATGGCTGCACTTACAGCCACACAGTGGTAATACCCACCATGTTAGTGTAGAGACTTATAAGTAACATTGCATTCACATTTGTCTTTCTTTAAATATAGGAATTAATTTACAGGACAAATAACTGGTTTTGGTTTAGAATTCATTCACATATCCACATAACACTGCATTCTAAAATAAGTGCGCACATTTTAGTTTACACTGTTATGTATGATTAATCTTTTGTTTTCTGAGTTACCTTAGTTGCAGCTAGTGATGGCCCGCTTGAAGCTGACGCTCCGGAGCGTGTGTTGAAAAAAACAACACACTGGTTCAGAAGCACTGTGTCGAGGCTTGCTTCGTTTGGCAAAAGTCACGTGACCAGTGACGTCCGAAGCTTCATTACGCACGTAACTGCTTCGGTACCTGATTCAAACGGATATAAGGAAGTGAATCATCCACGGGATTCGTGGAGTGTGTTGATGGTGACAGAGAGCGAAGAGGTGATCATTCCACTGACAGATATGGAGCCAGCGAGGAAGAGAGGACGTTTTGGCGTGTGGGAATATTTTGAGTTGATTTTGCTCAATTCATTTTATCTGCCGAAGTGAAAAACTTGAAATGTCCAAAATCATGTTTTCATAATGGAAATATCATTACAGCATATGACTTTAGGAACACTTCCATGTGAATTAAAGCTGATGAAGACTACAACAATGTATTTGACACTATACGTACATGACATTGCTACAGTTTAGAAAATCATTTTGTTTATTGTTTTTAGGTGATAGTCTGCAGGACCCAGGAATACCTGCATATCTACCAACTTGCAGTGTAGTTCCTGCACTCCACAGCCTCTTCTGTTCCATGCAAGTGGATTTTCTCCAGGGCAGGAGAAACTATTTCTAAGAAAAGAAACAGACTCAGCCAGCACACAGTAACACTAATCCTCTTTTTAACTGTAAATAACAAAAGGGCTACCTTACATTGATCATGTTTTTACTTTGCAAGTTCTTGATTAGGGGTGGGTTTTGATTATCGCCTTTCTGATTACAATCCATGCTAAATTGAATAAAGTGATATTGATTCATTAAAATCCCGTGTCGATTTGTAAATTAAGGTTATTATGCCTGAAACGCCAGCATCTCAGGTTAAACCTCACAACATGTCGTCAAACACCATACAGCTAAAACAGTAACTGGGAGCAGGTTTACGGATTCTGCATACAAACGTGAACACAGAGCGCGGACCCGACGCGTCAGAGTCAGATTTTGGTGCGTCGTCGGGTCCGCGCTCTGTGTTTGCCTCTTTTTTTTCCCGCTGGCTTCTGCAGCTGCAGGTTTCATAACTCTCTGTTTACATCTCTAATTAAGTCTCACATGTGTCAGCTTTCTTTTAATAGATACGAAATTATGGATATATACTGTTAAATGATCAGACTTGTAATATTTCTGACTGAGGCAAAACTTTCCAGATTCCAATCAAATTGAATCGGATCCTGTATCGAATCAAAATGATTCTACAAATCAGTGACGATGCAGCCGTACTCGGCTTCCTAAGCATTTTCCCTTTCCAGTTCACAATCAATCCCACCCCTAGGTCAAAAATATGTATAGGACAATTGGCCTAATCTAATATTTTGTATGAACCTGTCCAGCTGTCCAGTGATTAAACGACAAGTAGATGGAGGCAGGACTCCACAGCAGGGGCATACTCCATAATGTGCTGTGCATTATCATATGTATATTATATATATTGCTCACTTATTGTATTTACCAACATCAAGGAGTTATGAGCAGAGAAAGGCCACCATAGTGCATGTTTAAATAGGGAAAGTTTATTGATCAAAATGTATTACGCAAATACGCATTACATTTTTTTCAGCCCCCCAATCGAGAAAACAAAACCAATTACATGTTCAAAGCAACGGAACGGTGGCCCAATATCAGAGAGAACTCCACTCTTGAGTGAGCAGTGATAATTGAGCAGTCCGTTTTATTTTGCAGATTCAAGCTGCTCTTCAAAATTTTCACCACCAGATGTCACCGGAGAGGACTGTGTTGAAAAGCTTCGAGTAATGAACCGTTTTTCAATACAAGCTTCAGTGCTTCGGAAAGCTTCATTTGGCCATCACTAGTTGCAGCTGTTCCAGTCCCTTGATTAAGGAGCCAAGAGGTGGAAAAGGGGCGGAGCGAGCTTTAAAGGAAGACTGCAAATTGGTTCATGCCATAACTCGGGACCATGGGGGGGAATTGGAGTTCATTATGTTAGGTTTAGTTAGGTTTTGTGTGTTTTACCCCTTCTCCTGTTTTTGTGGGCTGATCAGCCACTATTTAAGTTTCCCCTTTGTCTCCTTAAGTTAGGTCAGTTTGTTTGAGTTATCAGTTGTGTTGTCAACTTTGAGTAGAGTTTTGTTATTTTGACCTCTTTTATGAGCCCAAGATTTTGATTCTTTTTGCATGAGTTAACCAATTATGTTTTTTGGGTTAAATTAAAAAAAATCATTTTTTTGGACTTTAACCTGTGCCTAAGTTTCTTTCACTGCTTGGTCCATCACAGGCTTGTATTTATTTGGGGTGGATTTGTTTCTTTTAAAGCAACGAGCATCTGGGACCGCCGAGGGAGAGCAAGCCCACAGGTGAAAGTTGCATTGCTGGCAGGTTGCACCAATAAGACTATATTGTGGTCATTAGTGACCTTTTCCATTTTGATGTTTTAGGCCTTTTGCAAACCCTTTGTTTTCTTTTAAAATAATAAATTTTAACGTATCTGACTGATATTTGACCCTCTTGTCCCGTTTATTCTGGGCTCGTTCCTGTAAGAGCTTTGGGCCTGAAAGTTTGCACGAGTAGTATAGAGGCCCTTAGCGGTTACTCGGTGGCTTTTACTCGCTACATATGAGTGCTTGTGTATAAATACACAAACCATACACATATGCTTTCAATTGTGTAATTTAAGTGATCTAGGTAGTTCTGTTTTGGAAGTTCAGTTAACGCTAGAAATGTGCTTTGGAGTTTGTACGTGCTTTCTCTAGGAGCCACCGCATATATTTATAAACATATATAATTAAAACCACTTTTTTTTTTTTTACATCAGTAATTCCTTTTGTGCATAATTTTATATTATTGTTGACAATAAATCAATTAAAGCAACAAAACACCCTCAAGAGCTGGTTGGGAGCTGAAAGAGCCGGCTCTTTTTAGTGAGCTGAGCCGGTTTTCCAAAAAGAGACGGAAATCCCATTACTACTGGCAGAGTCCAGCACCCACCAGAAAGGAGTCCAACATTGCCAGTTATTTGAACCAAGCTCTTGTAATGGATGTACATGATCGAATGGCCTGTAGCAATGGGCCAGACACCCCATACTGTTGAAGCACCTCCCACAGGACACACTGAGGGACAAGGTCGAATGGCTTCTCAAAGTTCACAAAACACAGCCAGACTGGTTGGACAAACTCCTATGCACCTTCAAGTACTACTACTGCACATAATACTTACTGCATAAAATGCTACTTACTTACTGTACAGAATTCACCTACTTGCTGCACACAATGTCCCCCATGTATATATTCACCTAATGTATAATGTTCTTCTCTCCCCTTTTGCACAGTCGAGGAGTGTCAGGATACATTTCACTGTGTGTTGTACTTGTATAACTATGCATGTGACAAATAATGAATCTTGAATCTGAATCTTGAAGTATCATGGGGAGGATAAACAGCTGGTCCAGTGTTCTACGACCAGGACATGCATTGTTCCTCCTCTATCAGAGATTCGACTCTCCTTTCCAGCACCGTGGCATTTTCCCAGGGAAGCTGAAGAGTGCGATCCCTCTTTAGTTTTAGCATACCCAGCAGTCCTATTTCTTGAAGATGGGAATCACCACCCCGGTCTGCCAATCCAGAGCTACTGCCCCTGATCTCCATTAAACATTGGCATGTGAGCTAAGACAGATCTTCAATATCCAGAGCCTTCAGGAACTCGGGGCAAAACTCTTCCACCTGTTACGGCCCTTGCAGGGCCTCCTCCTGAAGGTGCCTGTGTGGGCGTGTCCTTCAATCTCTTCTGCCTGAGGTGCCACCCCCCCTGTTACGTTCCCCTAAAAGGGGTCTAGGCGATGAGGGGGGGAGGGAATAACAAAATGTGTCCTGGTCAGAAAAAGGAGAAAGAGGTAAAATGGTTAAATTAAAGAGTTTTATTAAAGTTCCTATTAATATTCAACTAAAAGAGACGGACAAGCCGCTATCACCATTTAAGGAAACCAACAAAACTCAAGCGTTGGTTTATAAAGTAAAACGTAAGTCAAAAAGAGAGAGCAGCTCACTAACTGCAAATACACCAAACACACCTAATAGTTGTTTAACTGCATCAGTGACCTCACCCCGGTGATAGAAGAGTCGTCCCCCTCATCCTCCTTCCTTTACAGAAGATGTGCCGGTGAGATTAGGGAGGTGTATCAAGTATCCCTTCCACCGCCCAACAATACCCTTAGTCAGCAGTGCTCCGCTGGCACTACGCACGGTGCAGGTAGAAGACCGCTTTCCTCTCCTGAGTCAACTGACGGTTTACACGAATCTCTTTGAGGCAGTCTGAAAGTCTTTTTTCATGGCATCGCCAAACTCCTCCCACACCCAGGTTTTTGCTTCAGCCACTGCCTGAGCCGCCTTCCGCTTGCCCTGTCGGTACCTATCAGCTGCCTCAGAAGTCCCACAGGCTAACCAAGCCCGATAAGAATCCTTCTTCAGTCTGACGTTTCCCTTCACCTCTGGTGTCCACCATCTTGTTTCGGGGTTACCACCACAACATGCACCAACAACCTTGTGGGCATAGCTTCAGGAATGGAGGTTCTGAACATGGTCCATTTGGACTCATTGTTCCCCAGTCTCTCTCGGAATGCTGTCAAAGCTCAGCCGGAGGTGGGAGTTGAAGATCTCTCAGACCTCTCCCCGGTCTTCCCAGCACACTCTCACTAGATGTTTACCTGATCCAACTCACCACCAGGTCAGTTGACAGCTCAGCACCTCTCTTCGACCGAATGTCCAGAGCATACTGCCGCAGATCCAATGATATGATTACAAAATGTATCACTGACCTGCGGCCTACAATGTCCTAGTGCCACGTGCACTTATGGGCTCTCTTATGTTCAAACACAGTGTTTATTATAGACAAACTGTGGTTTGCAGTGAAGCCTCTTAACAAAAAAAACCACACTCAGGTTCCGATCCAGCAGGCCATTCCAACCAATCGCACCTGTGCAGGTCTCACTTTCATTGCTCATCAGCATTGACTTCTTCCAGTAGGATGACAGAGTCCAGAGGCGGAGCATTCGATATTGTTGACTATAATGTTTTATTAAAGAGATAAGAGTATGCTGTAGGTATTAAACCACTACAGCACTGTACCTGTAAGTCCTGTCATATCTAACAGATTCCAATTTGTGTATGTAAATGGACACACCTCTCCACACACTAAGATTAATCTAGTTCCTAGGCTGTTTTATAAAAAAAATGGGAAGAAGTAGTTTTCAGTTTTATAGACTATCATCAGTGATGCCCTTTGAAGCAAACTGCAGGCATTTATGGTCACAAGCCATTAAGTGGACTGACTGGACAGAAAAAATCATTAAAGCTTTAAGAATTCTCATCTTTGCAGTGCCCAATTATTAACAAGCAAGGACATACTTGAGCAGTTAATCAGCAGATATCTTACCACACAGCAAAACTAAATACTCTCAATTTGGAAATTCTTAAAAAAAAACCCTGTAATGACATGTATGATTCTACATGACAATCACAAGCTCCTGCACTGAAGACACAAATGTAACATGTAAATAGCACTAAGTTGACCACAACAGCCAAAAACCAAAAGGATTACCCAAACACAGATACTATGACGCAAAAATTACCAACCAGTAATCCAACCAAGTGATCTGTTATCTCCACCACACAAGTCAATTCAATTTTATTTATATAGCGCCTAATCACAACAAAAGTCGCCTCAAGGAGAAAAACCCAACAATCATATGACCCCCTATGAGCAAGCACTTTGGCGACAGTGGGAAGGAAAAACTCCCTTTTAACAGGAAGAAACCTCCGGCAGAACCAGGCTCAGGGAGGGGCGGGGCCATCTGCTGCGACCGGTTGGGGTGAGAGAAGGAAGACAGGATAAAGACATGCTGTGGAAGAGAGACAGAGGTTAATAACAGATATGATTCAATGCAGAGAGGTCTATTAATACATAGTGAGTGAGAAAGGTGACTGGAAAGGAAAAACTCAATGCATCATGGGAATCCCCCGGCAGCCTACGTCTATTGCAGCATAACTAAGGGAGGATTCAGGGTCACCTGGTCCAGCCCTAACTATATGCTTTAGCAAAAAGGAAAGTTTGAAGCCTAATCTTGAAAGTAGAGATAGTGTCTGTCTCCCGAATCCAAACTGGAAGCTGGTTCCACAGAAGAGGGGCCTGAAAACTGAAGGCTCTGCCTCCCATTCTACTTTTAAATACTCTAGGAACAACAAGTAGGCCTGCAGAGCGAGAGCGAAGTGCTCTAATAGGGTGATATGGTACTACAAGGTCATTAAGATAAGATGGGGCCTGATTATTTAAGACCTTGTATGTGAGGAGCAGGATTTTGAATTCTGGATTTAACAGGAAGCCAAAACAGGAGAAATCTGCTCTCTCTTTCTAGTCCCTGTCAGGACTCTTGCTGCAGCATTTTGGATCAGCTGAAGGCTTTTCAGGGAGTTTTTAGGACTTCCTGATAATAATGAATTACAGTCGTCCAGCCTGGAAGTAATAAATGCATGAACTAGATTTTCAGCGTCACTCTGAGACAGGATATTTCTAACTTTAGAGATGTTGCACAAATGGAAGAACGCAGTCTTACATATTTGTTTAATATGTGCGTTGAAGGACATGTCCTGGTCAAAAATGACTCCAAGGTTCCTCACAGTGTTACTGGAGGCCAAGGTAATGCCATCCAGAGTAAGAATCTGCTTAGATATCATATTTCTAAGATTTTCAGGGCCGAGTACAAAAACCTCAGTTTGATCTGAATTAAGAAGCAGAAAGTTAGCGGCCATCCAGGTCTTTATGTCTTTAAGACATTCCTGCAGTTTAACTCATTGGTGTGTGTTATCTGGCTTCATGGACAGATAGAGCTGGGTGTCATCAGCATAGCAGTGTAAATGTATGCTATGTCTTCTAATGATGCTGCCTAAGGGAAGCATGTATAATGTAAACAGAATTGGTCCTAGCACTGAACCCTGTGGAACTCCATAATTAACCTCAGTGTGTGAAGAGGACTCTCCATTTACATGCACAAATTGGAGTCTATTAGATAGATATGATACAAACCACTGCAGTGCAGTACCTGTAATACCTACAGCATGTTCTAATCGCTCTAATAGGATATTATGGTCGACAGTATCGAACGCTGCACTAAGGTCTAGCAGGACAAGCACAGAGATGAGTCCACTGTCAGAGGCCATAAGAAGATCATTTGTAACCTTCACTAAAGCTGTTTCTGTGCTGTGATGAGCTCTGAAACCTGACTGAAACTCTTCAAATAAACCATTCCTCTGCAGATGATCTGTTAGCTGTTTGACAACTACTCTTTCAAGGATGTTTGATATAAAGGAAGGTTGGAGATTGGCCTATAATTAGCTAAGACTGCTGGGTCTAGAGATGCTTTTTGAGTAAAGGTTTAACTACAGCCAGCTTGAAGGCCTGTGGTACATAGCTGATTATTAGAGGTAGGTTGATCATATTTAAGATCGAAGAATTAATTAATGGCAGGACTTCTTTGAGCAGTTTTGTAGGAATGGGGTCTAAAAGACACGTTGATGGTTTGGAGGAAGTAATTATTGAAGTTAACTCAGAAAGATCAATTGGAGAAAAAGAGTCTAACTTAACATCAATGGTACTAAGAGTAGCTGTAGATAATATTACATCTGTGGGATGATTATTGGTAATTTTTTCTCTAATGAGTAAAATTTTATTTGTGAAGAAGTTCATGAAGTCATTACTAGTTAACGTTAAAGGGATGTTTGGCTCAACAGAGCTCTGACTGTTTGTCAGCCTGGCTACGCTGGTCTTTGCTTGCCCCCACCACAAAGGGTGGTCTTGCAGACGAGTCCCAAATCTGACAGCATCAGATGTCATTGGAGATAACACTGTGATGCGTGTGAAGCTATATAAAAGTCTCAAGATTTATTTATTTGTTGAGGATCATAAGTAAAGTTTCCAGTCAAATCCTTTATATAATTAGTTGTTTTTCTCTTTATTTAGTTTTAACTTAGCAAAGAATTTTCCAGATTTATTGCCTTGTTTAAAGCACTCCAAACACAGCCTTTGCATCAGAAATCACGTTTTCTTGTTAATTACTTCATTCTAGTTTTAGCTTTCTCGGGTTGTTAATAATGTGCTCTTGTGGCGAGGCAAGGCAATCATTAGGCAGCTTTTAATGATTTTATTCTTTGTTCTAGTTCTATTTTTCTTTTCTTATTTGAACAGTAAGATATTATTTAAAGTGTTAGAAAAAATACTGTTGTATCCCGAATTCAAACTGGGAGCTGTTTCTAAAAAGAGGGACCTGGAAGCTGAAGGCTCTGCCTCCCATTATATTTTTAAATATCCCAGGAATCACAAGTAAGCCTGCAGTGTGAGAGCGAGTGCTCCATTGGGGTGATATAGAGTAGTATGAGGTCTTTAATATTCATACTGATATGTGCTTCTTTGACAGTGGTGCATATAATTTGTTGGATACATGAATTTTATCCAATGATAATAATTTGGCTGACTTGATAGAAATGTATGTAAATGGCTGCATGCTCTGTGATAGTGAGTTAAAAATGTGTTATCTTAGCTCTAACCTTGATTTAATCTGTTTACTCTGCGTTTCTTTCCTTTTTTGTTGGTTTATACCAGCTACATTTATTCTCTTTATTTGTTCGTTCGTTGTATTTGTTCAGCCTGTGTTATTGTTACGGTGTGAGCCTGGACTCACAGCCTTTGTTTGTTTGTACATAAGCTCAATAAAGTTACTTCACTCAGGTAGGAACCTTCCTGAGCGAAATGGATTCCTCGAACGTCCCCCTTTAATGTGACGCTGCTGCTCCGAACAATCACTTCCGTAAACACGCAGTTCTCTTCCTGTTACTTTCGCGTGGTTTTGTTTTCCGGAAGCGTGATTCCTTTGATCAAACTAGTTAACGCCACAGTATCGAGAGCTGTACGGTGCGAGAGATGTAACGAGCGAGTCTCCTTTCCAGCTCTGTCTTTCAGCTTAACAAGCAAAGACCAGCGTTAGCTGCCTGGTGGGTTATGGAAATAGACGGTCGAGACTTTCTGAAGACCCCTTCTGTGAAGACGGTCAGGTTTGGAGGTAGTGTTGCGGAGACGTTAGAGAAACACAAACACGTGAGTTGTATGTTAGGGTTGTCATTCTTGGAAAATGATAAAGAGAGATATTAGGGTTGTTGATTTTGGTGACACATCCACGAGATGGTCCACTAAGTTATTAAATGAATCTAGACCTTCCTGCTGGTCTGTCTGTGGATTCTGCTGACCTTCGTAAAGTTGTTTACAAACACCTCTACGTTTCTTACGGTTTTGGCGAACTGCTGTTTCTGCTTGTTTTTAAGGGAGACTCGAGTGATTATGAACTCCTGAAACATCAGCTGGTTGATCCTGAGATAAAGGTAAGCGTCAGTGTGAGGGCACCCTGTGGTGTGGTGGACTTTGCTTCTCAATGAACGCCCTCTCCTCCGACAGGATGCTCAGATCATCAACTGGCTGCAAGAATTTCGGTCTAGTGTGACCCACCTGACCAAGGATCATGAACAGCTCATTTATACTATACTGGTGAGTGTAAATATTAACATGATGCAAGGAGAAGAGTACTGTATTTACTCCACCGGGGGTCTGAGTTGATCTGAAACAAACATCACATCAACAAACTGTATGCTGCTGATTAGCCTGTCAGCATGGCAAGCAGACGGCTCAGCAGCAGGTGTACCGTTGCCTCAGTGTCCACCATTGTTGTGTAGTGTTTAAATGAGCTCATTTTTGGGTGTCGCTGTAACGAACCCACGAACATTGAGGTGGTTCTCAGTTATATTGTAAAATGACCAAAACCGAGCAGAGTAGGTACGAGTGGAAAAGTGGCATAAGCTTTAATTTTTAAATGGATCAATTTTAAAGTTTCAGAGCTTTAATATGCAGCTTTAGACCTAAACAGCAGCTCTGAGTGCAGGCAGTGCACTAAATGACCAGGTTAACCAGTTTCTGCAGCATTAATCACATGTTGCATTTTACCACTATATTTATATGTTCTGTCGATTTTTACATTTATTTGATAATGTTTCTGTTGGAGCTGTGATGAATTTTCTGTTTACTGTGGGATTTTCACATGACATGTGAAATGCCCATTATAGTTTAGTTAGATACTGCCAACACCACCCCTGTCATGTGAGTGCGCAGGGCAAACCCCAAGTTAACTTACTCACACCAATCACCACAGTTACAGAACAAATGTCACCTGACACAAAAACATAGAGTCAAACACAGGATGAACTGTAGTCCTCGTGTGTGGGGCCCACCTGCACACTGAGCCGTAACACCAGCCGTCCACTCCGTCAGCAACAGGCAAAAAAAGCGAGTGCAAGACGAACTGGCCTGTGTAGGACCTGCTGCCTCGCAACCCACCCAAACTGCCCCACAACTGAGAGAAAAAATGAATTTGTTTGATCTTAAACATGTAAATGTTAAAAAATGTATCCAAACAAAGTCATCAGGAATTTGGCAAATACTTTTTCACAGCACTATTATAGCCTAAAAACAGGACCAATGCTGTTGCTGGCATCTTGTGGCAGTAAATTCAAACTTTGAATGAGGCAGTCTGTCATTATAGACTCATTCAAAAAGAGGCTGGAAATGCCTTTTATTTTGTTTTCTCTAATAAATAAATGCCTATTGCAAGCCACACTCATAATACCTTGATTAGTATATTTTTATTATATTGTCATGACTGTCATCACATATTTCTTTGAAATATAAAATTAATATAACTTATAACCCAGCCCTGCTCCTTAGTGTGGGTGAGAGATCATTTGCTTTTTAAAGCAACGTCTTAAACTAGTGTGTATTAATAAAACAAAGAAATTAAATTGAGCCAAGAAAAAAGAGGGTAGATATACAAGATATGGAACATGTATGCCTTCACCAAATTTGTTACGACCTCATTCCAATATGAAATTCAATTTTCTTTATATTGCATCAAATCACAACAGCAGTTGCCTCTACAGTCAACAGGGAAAGTATTATTGTGATCAGAGCTTAGAGAGAACAACACATCCAGAACGCTGACCCGTTGTTCTTAGTTGAATCCACACCCATTTAGCCTTCTGCTCCTGTAGTAGCCAGACAATAACCCTTGATCACTGGTTCCCCCACCAGCATTCAAGTTTGAGTCAGGACCAATATTAGAGTCAAATATAAAATGAAAAAAAAATTCCCAGGAAAAGCCGTGGTTGATTTAACATGGACAAACCTTTACAAGCCTTTTGTCAGTATGATATGCTGCTGGTAATGTGTCATCTATTCTGTCATTTTGGTGCACATTTTAAACCCTTCAGTCCACCCTTCATGTGGTGTGAATCAGCAGACGTCCAAAAAGCTGATTGTTTCAGCATATAAACACACTGTGTGTGTGTGTGTGTGTGTGTGTGTGTGTGTGTGTGTGTGTGTGTGTGTGTGTGTGTGTGTGTGTGTGTTTTATAGAGGCTTCCTTGGCTGGGCCGGAGCCAGGCTGTGGTGGACGAGTACCTGGCCTTTCTGGGTAACCTGGTGTCAGCACAGACTGTCTACTTGTGTGCCTGCCTTAACATGGTGGTCTCCCACTTCACCCCCAGTATGTTACTCTGATGGTATTGAATTAATCATGATTCATAAACGTGTTACAGTAGTAGGCTTGTGATGGTCGACAGGATGGAAAGGAAATACATGCTGTCAGATGTATATATGTGATAAATAGTCACAAATTCTGTTAGATGTGGAGAACAAACAAAAGTCAAGAATATTTTCAGGTAGTGCTGTGCTTCTGCTGACTCGGCTCCATGTTTGCACATTTCTGTGTAGTCGATGATAGACCTTTCCCAGCTTCAGTCTGAAAAAGAACACCGGTCACATATAATTGTGTTATCCTTTTAAATTAACACCAAACATTGCAAGTTTATGAGGAGCAGGACTGATAACTTTCACTGCTTAGCTCCTAAATTAATGTTAGTGTTATATTTTTAGCGATCGCCACTAACTTAATGGTAACTGAAGAGATGACTTAAAGGGTTAAATGATTAATGCTAATGTGTGTGCCGGCCAGGTTAACTTTTATGATAACTGTTTAATACTCCATCCATCCATCCATCTTCATCCGCTTTATCCGAGGCCGGGTCGCGGGGGCAGCAGCCTAAGCATGGCCCATGTACCTGAAACATAAGAACATATTTAATACTTCAGTGTTGTGGAAATGGGAACTTTACTAACCCTTGAAATTCTGCATGTCAACTCCTCCTCCGTGTTCAGGTGTAATGAGGGGAGGGGTTGTGTGCAGACGGGCAGCTGTGTGACAGCTGGATGAGGCAAAGGCAGTGTCTGTACTGTAACCAATGAGTATCTGATCTGATAGTCACTTTTAGGATCTGATAGTCAGTTTTTGACAACCCTGTACAGTATTGTTGTCTTTCTTGTTGTCATCTCTGTTGCATGATGGAGAAACAACTTGTGTGTTTTTTCAGAGAGAGTGACCATCTGTGAAGGAGGAGTGGATATCTCCGATTCAGATGATGAAGATGAGAGTAAGTTTTTTCTCTTCTCCTATGAAGTGGTGGTTTCAGACATCTTAACCTTGCAGTGGTTCACAAAGAAGCGAGATGCAGGTGTGCTTTGTAAAGCATCGTTATGTTCACTAAGAGCTTGTATGGCTTTTTTTTTTAAGATCTACCCAGAAACTTCGATCACTGTCACCAGGCGCTGCAGCTCATCATCAGATACGTGCCCTCGTAAGTCTGTGTCACCTGTTATTCTGCTGGCTGCTGTTTTTGGCCTTTAAACTCTGAATTTGTACACTTGAGCTTTGATTCATCACTGGACTTCTCTGTGGAGGACCCCGAGTGACAAAATAAATTATTTAAAGGCACCATTAAATAATTCATTAACATTGGAATTAATTAAATAAATATTTAATTACTTAATTAAATGCACATTGATTTCATTTAGAAGCATTTAATAAATTATTTATTTATTTCAAATTGTACTTAATTATTCCATCCATCCATCCATTCGCTTCCGCTTATCCTTTTCAGGGTCGCGGTGGGGCGCTGGAGCCTATCCCAGCCTATCCTATCAATAATTAAGCCTATCCCAGCTTAATTATTGACACATTTAATTAATTATTTAATAACATTAAGCATACTTGTTTCAGTCGCCCATTCTGAATCATAACTAACATTAAAAACATGTTTAAGGAGAAGAGAGCAAATAAATAATCAGTGATCAGTAATCTTTATAGAAAGAGACATCACTGGTTTCTGTCATGTAGTAACTGTTAGGTTTACGTGTACAAAGCTTGTGAGACACAGATTTCAAAATGTTTGACTAATATTTTAATTGTGAATATTAATCATGAGGCTAAACGGGCAGTCCAGCTGCCGCCATCACGGAGTGAGGTCAGCATATCCAGGATATCTTTCGGTTATCTGGAATCACTGACCCTAACACTGGGAGCAGGATAAACGGTCACATGAAGCTGGTTATCAGCTCTCTGAGTTAACTCAGCTTCACGGGCACATGAAAGTGTCGGCAGCATCAAACGAATCTAACGGTCATCTACGAATCGAATTCCATGGCAATCGACAATGCCACGCACTGTCTGCGCAGTGATTTTAGTACAGCATTTAAAACATGTTCCCCACATCATTCTTCAAACACTTCAAACATGCTGTAAATAAAAGACTGAGTGAAAACGTGGCGCTTCCAGCTGATTTATAATCGCAATGATCAAACCTGCTGTTTGAGTTTGTGTTGTCTCAGCTGCACACTCGCTGCTGTTTAAAGGTTAAGAGCAAAGATTTCATATAAAACACAGACTCGGTCTACGTACACATTTGACATGAGGTCAGTAATTAGAGTGTCTGTGTCCTGTTCTAAGATCATATATGTAAAATTGTTCTTGGCCAACATGAGACAGTTAAATATAGTTGTGTCTGTGACTTTATATTACTGATAGCCATCAGGGAAACACAAAGACTGGAGGCAGACGGGCTGTTTTCATCATCAACACATTTCCATGTGGCACTTTTGTAACTTACTGGCGATATGAGTGTTTACGTTTTTCATTACAAAAAAGTTGTCGGACTTTTTAACTAAAGTTAACTTGGAACACCGGGGCTGTGAGCTCGGTACACTCTGTTCACAGTACGCTCTGCTAACAGTCAGCTGGAACGTTGCCGGAAACATCATGTTCTATGTTGACAACCTGACCAGAGATGTGAAGATTACGCCACTACATTTTGAAATGCATTCTGGGATACCTGCTTCCCCACACTACCACCAGTTCATAGTGATTGATTATCTAGGATCGACCTGTCTTGATTAACTTTGCACAGTAACCAATCAGATGTTAGACAAGCTGCAGCGGCAGCATTAACCCCGCCCCCGGGTTTGCTGGGTGAGGCTGACAGATAACATTGATTCAAGAACACAGCCGCAGGGCCAGGAGTGCCAAAAAAATCATTAAATAATTAATTACATTTGTCATTAATGAAATAATTAAATGTGTCATGAATTAAATACAATTTGGAATAAATAAACACATAATTTATTAAATGTTTTAAATGAAATGAATGGGCATTTATTGAATTATTTAAACATTTATTTAATTAATTCCAATTTTAATGAATTAATGAAAGATTTAATTAATTATTTAATGGTGTATTTAATCAATTCCTTTTGGCACTCCTGGTCCTCCATATTCTTTCAACCCCTTTGTGTGTAAAGGTTGTAATGTCTCTAGTGCTGTAACTTCACAAAACCTCACAAAACCACGGGGTTGGTGGTACTGACCTTTAATAAACTGCAGTATTGTCCACATGTTCACATGCTAGGTATGTTTTTGGTAGTCATAACATAAGCAAGTATGATATAGATATCCAGCTAGCTTTAAATCTGGCAAAATCTCATTTCCAAATCTGCCCACGGATTTGATTTAACTAGCTTATCTTTTCCCTTTAAGGTGGTATTCTTATCTTGTAATTGCTGCAAGTGTATTTCTTCCCTTTTGTCTCAGCAGGCTTTATTATAGTATAACTTGCTTTCTTCTTCTTATTTGACATTAATTTACCTACTAATACAAACAAGTAGCCACTAGCTTGTTACTGTAAAAAAAGTTATCTTGTAACTAATGTTGTTGCATAAATGGATACTTTGTATACACTTTGTTTTATTTGATGTCAGTCAGCCTGCATTGTGGTTTCACTGTGATTTTCACCCCTCGTGTTACATTTTTTAAATGTTTTTGTAATGTAAAGATTTTTCCTCTTCTTTTAGCACAAGTCGCTTTCTGATGCCCATTTTGCAAGAAAACTTTCCCTTCATACAGAAATCCTCAAGAACACTGGTAAGATACAGGCAAGACCCTGACGTCCCCATACTATTAATAGGCTGTGGTCTATAATTTAAAGAGTCCACTCTGTCTTCTTTGTAGATCATTGTTAAAACTTCTTCCTTCCAGGAGGTGCTATTTCCCTTTTCATTTCACCTAATTAAATGTCCTTACATAATTTCATCTTTTTTCTTTCATTATTATTTTGTTTTAGAACTCTTGCTAATAACCTCTAAAGTTGTATTTATTGTAGTTCATAACAGACTGGGATCTCTAGTCTTAATAACAGCTCTTTCAGCTTAATGTGTTTTTATTGATCCTTTGAGACGTCTTTTTGTACCTCTGAATATTTTTGTGTGTGTTTGTTTGTTTAATTTGGGTCCTATCAAAGGCTTTTTAATGTAACTTTTTGTAGATTAGACATTGAGGAGATTAAAAAGACTGTACAAAATGGGACGTCATCAGTTTTATCAAAAAAGCTTTTGATTCTTTTTCAAAGTGTACGTCTCTGTTAACTGATGGATGCTTTACAGGAGTGTTACGTCCATAACCTCCTGAGGATAACAGTGTACGTCCCCTCCATTCGACGAGACCTACTTGAGCTGATCATTGGAAAACTGCTGAAGCTGGATGTGAGTGGTGCACCTCCAAATTCTGCTATTTGTAGTTTAATTTGAACGTAACAGTAGTAACTCAACATGAGTTGTGTGGTAGGTGCTCAGGTAGGTTTATTAAGTTTTGGATAGTGATACAGTTTGTCTGATTTTGTCTCTGGTTATCGCTGTAGTGCAGAGCTTTCATTCAAGAGGTTTAACAAAAGAAGCTGCATCCATACAGGGAGTGATTCAGTCATCACGCATCATTTTGAGGCTCCAGTTTCATAGATAATCCTTTAATGGCTGTATCTCACTCAGCACTGTCCTGCACTCTTATTGGTAGTTGCTTCAGCGCGTGGAAGTTCAGAGAAGTTTCTGGTCCTGCCCTCTTCACTTCTCCAGCTCAAAGATAAGAGACAGCGCTCATATCCCACTGATTTGGTGCCTGTCCATTGGGTTTCACCACAGTGGAGTCTGGACTGTTTTCTCTGCTTATGTGCCAAATAACCATTTCATGTCTTTTTCGAGTCTCGGGTGCTGTTTGGCAGTGTGACTGAGACCTGCAGTTTATGTCCATAGAAATCACCAGCATGAGCATGCACTTAGTAACAAGACAACCTAGGTCACAAGTCAATAATTGTGTTATTAACATCAGATCTACCGCCGAGTCCTGTTGAACTTGTTAGCCCGTGGAATGTGGAGGTAGCTGACAGGCCAAGTCTCTGGGAAAGGCTGAAGCAAAAATGTGGGTATGGGAGTAATTCACTGAGAGCCTGGAGCAATAATTTTGGTCTTCCTTGAGACGTTTCTGTCACATAACTTCCTGCTCACCGCATCACTGGTTACCTTTTGAATTCAGAGTCCATTTCAAGATTGTGGTTCTGACTTTTAGAGCTCTTCATGGAGAAGCATCAGCTTACATCAGTGAACTTTCATAGCTATGCATCTCCAGCAGGTTCCTGAGGCCTTGTGATCAGGGCCTACTTATTGTACCTAAACTAAAAGAGACAGAGCTTTTGCAACAGTAGCCCCCAGACTCTGAAACTCTCTCTCCCTGAATTTGATATATGTGTACTCTGTGATTCCACCGAGTCACAAGTGGACTTGATTAATGTGGAATCACCGACAGTACCTCCGGATCAACACTTGCCAGGATACTGGAGAGGAAAGTATCAGTTAGTCGAATCTTGGATCCAGGAGGAACAATGCGGTTATGGAACACATGGGACTTTAGAGAGACAAAATTACACAAAAGTATCATCTTTCAAAAACTTATGGACCTTGTTGTATAGTCTCTTAGAGGCCTGTCAATACCAAAATATGTAGAAACGTATGCATGCAAATAAATTAGTCATATCTGACTTATCTGTTGCAGAAGGACATGTTCAGACATAAAATTGATCAATTCATTTTTTTCTGAACAAGTAGCATCAGTTCACACATCACCTGCTGCTTTCTTCTGGAAACTGGTGAGATATGTCAAAGGTGCACATGTGTGCGGTACATTTTAGGTGAACGCATCCCGCACACATATTGAGGAGGCTGAAGAAAACCGAGTGCAGACCCAGAAAGCAGAGGAGCAGACTGAGGAGTGTCTTTTTGACATGGTAAGAGCCAGCAGGGTTTGATGATAGTAATGTTTTTCCACAGATAAAATAAAAATGACTTATTCCAAAGCATATGAATAATTGTCATGACAGTGAATAAATTAAATAACTTAAGAAGTCAACGTTTTCGGCCAGCATGTATGAGAGCTCAAATGAAACTGTAGTTGGGTTAGGTTATTGGACATTTTTGGCACATGTGAAATCTGATGTGCAGGAGGTGACATGTTGTTGATTGTTGTGCTGTTAAATCAGCGACAGTTTTTTAAAACCAAGTTTTCAGGCTTTAAGGGAAAAAACACCAATATAGAAAATGTCAATAAATGTACTTTCTGCGTAAAACATAACGACTCTGCACAAAAAGTCAGGCTGCTGTTCTTTTAAAAGGTTGAGTCTGGGTGTACTAGTGGTGCAAGTGTCAGGCTGTAGTGGGTGAGTGGGTGTAGGGTTAGGTCAGTGCAGTGGTTTAGTGTGCAGGTGATCTTGTTTAAAAAGTTCAGGGCAGTTGAGGAAAGATGACGAAGGGAAGATCTCTGTTCCTGCAGTAACTCATAAAGCCAAATATGCAGATGATGGAGATGGCTAAACTTCACTGCAGTGGACCGGAGATGATACGCTGCTTTCCAGTGGCCCATAGGCTGTCCACAAGGTGCACAAAGTCTCGTTTGAAGTTCACAGGCTGACAGAAGTCATTAGTATGGACAACGATTGCAAAGGCCTTGTGGTTTTCAACAGCTGCAGATTAGTTGGAGCAATATCTGTCACACAGACACCAGCAGAGCACAAGGTACGGCCACACGTCAGACCATAGAAGTACCAATACCAACCACCATGACTTAATGCAGTCTTGGGAGCCGATGAGGTTCAGCCAGGTGGCAGCAGTAAGGCTGAGTCAGTGGTGTCTGTGAGGCAGAAACCAAGATGGTGTCAGAACCTTCATACTGCTCTGGAGCAGATGATTGTTCCACACCTTGGCTGGTCTTTCAGGTGACCCCGAACTGGAGAGCGTGGTATGATCTACATTTTCCATTTAATAACATTTCTTGATCTAACATTCCTGGTGTTTCATGAGCACAGAGAGGTGTGTCACACTTCCTTTGCTCACATACTGTCCTCCTTTATACGTTAAAGACCCAGTAATTCATTCAGTCTTTAAGTCTGTGGTTGAACCCAACACCTCGCCACTGAAACTGCATGTGTAAGGCACCACATGAAGTCATCTGAACATGAGACCTGGGTGTGTTGGACTATAACTGAAACATCTAAGTGGACAGCCTGAATAAAACTATTCCTAGACATAAAATCTAAATAAGGAAACATGGGCAGCGTCCTGGACCCAAATTTGAATTTGTTCTCTTTATTCTTTCTTTTAATCCTGATAACCTCTGTGTGTATCCGGGTTTCTGTTAGGATGAAGACGTGTCAGCAGATGAGCCCACCAGGACGACTGTGATGGCCCATCCAGTGGCAGAAAGACTAGATACTCTCATGGCCGTGCTTATGGCTTACATCAAGGATGTCTGCTACGTTGATGGTAGATGCAGAAAAAAAGCTTTTTATACATGTAAATCCATAAATATTTGGACAGTGACTATATTTTTGTCGTTTTGTCTTTATATACTACTAAAGTGCATTTAAATCAAGCAACCTTTGAAAAGGGTTTTATTAAATAAAAATGGCTCCTAATGCATTCATGCACTACTTTAAGTAATTGAATTGAAGCTCAAAGCCTGATTCAATCACATCTTTATTGATTGATTTTAGTCCAAATACTAACCATTGTTTAACCCTGACTTCTTAAGATTAGACCATCTTTTCCAGGCCCGACTGATACTGAATCCTTCAGTTTCTAAACTTTTGTAATGTAGGAAGATGGAGAATATTTATACTAAGCTGTACGTTAATATTTTTATGTATTGTATTGTCTCGTGTTTCAGGGTCTTTTCATGCGGAAAGGACAAAGGAGCTGTACAGAGATTTGTTGACTGTATTTGACAAGCTCATTCTGCCAACACATGCTTCTTGTCATGTGCAGTACACTCTCTTTTACCTCTGCAGCTTCAAACCGGTCAGTACTCCCCACATATACTGGGACCAGTTAACTTTGGTTTTTGCATTTTACTGGCAGTCTGGGTTTCAGCGACGAGATGTACAGGCACAGGAAAGTTTCCAAACTCTTACATCTTAGATAAAGATAAAATAGATAATTTGAGAATGATTTTAAATTCAATTCTGGAGAAGAGAAGCCATATATGAGAAAAATAATAATAATAATAATATTAATTGTGTCAGTCCTCTTACTGTAGCATTCTGGATCAACTCAAGGCTTTTAAAGGAGCATTTGGAGCAGCCTGGTAATTAGAAATTGTAATATTCCAGCCTAGAAGTAGGATAGCTTTATCTGATGTAAACACCACTTTCTGCATCTGTAAGGGCTGCTTTACCTCACAAATGGCACAGTATGACAAAGTACAGCTGGTGTGGGTGCCTGTGGAATCAGGAGACAGACACTATCTCTACTTTCAAGATCAGGCTTCAAACTTTCCTTTTTGCTAAAGCATATAGTTAGGGCTGGACCAGGTGACCCTGGATCCTCCCTTAGTTATGCTGCAATAGACGTAGGCTGCCGGGGATTCCCATGATGCACTGGGTGTTTCTTTGTCACCTTTCTCACTGGGAGGTAGAGCTGGGCGATATGAGATTTTTTCATATCACGATATGTTTTTTTCATTTCAGGCGATAACGATATCTATCACGATATAAGCCAAATAACTATATTTGTAAGATTTAAATGTGCCGTTGCTCACAAGTAAAATGTGAAATAATCAGCAGCTTGTTTTTATTTAAATATTTATTTCCCATAATAAGTTCAACAGGGTAGATGTACTTAAGGAACATGAGACTTTTTCAGATAAATAAAGGCAAATATTGCAAACTACACAAAAGGCAGCCGCTAAAGCGTTTAAGTTTCAAAATAGAATAAACGAAACAGACTAAATTGTCAATTCCACTTAGAAACAAAATATTAATTCTAAAAATAAATCTTAGTTTGTTTACAGAAGAACAGACAAAACTGACTAACTTTTGTCAATATCAAATAAACTGAGAACTAAAAGGAAATTCTCAATCTCTCCTTGTTGTATAGCTGAGCTTTTCAAACAGTTTTAACAGTTACTTTAGTCTGACAAAAGCCGAATGACGAATTAGCGCTTCCAGTCAGAGACTGAGCTGCACCGCTTTATTGTATTTCCAGACTTGCTTTCGGCACAATTTACAGTGCACGCTACTCTGTTTTTGTCAGACTTGAAATAGCCGAAATACCTTCACACTACGGAACTTCTATGGCTCTTCTGTTCAACAATCTCTCCGGCGTTGGAACCATCATCTGTTTTCTCTTCGGTCACGCTCGGTTGATTTTTCTAGTCAGCGCACTCACTTCCTCCATTACCCGCTGGCTGCTTCCCAAACAAACACACGTGCGGCTTGGCACTTGCGCTGTACGTAACAAGTCACGTGACGTGACGCTGTGGCTGTGATTGGTTCGGCTCTGCACTACTTAATTTGGATTGGCTGTTCTTTTTTTTTTTTTTTTTTTTTAAGAGGACAAGAGCGGTGAGGCCTATCGCGATAGTTTAATTTTTCTATCGAGAAAAAGTTATTTCGCGATACATATCGTTATCGTTCTATCGCCCAGCTCTACTGGGAGGGTTTAAAAAAATTGATTTTCCGTTTCAAATCGAGTTTAGCTTGAATAAAGCCACATCGATTCATTCAATCCTAAATCCATTTTTAAATATAAATGTATTTTGCCAGAAACTCGGGTTAAAGCTCACGAAACTATTTCACCGCCACCAAACAGCTAAAGCAGTAAATGAGAGCAGGAAGACGGATTGTGCACAAAGATGTAAACACGGAGCGTGGATGGAGCCCCGACAGCACGTGTGCAGACACGTCGCTGCTGAACGCCGACACCTCACAGACTCTGATGCTGCAGGTTTCATCACTCGGACCAAAATTCACTGAACCAGCAGCAAAAGAAGATCAAACTACATGTTTGATCAACATCGTCATTAATTCACTCGGACTTTGGCTGTTTAGCTTCCGCCACAATAAGATCTCACTTCCTGCGCAGCTCTGTCTCTCTGTGTACTTCAGGAACAGCTTCCAGTCTCAGATCTCTGTTTTCTGCATTATTTGTACTAGAGATGGCACGATACCACTTTTTTATGTCCGATACCGATACCGATATCATAAATTTGGATATCTGCCGATACCGATATGAATCCGATATAGTGTTTTTTAATCAACAAAACTGTTTTTTAAATATCTTGCTGCATTTTGTATAAGTTCATACTCAAGTTTAAAACAACAACTACACTAAAGCTATTCTGTTATACCTGTATGCAAAAAAAAATATTTCATAGTTCAGCAATACTGATCAATCTAATAAACTTAAACCTACACCATCCTCCCTATTCTGGTATTTTAAAGAGTACTTAGCGTAAATATTAAGCAACCTAACTAATAGGGTTCCAACTCCCAGCAGCAACAAAAATAAATAAATAAAAAATAGGGAACCACCCCTCACGCGCCACCTCATGATGCTTAATCGACGTAATCAACCTTAATTTGATGCAGTGTGAAAAAAAATGCACAGAAATCAATTATTTTTCAAGAAATATTAAATAGATTCAACATCTTTCTTCAACAAAATTGCAGACTGCACAGATGGTACCTTCCCAAAGGAAAAAGTACTATAGCTTACTAGGGTATATATATTAGACTTAATAGTCACTATATACAGTAATTGACTTCTATTCATTTTACATCAAATTAAAACTTTCGGTGTAAGATTCAGATAAATATTTATTAAAAGCTCGACATTTTAAATGAGAATAAGAAAGAAAAGTATGTCTTTGTGCCCCCTTTTCCCTGTTAATGCCCTATCGGCCCCCCTGGCTAAACTTTGCTAGATCCGCCCCTGCACAGTTACGTCAGCTATGTAGAAAAAGATCCTCGAGTAGAAAGTAATAATAAATAAATTCTAACAACAGCTGATCAAGCTTAAACGTGCTTCTGTTGTTCAGCCGTTGGTTTCCTCTTTCTGGTGCAAAGTGGGCCAAAAACAAACCAGAGAGACGGACTCGCGACAGAAAAGCCGATCAGCTGATCATTAAGCAGTTTCATGATTGAAGTAGCAGCAAGAAGAGGCAGTCGCTCCATATATCGCTTGTTAAGCTTAACGCAGGAATGCTTTACAAACATTCAGAGATGGACTTACACACTTGCTTTACTTCTCTCGGGGATAACTTTGTCGGAGATGAAATGCCGGGTTGCTAGCGAAGCTCCACATGCTATCCAGACCACCGACAGGTCCCGCATGCCACAGCCGCTCTATCACGTGATGCATACTGCTCCGACGTGCTAACGTCGTTCTGAGGCGAGTTACGGCGTGTTGCAAGTTTTGTGAGGTGCTTTCGTGATATTTAATGGATCGGATTACATTTTTTATTTTTCTCCGATATCCGATCCAGTAATTTAGGTCAGTATCAGACCGATACCGATACGTAATATCGGATCGGTCCATCTCTAATTTGTACAGCAAAACTTCAAAAACGACTCTGGACGAGAAAGCCTCATTTCTGCTGTCAATACTGAAGAAATGTCAACTTTTACAAAACTCTCAGCTGTGTCTCTAATCAAACCTCTGTGACTTCAGCAGCATCAGGTCATGTTCAGATGCTGATTCGTGGTTTTCTTCAGTTTTTGTTCTACTGCAGAATATTTTTAAGGCTGCTGTAAAAAGTCGGGCCAGGAAAATCTGCTTCATGTTTTTCTGTTTTATGCTCACTTACTTTGACACAAAGGCCTCTGCTGTGATGAGGTCTCACAAGTGCCAACTTTGTTTTTATACATAGATATAAAAATATGTATCTGATATGGATAATGATCAGAATTATAATATTTCTCTCTGAGTCCAAATGGAATCGAATTGAATCAATTATAGAAATGAGTGATGATACGCAGCCCTAATAGAGAGTGAAGAAGAAACGCTCAGTACATCATAGGAAGGCCCCAGCAGCCTATCGCAGCAGGGATGGTCACCTGATCCAACCCTGACTATAGTCAGGAAAACGCCCCACAACATGACACCACCATTAGCCTGACTGATACAGGATGGATCCATCAGACCAGACTACAGTTTGCTTCTATCGTCCAGTCTTGGTGAGACTGGATCTGACAGGAGTGCCGCCCAGTGTGTCTCCTACTGCTGTTGTAGAGCTCTTCCATAGATTCAGGCTTTCAGAGTGCCCTGTCTCTTATATCTCAGCTGCCACTGACATTGCTACGCATATTATATTTACTCATGTTCATGGGTAGACTGGCTTTTTCTAAATCATCCTTGTCCTCAACATTCAGAATATATGATTTATAATCCATGTATTTATTTAGCTGGTTTATTCGTACTGACGTTTATCATTCATTACTTTGAGACTAAGAGCTTCTGGAGTTGTGTATATTATGTGTTTCCTGTGATATATGTCACAGGCCCTGGCAGAGGCCTTCTTGGATCACCTGTGGAAGATCCTGCAGAACCCGTCTCTGCCTGCTGTCCTTCGCCAGGCTGCTGCTGGATACCTGGGAAGTTTCCTGGCCCGAGCCAAGTTCATCCCATTGAGGTGAGTTTATGCGACACCTGCTTAAGACAGCACAAATGCAGCAGGTGCAGGTTTTTAACGGGTTCTTCTCTCATTCTGTGTCAATGATGATTCCTATAGCACTGTGCGGGCCTGTCTTGATTTACTGAGCTCCTGGATCCATCAGTACATCTACAGCCAGGACAGCTGTGGGAAACAAGTCTGCTGTGACGTCAGCTTGCACGGGCCCTTCTACACTTCCTGCCAGGCTGTCTTCTACACGATCATCTTCAGACACAGAGCATTGCTAGAGGCCAACATGAAGAAAGGTAGAATAGAAAACTTTGAGCTAATATCAGTTTATTTGTTTTAATTACAGGTAAAAAAACAACAACAATAAAATAGCATGGGAGCAAAAATTACCTCAGGCTGCTTGGTTTAATTTACTAAAATCAGTTAGATGTAAGCACAGGTTTCAGCAATGGGTCTGAATCATTACCTGATTTAACTGTCTCTAGTGTCACATTAAAGATGTCTCATTATGTATTTTAATGGCTTTCAGCAAGGCAATTATTTGAGTTCACTCTGTAGAAATCCCTTCATTTCTGGGATGGGTGCTTTCTCTTTTCCTGCATGCCACAACAGTGATCCTTTTTAATTTTCATGAAGTAGATGGCTGTCAGATCTGTTGAGGCCACCAGATGGGGAACAAAGATTGTTTTCAAAGCACTGTGCTGACGCACCATGACACAATGGCACACAGCATGGTTTAATAATAATAATAATGGATTGGATTTATATAGCGCTTTTCGGGGCCCTCAAAGCGCTTTACAATGCCACTATTCATTCACACACTGGTGGAGGCAGCTACAGTTGTAGCCACAGCTGCCCTGGGGCAGACTGACAGAAGCGAGGCTGCCATATCGCGCCATCGGCCCCTCTGGCCAACACCAGTAGGCGGCAGGTGAAGTGTCTTGCCCAAGGACACAACGACCGAAACTGTCCGAGCCGGGGCTCGAACCGGCAACCTTCCGGTTACAATACGAACTGCCAACTCTTTGAGCCACGATCGCCCGTTAGGACATTTCCTGTGACTCTTCTCCCTCAGATGCCTCAGGATGTTTCTTAGAACTTGGCGTTGACTAACTTTAAGCCTCTTAACTTGAAAACTGCTTGGTCATCACCAGAAACGATACTTTATGCAAAATTCCAGTCAGTTTGAGATATCCATGATAAAGAATAGCGCACAGTGTAAGCTGTCAGAATGAGGATTTTAGGGAAAATGGCAGACATGCTGGAATTCATTTAGACTGACTAGAACACATGAGCTTGATCAACTGTTTTTAAATCAGGTATGGTTTTTGTTTTTGATGCTCTCCGGACCTTTTGGTCACACCTTGTCGAATATGTTCTGACTCCTCCTCACTGGGTGTGTGTACGTCAGGTCTGGAATACCTGCAGAGTCTGAACCTGGAGCAGGTGGTGATGTGTCAGCTGAATCCTCTCAGAGTCTGCCTACCTTCAATCACCAACATGTTTGCTGCCATCACAAGGTGCACATGCCCCCAAATACCATTGACCTTCCTGTAATCCTGAACCCTCTAGATTATTTTCCAGGAACTTTTCAAGAACTAAATGATTATTAGACATGCTAATATTGAGGGGGCCTCTGGTCGACTTCAAGTAAAAGCTCTACATTTGTTTTCTAACTGATGTAAAAACGCTAAAGTGTACAGCATTGTCAGTAGATCACAGTGCACGCACTAGTGTGTAGACTAGAAGAAAGTCTTTGCATCAGTTATAAAATGCTGGTATTTTTCCTCCTCGTCATTCCTACCAGCAGTTGTTTTTGTTGCAGGAAGTACCAAGTGGTGTTCTGCTACACCATCATAGAGAGGAACAACCGGTGTGTGCTGCCAGTGGTCCGCAGCTCTGCAGGAGGAGACTGTGTGACCACCAACACCAACCCACTCGACAGTTTTTTCCCCTTCGACCCCTACCTGCTCAAGAGGTACACTCATTGTTTGATTTATTTCCATTTATTTTGGTTTACGCACTCAGCAGCTAGGCTTAAGCGACATTCTTCATACTCCGATTGCTCCCTTTGTTCCCCATCACCAATACTGATACCAAAGTCTCTGGAGTGGAGGGGTCGAGTTAATGTGCACCCATGAAGATGGTGCTATCCATCCTTCACTATGACACTGGTGCTGGGGAACACCCATGGGGGAGTTTATCTCCCACTTCCGCCATGATGAGAAAAGAAAATTAGTACGAGAGTAAACAAACAGCTAAAATCATATTTGCTTGAAAGTACAAAACGTACACTTTTTGTACGTTTTGTACTAAATCAGCCACTTGAAGCATGTGACTTCAGCTCCAGCAGAAGCTGGAGACATGGGGAAAATGTAACTTTTCTCACATTAAAAGAAACGAACGGGAAGCTCTGCTACGTTTCCATTATTTTCCATACGTCTGTGAAGGTTCTCAGTCATCCAGGTCATCGTGGCTGGGTACTCTTCCTTTGAAAGAGCCAAGAGCCTCTTCAAAGGAAGAGTACCCAGCCACTGGTACAGATATGTGGACGACACCTGGGTCAAAATCAAGACACAAGAAGTGGAATCCTTCACTGCGCACATTAACGCTGTGGATAAAAACATCAAGTTCATCAGGGAAGACACAAAGGACGACTGTTTGCCTTTCCTGGACTGCGCTGTGCACATTGAAGAGAACGGCAAACTCAACATCGAAGTTTACCGGAAGCCCACACACACGGACCAGTACCTCCTCTTTGACTCCCATCACCCTTTGGAACACAAACTTGGAGTAATCAGGACCCTACACCACCGGGCAGAACATGTTCCCTCTAAGCCTGAAGGAAAAAGAAGGAACACACACATGTAAAGGAAGCACTCAAAACGTGCGGCTATCCTAAATGGGCGTTCTTAAAGTCAGCAAAGAGGCACAGAAAAGAAGACCAGACAGCAGCGAGGGAGGATAAGAAGGACAGACGCAACAACATTGTCATCCCCTATGTAGCCGGTGTATCAGAGAAACTCAGGAGAGTTTTCTCCAAGCATGACATCCCGGTGCATTTCAGACCCAGCAACACGCTCAGACACAAACTGGTTCACCCGAAAGACAAAACGCCAAAACACAAACTTAACAATGTGGTGTATGCTGTACAGTGCAGCGAGGAATACTCAGACCTCTACATTGGAGAGACCAAACAGCCACTTCACAAGCGCATGGCACAACACAGAAGAGCCACCTCCACAGGACAAGACTCAGCATCCATCTGCATCTAAAGGTCAAAGGTCACTCTTTGAGGATGCCAATGTTCACATTTTGGACAGAGAGGACAGATGGTTTGAAAGAGGAGTGAAAGAAGCATCTATGTCCACTGTGAGCGACCATCTTTGAACAGAGGCGGGGCTTACGACACCAACTCTCTGCCATCTATAATCCAGTTTTGAGATCCTTCCCAGACGCCTTAACGCCCACTCACATCCTGGGCCATCTGACCTCAGGAATTCACATGATAAGGTGGGGCCAGGTTTCACAATGAACACACCCGAAACTCTGGCTGATTGGGACCCACGCCCAGTTTCACACCTTGGCTCAGGCGATTAGAGGATCATCAGGGGTCCTTTTGTCCCTCTGTGGGGGGAAACTCCCACTAGGTTTATATCTGGGACTCTCCACCATTTGACCTTAGAACTGAAGAAGCTTCTTGGATGAGAGGTGAAACGTCTTCAAGCAACTTACAGAAGTCCAGACGCTTTTCTTTGCAAGCTCCTTTGATTATTTTCCATACATTCATTGTTTAAGTGCATCTCGCACTTCTATTATTCTGTTTAGTCCTCTTTCTACTATTTCCACGATTTAGCAGTTAAACCATTTTACTTAGATTATTTTACTCTTTCCAATATGTTTATTGGAAATTTGATTCCTGATTATATGGAAAAAACTGAAGCATGATAGTTTTCCCAGCACTTATGTCTGCACAAACAGGATTGTAAATATAAACTGTATATTTACAGGTCTGGTCAGCTCATTGAACCGTTGTACCAGGTTTGGGATGATCTATCAGACACAGAGCCATTTCCCACCAAAAGAGGGCAACAGGTAAGATGATGATTGTAACAGATTTATGAGGGGTTTTTTAAAAGTAGGGGATTTGGACAGGACAAAAAAATAAGCAGGCCTATAACTTCTTTTTTTTTTTTTTGTTGCCTGTCCCGTTTGGCTCTTCTGCATCAGAATTGTTGTCTAAAGGTGAAGAAAGATGCCCAACGGATTTACTTTACCAAATTGACCATACCAGCCGTGCCGTAATGGTCTATTTGATTCACCTTTTATTGTTTATTTTATTTTCACTTGCTAAACATGGGACAGATTTGACTGGGGGAAAGAAAAGGGAGAAAGAAAGAGGGAAAGAAAAACAGCAGGGAAGAGGGACGGGGATAAAGGGCAAAAAACAAAAACCAACAAAACTAACAGACAAAAAATACAAATATCGATCACCTGGATCAGCTGCTGAGAAAGAAAAAAGAGAAAACAAGCAGAAGAAAAAAAAAGAGCAACATAATAAACAACATCACGATGATATGATAATAAGTTTTCTTCGTCCCACTCCTTTTTCAGGCAAGTTTTGTTTTTTGTTTTGTGTATTTTATGTTCAATATAGGTATTTGTTGTGCCTGAAAATGAATAAATAAATGAAATGAAATGAAATATATGGGAATATAACAGTAAATACTAAATATTAAACATTATTGTGCAGCACGTAAGTTTGACAGCGCACAGTGTGCTTTGAATTTATTTATTTAAAAGGTTCCTTCATGTAATGATCTGCTAGAGCAGTGGTTCCCAAACTTTTTTTGCTGGGCCCACCTTTGTTTTACAAGAAAAATGTTCGTGCACATGCACACATCCTCCAACCACACACGCCCATATTTTGCTCCATTGTGGTTTATTTCACACCTCAAACATTTAGTAAACAATTAAGCAAATACAATAATCTGCAATAAATTACAGGTAGTAAGAAAATGAACTACTAACTCTTTTACGCTACGTCCGCACCTACACGGGTGTTTTTGAACACGCAGCTGTTTCGTCCATGTAAACGGCATTTCGAATCACCGAAAACTGAGATTTTTAAAAACTCCTTTTTTTACGTTTCCGTGTGGACGAGGAATACAGAGTTGGTCACACAACGTCAAAGGTATGTGCCTTTTTCACGTCACGCTGTGGCCACGTTATTGTTTACATGGGATGAATTGCAGAATGACAGAGACAAAATACTGTTAATCTGACTGTCTGCAGGTTTTACGCGCAGGTACTGTCCCTCCATTTACAAAGGCAGAGGCGTCACAGTGTCATTATTTTACTGTAGTTGTTTTTTTCCTGAGTAATAATGTTCAACATTGCATCAATACATTTTTCAAAAAGTGCTTCTCTGTGCAAAATAGGTTTAAAAACATAAACAGCTGTGGGATCCTGTTTGTCCGTGATTTGAACCGAGGGAACAAATCGTGTCAGGATCAGCCTGATGTTATTTGTATCCAGCTGTAACTTTTACTGTAGAAAGAGCAAACATCTCCAACATGTCAGGAGCAGTTAGTCATTACAACAAGTGTTTGTGAACTAAAAGTCAAGAATGTGGGATCCTGTTTATCTGTGATTTGAACAGCCCAGCGCTGCTCCCGACACAGGAAAAACTAATCCTGCAGGGAGACCTACCTCGGCACTTGTGCAGGTGAAGCCAAAGGGAAGATTTGCTTCACCATGTTTTCTAGTCTTTGGCTTAGAATGAAGTTGCTCTGGAAACATTTTCAGCGATGCTTCATCTCCTGCTTTGCGTTGTCCCAGAGAGGTGGCGTCTGATACTCGACCTGAGAATCCAAAAGAAAATCCAAGCATCTTACCAGTCTTCCTAACCTAAACAAGAGAAAAGGTTTTAAACAATGGTGGTGCCACAAAAGCAGAAATTTCTGATGCACGATGGAAAAGCGTCACCTGCCAGTCTGGACAGGTCCCAAATTATACTCAGCCCTATTCAGTCTCCAAGCACTGATCAG
Source organism: Copadichromis virginalis (assembly GCF_057382275.1). NCBI lineage: Eukaryota > Metazoa > Chordata > Actinopteri > Cichliformes > Cichlidae > Copadichromis > Copadichromis virginalis. Next base: position 332,918 of record NC_140621.1, read on the forward strand.
CTGCCACCTGAAACAACAGACAAAATGAACAGTTACACACCCAGGTGTGGAGGCACACATACCATGCATAAAATTATAACCTGGTTCATAAACTTTTAAAGCACCAATGAACCTAACCCCACTAACAGTGCTAATCATCACACCACTGCGCTTCCCACTGCCTAACATGTAAAAGCAAAATAATGAATAGTTAACTTTTCTCTCTTTTATAGTTTAGAGATTATCAAGTTACATTTATGCTAGTATGATAAATGGACTTATGGTTCTTATATAGCGCTTTTCTCTTGTCTACTCTGCTTGAGCACTTATAGCACTTTTTACAATTTTTTCACACACATTTCACACACAAGCACTTTTTTTTCAACATCTAAGGGCTTTTTATCTAACATTCACTCTGAGTTGAACCTATCTAGAGCAACGTGGGTTTAGTATATTGCCCAAGGATACTCGGGCATACAGACTGGAGCAACCTGCGATGGACCACCAAATCTACCACCTCAGCCACACTATATATGTCAGATCCACAAACATAAACCCACACCATCATCTTTTCTTTTGTACCATTCTCTGGTGGAACTTTTGTTCACTTGCAGGTGCAGTGAAAGTGCATGCCTCTGACTAGAGAGCACTATCTGCTTCGATCATAACACAAACTGAGATTATATCTCTATAGCCAGCAAGGTGTATTTGCACTGGCACAAGCATAAATTCTTAACAGCATAGAAAATGTAGGCATGACAAATACAGGCTTTTAATATTTGTGTGGAAAAGACCTAAAAGCTGAGAGAAGACAATAAAAAGAAACTAATAATAAATGCAGCTAAATTTGTCAAATAGCCAACATGTTAGCTGTTGGGCCTGCTGCACTGTGAAGAGTAGTACCAACGACTACTAGAAACCTGGCTGCACAGTTACAGGAGGCTGCTGTTGCTAGCAGTTGGAGGACCTGCTCAGGAGGTAGAGCAGGTCATCTACTGATCAGATGGTTGGTGGTTCGATCCCTGGCTCCCCCCAATCTGCATGCCAAATATCTTTCATATTAACCCATTGCAGTAAGAATCTGTGTGAATGGTAGTTAGGGAGCACTTAAAAGCATAGAAGAAAGTCCTTGTGTGAATGGGTGAATGTGACATGTTGTATAGAGCGCTTTGAGTACTCCAGGAGAGTAGAAAAGCACTATATAAGAACTCAATACTGTTCCCCCTCAGACTGCAACCAACTGCAAGGGGAAATATTAAAACTCATGAGAACATTAAAATGTAAATGCCTGACTGTGATTGTTCATTCTGTGTGTTTCAGGGCTCGAAGGAGGATGAGGATGACTTCCTATGTGGAGAGACGCCTCAAGCCGAGGGCATTGTGGGACTGACGCCCAACTCCTATGATTCAAATTTCCACAGTCCAAGCAGCTTAGGCTCACCACCCAACACCCTCCAGAGGCCATTTTAGTTTCATTTGTATGGCATGTACTAGTAAGGGCTGTTGACTTCTTCAAGTTGTGAAGAAAGACAGCAGATCCTGTACCATATGATGCTTTTATAAGCTCCAACCACAGTCTGAAGAACACCAGCCCAGGACAACATGGTTGTGACTGAAGCACTTTTTAGATCTGGGATAACATTATTTTATTAAAGTGACAGAATTCAGACATTGATCAGTTTTATGTTAATGTTCTTCATCACCCACAAATACTTATGGTAGTGACAGAGAGTGTGCACTAGTACTAAAATGTTCTCTCCAACCTTGTTAGTTTGTTTAGGTGTGTGTGTCTGTGTCTCCGTGCGTGCGTGCATGAGTGAGTGAATCTTTTCAATTGGGAAAATGCATGACGCTGCAAGTTAAAGCAGACTTAGTAAGAAACCATTGTGTACAGGTTATTTATGTTTAGTCATTTTCAAGTAACCAATAAATGAACTGCGACTTATGCAGCACTTTTCTACTCTATTTGAGCACTCAAAGCACTTTTGTTACTACAAGCCTTATTCACACAAACACTTTGTTATATTCCTGATCTCTTTTAACCTAAAATTCTCATACTGACAGTCCAATGCATGGATTGGGGAAATTCAGGACTCAGTATCTTGCCCAGTGAGAGTGAAGGTGGCCCCCCCACCTTCTTCAAATCCAACAAAAGTGGTATCAAAAGTTTGTGGTGGTTTGTGCCACTTTCATTTTAAAGATATTAAAGAAAATTTACAGAGGTCATCTGAGGTCAAGCAGCCCCCCCATTACCCAAATCAAACAAAATTGATGTCAAACATTTGTGCTGGTTTGTGCTGCTATCATTAGGTCTGTAATTTTTTATTATTTTTTTAATGTTTTTTGCCATTTTTTTCTGCATAAAGCTTTTAAGTAACTTTAGTTCTTTTCATAAATATAAAATAATTATTACTTTTTAAATTTTTAACCCTTTAAACACCAGTTTGTTTGTCCGCTGCACCAGCTGGAAGACAACCTCAAATCTCGCAATTTTATATAATTGCATTGCTACTGAAATTTCTTGTATTATTAATAGTAGAGTCTGGGGCATGTAATTGATTCACATCAACATTGTTTATAATGCATTGTTATTTTTGTGCAGTGACAGAAAAACATAAAAACTCCCTCGCAGCTTGTTCGTGGCCAAAAGTGGCCACCCCTTGTTTACGTTTATAAAATGCTATAAAATTCATATGTATTAAGAAAAAGTTCCACTTTTTTTGACTTGTTTTTTTTAGATTAGCATCAGTGCTGTTCATCAAGACCAAAATTTCAATCAAAACCATAATTTTAACCCTTTAAATACCAGTTAAATCACATAATTTTAATGATTTACATAGGGATAAAAGTAGGGGTGGGTTTTTATAATCGATTTATCGATTAAAATCGATTCTGGCTTGGATAACGTAAAATCGATTCATTAAAATCCTGAATCGATTTTTTAATATTAATTTATTTTGCCCGAAATGCCAGAATCTCAGGTGAAAGATCACAAAAGTTCAACAACCACCAAACAGCTAAGACAGTAAATGAGAGCAGGTACACGGCTTCTGCACAAAGACGTAAACACAAAGCGCCGACGGATCAGAATCAGTGAGATGTCGCCTTTCTCAGCTGACAGTCGGGGCTGAAAGCCGACAGCTCGCTGATTCTGATCCGCGGGTCCGCGCTGTGTGTTTACGCCCTTTTTTTAGCTCCCCAACTGGGTCTAGAGAGTATTTTAAATTCAGGGAATTTAAAATAGAAAGTAGCTCATCCACAGAAGGACTGGTAGCTCCCCTTACGATAAGGGTTCAGATCGCGCGAACAGGTGTGAAATGTGTGTGTTTAGTTAGTTAGTTTGTTTGTTTTAATCAATTTTAAATCATGCTTTTTATTTGTTTTTGTTTCTAATGTCTCTGTAAAGCACTTTGAATCACCTTGTTGTTGAATTGTGCTATACAAATAAATTTGCCTTGCCTTGCCTTTTTGCGCTGATCATATGGCTGTTAGTTTTATCTGTCTCCAAACAATATTGACCAAACCAGCAGCAAAAGAAGATCCAAACCACGCTTCACATAAACATCGTCATGAATTCCCTCTGACTTTTGCTGACTTTTCAGGATAAAAATCACACTTCATGCACAGCTCTCTCTCTCTCTCTCTCTCTTTTCTGTATTATTCGCTTGCTTGTTACGCACCAGTCTACTGTTGTTTACAGGCTGTCGGCCGACGTTTTTTTTTTCCCTTTTACTTACTTCCGAAAAGTAAACCTAATTTCTGCCGTTCAATATTGAACAAATTTAAACTTTTTAAAATTAAGCAAAATGCAAAACGCCGTGTCTCTAATAAAACCGCTGTAACTTCAGAGGTAATGTTCATATGTTGATTAATGGTTTTCTTTCGTTTTTGATGTACTGCAGAATATTTTTATAAAATCCCAGAACAGGAAAATCACCTTCATGTTTTTCTGTGTTTTATCTTCAGCTACTTTGACACAAAGGCCTCTGCTGTGACGCTCACACCTTTGATAAAGTCTTGCGTGTGTCAGCTTCCTTTTAATAGATACAAAAATATGTAAATGTACTGATCTGAATTATAATATTTCTGACTGTCAAAATTTCCCAGAATCGAATCAAATCGAATTAAATTGAATTAAATCGAATCGTGGATCGAATCGATTCGGGACCTTGTGAATCGGAATTGAATCGATTCTAGAAATCAGTGACGATACCCAGCCCTAGATAAAAGCATAAAATCCCAAATGCAAACTGATTTATTTTCTAACCATGACGGAGGTTAGATGTGTAGCAATAATTAAAAGTATCAATGAGTTTTATGCATCTTTGTTTTGTTTTTTTTGCAGTGACAGAAAAACAAAAACACTCCCTCTCAGCTTGTTCGTGGCCAAAAATGGCCACCCCCTGTTTGCGTTTACAAAATACTATAAAATTAATATATATTAAAACATTTTTCTACTTTCATTGACTTGATTTTTTAAATTAGCACCAGTCCTAGTCATGAAAGCCAAAATATAATTCAAATTCAGATATTATACCCTTTGAATATCAGTCAGATTATTACTACGCTCACTGCTCGTCTGTGGGCTTTATTAAATGGAAAACTTCCACAACACTACAACTTTCATGTGTTGAGTTTAGAATGAAAGCAATTTTATCTAAATCGCATGATATAGTACTGCCAATAACAAGGGATCAAAAAAGGTGGTTATGATGGGTTTCAATTGGCCAAAATGGTCACGATAGAGTCAAGAGGAACAATTTGGTGTATAGTGAATATTATTGACATTATTAAGGAGCTGATGTTGAAAATTAAAAAATCTGAAAAAAATACACACCTTTGGGAAGTTTCATTTCATTAAGAGAACAAAAATGGTTGAAAAAAGAAAAGTGAACTGGCCACAAATGGCCAGGATAGAGCCCAGAGGGTTAATCATCCAGGTAAGTAAATCCCAAAAGGTTGATTCTGTTCATCTGGACGTAGCGTTTTCAGTGGGAGAAACCTTTCTTCAGTCTCAGCTGACTGCAGGTTTCCCCAATCTTATAAACAGGACCTGTACAGTGAAGAGAGACGTTATATCTCTCTTCACTTACATCCCAGTCACGGAAGCGTTGGAGGTAGTCCTATTCCTCTGCGGGGCAACCTGCATATGGCCAATAAAGCATTCATTCTATTCAATGAACGCTGAGGTAAAAACAGTAACTACTAAACTGAGGACAGGCTATGAAATGGTGACCAAATTATAAAAGCTATGACGAGACTATGGTGTAGGAAAACGGACGACCTGACAATGAAGCACAGAAAACAGAGGACTTAAATACACAGGAGGTAATCAGGGGAAGTGAGAACACATGGGGAAACAACTGACTGAAATTAAACATAATGATGTCACAGGGAAGTGAAGCTAAACACAATGACAAAAACACACCATACCCTTTCAGAATAAAACAGGAAACAGAGTTAAATACAATAATCAACAAAATAAAACAAAAATACACAAAACACTGGGTCTCAGACCCAGTACCGTGACAGTTATCCTACCCAGGAACACCACCAAGTCATTGGTTCAGGTATGCGGATGACACCAGGGTGAAAATCAAATCTCAGGACATACCAAAATTTACGGATCACATTTGGTGGACCAACACATCAAATTCAGTAGGGAGGATATGAAAGTGGCAGGTTAGCCTTCTTAGACTGTGAGATTTCCATCATTAATAGGGGACATCTAAAAGCTGACGTGTACCGTAAACCTACGCATACGGATCAGTATCTCATCATCCACTGGAGCATAAACTGGGTGTCATCAGGACGCTACAACATAGAGCGAACACCATCCCCACTGACACAGCAGCCAGGGAGGCAACATGGTACTGGGTCTACGACACAGTGTTTTGTGTGTTCTAGTTTTATTCTTTGATTATTGTTATTTTCTCAGTTTTTCTTGGTTTATTTTGAAAGAGTCTTGAGTAGGGATGGGTACCGGTATCCAGTGCCTTGATGGCACCGGTTCTGACATAAACGGTAGTAACCAGACGGAAAAGCAGCGCACATTTCGGTGCTTTATTTCGGTGCTTTTTTTTCCTGAGCTGTGATACACTTTAGATTCTAGCCAATCATTTTACGTTTCCGAGGATAGTAGGCGGGTCCAGGTACGTACGTTCTTTTAGAGCAGAGCTACAGATTAAAAATGCCCAAGGCGAAGCGGTCAAAAGTCTGGCTGTACTTCACAGCAAAAGATGCAAACTCAGCAACAACAAGTGCTTTAAGGTGATACCGTGATACTGTCAAAGGAGGTAACACCAAGAATCTGATGAAACACCTGGCAACGCATAGCGTTTTTTTTAAAAGCCGAAAAATGCGCCGTATTTGATAGCTTGCTGCGAGACCTCACACCGTGCACATCTACTGCGGGTGGGTTGCAACATCCCCCAAAAACCTGAAGAACAGAGTCCTGGCCCCTAGCCCTGCCAGTGTAGCAGAAATGATGACGGATGATGATGCAGCAGCAGCCGTTCTTCTCTGCGTGAGTAGCTTAATGTTGTTCGTGTGTAATTTACGTTGAGTAGGCTAACCACGTTATCACATTAATGCATGTAAGGTGAACTAGCAAACACCATCATAGCTACATGCGGCTGTCTTCTTGTTTGATGGCAGATACTCCCTTCACCCTGGCCAAAAAAGCTAAAATGACCAAAGAAAAAGCGGAAAACAGTTAAACATGAGAGGTTTTTGGACAAAGTTTGTGTTTTTTCCATTGTTTAAGCACTGCTTCCAGCCAAGAGTGATACCATATATGCCCCATAGCTGCAGAAAAGGCTAACATTGTTACCTTTTTACAAAAAAACAGCTGAACATGAGAGGTTTTGGACCAATTTTGTGTTCTCCATTCTTTAAGCACCGGTTTGAGCACCGTTTAAGCACCGGCACCGTTTCAAAAGTACCGGTTTGGCACCGGTATCGGATAAAACCTAAACGATACCCATCCCTAGTCTTGAGTGTCTTTTTCAATGTGTTTAGTTTCTCTTTCCCTGTGGTGTCATTATGTTCATTTGTGTCATTGTTTTGTGGACAATGTTTTCACCACCCAGAGAGGAGATTACAAAGGCCTCTCCCTCCCCCACCTTGGTGCCTCTGATCACATCACTGTTGTGCTAATGCCAGCATACAGGCCCCTGGTCAAAGTCACCAAACCAGTTCGTAAGCAGGTACGTGTGTGGCCAGAAGGGTCCTCAGAGGCACTGCAAGACTGCTTTTCCACTACAGACTGGGAGATCTTTAAACAGTCTGCGACACACAACAACACCACAGACTTTCAGGAATATACAGAAACTGTCACTGCCTACATCCCAAAATGCATCGATGATGTCACCTAGACCAGGACTATTACCAATCAGAAACCATGGCTCACAGGTGAGTTCTAAAGGCTCCTAAAGTTGAGAAATGCAGCCTTCAGAGCTGGGGATTAGGTGAGCCTAAGAACAGCAAGGACAAACCTGTCACGTGCCATCAGAGGCAATACAAACCATCACAGACTACAAGCCCACTCTGCAAACCGTGGCGACATAATCCCCAGACAGTGTGTGGAGATCCCTTGCCAAAATCAATACATGCAAAGCTCCAGGTCCTGATAATATCCTTGGACGAGCTATGCTGTGGAACTCACAAATGCCTTCACAGACATCTTTGACACATCATTAGGGTCAGGCTGTCGTTCCCACATGCACTGAAGCCTCCACCATCATTAGTGTACCAAAGAAGTCATCTATCTCCTGCTTTAAGGACTACCGTCCGGTTGCACTCACCTCCATCATTATGAATTGCTTTGAACAGTTAGTCATGCATCAAATCAAATTATCTCTTTCCCCCAACCTGGATACCAGTCAAAACGCTCAACCGATGATACAATTTCAACTGCCCTTCACTCAGCCCTCACACATCTGGACACTAGAGACTCATATGTTAGAATGCTGTTCATAGACTTCAGTTCAGCATTCAACACCATCATTACCTAGTAACTCATTCACAAACTGGATCTGCTGGGGATCAGCACCCCACTGTGTAACTGGATGCTGGATTTCCTGACAGGAAGACAGCAGACAGTACGGGTCGGCAGCAACACCTCCAGCCCAAGAACACTGAATACGGGGACTCCCCAAGGATGTGTGTTGAGCCCCCTTCTCTTTACTCTGCTTACCCACGACTGCACACCATCACACAGCTCCAACCTTTTCATCAAGTTTGCAGACGAAACAACTGTGGTAGGTCACGTCAGCAACAATGATGAGGCCTACTACAGGAATGAAGCTAAACATCTGGCCAAGTGGTGCAGCAACAACAACCTGCTGGTTGACTTCTGATGACCTCTAGAAATTTTTATTATTATCTTTAAAATGATATCAGCACAAACGAAAATTTTTGCAACACCAACCAGCACAAATGTAGCACAAATGTTTGACATCAATTTTGTTGGATTTAATTAATGTGGGGGGGGCTGCTTGACCTCCGATGACCTCTAGAAATTTTCTTTAATATCTTTAAAATGATAGTGGCACAAACAAAATGTTTTGCAGCACAAACCAGCACAAATGTAGCACAAACGTTTGATACCACTTTTGTTGGATTTGGAAAAACAGCGGCCTCATACGGCGTGCGGCGCGCGGTGAGAGATGCCAAACGCCGGTACCGGGAACGTGTGGAGTCCCGCTTCCACCAGGGCGACACACGGAGTATGTGGCACGGACTACGCACCATTATGGACTACAAAGCCAGGGACACTGCGCCGATCAACGCCGACTCTGCATTCACCAACGAGCTGAATCGGTTCTACGCCCGTTTCAAGGTTAGCCAGGCGGCTAATGCTATCTACCGCCTGACTACCGAGGACAGTGACGTCATCAGCGAGAGACCGGTGACCAGCATCGCGGAGCATGACGTCCGAGCGGCACTGAGGAGAGTGAACACAAGGAAAGCGGCGGGGCCAGACGGCATCACCGGCCGTCTGCTGCGCTGCTGTGCTGACCAGCTAGCAGGTGTGTTCACTTACATCTTCAACGAGTCCCTGGCGAAGTCTGTGGTCCCCACATGCTTCAAAAGATCCACCATCATCCCTGTGCCCAAGAACAGCAAACCCTCATCCCTGAACGATTACCGGCCAGTTGCACTGACCTCGGTAGTAATGAAGGTGTTTAAGATAAGATAGAACTTTATTAATCCCTCGGGTGGGTTCCTCTGGGAAATTCGACTTCCAAAAAGCACAGCAACGACCGAAGTTACAGTTACAGAATTGTTATATATATATATATACACACACACACACACACACACACACACACACACACACACACACACACACACACACACACACACATATATAAATACAGAGACAATATAAATAAAATATACAAAGGGGATAAATAGAATAAATAGGAATAAAAAATAAAAATACAAGTGAATTGCACATTTCAAGTATTGAGTCTATTGCACTGTTGACTATTTACAAAAAGTATTGCACAAGGTATTGTACAGTGAGGTGCAGAGGCACTACAGCTTAGTTGTTCCCCCCTCCTTTGTCCCCCTGTCTCCCCTCCCTCTCCCCTCCAGAGAGGAGTTAAACAGTTTGATGGCGTGTGGGACAAAGGAGTTTTTAAGTCTGTTAGTTCTTGTCTTGGGGAGAAGCAACCTGTCACTGAACAGACTCTTCTGGTTGTTTATGGCCGTGTGCAGAGGATGCCCAGCATTGTCCATAATGTCCATCAGTTTCTTTAATGTCCTTTTCTCTGCCACTGTCACCAGAGTGTCCAGCTTCATGCCGACCACAGAGCTAGCCCTCCTGATCAGTTTCTCCAGCCTGGATGAGTCCCTCTTTGCTGTGCTGCTCCCCCAGCACACCACAGCATAGAAAAGTACTCCAGCAACCACCGACTGGTAAAACATCCTCAGGAGCTTCCTGCAGATGTTAAAAGACCTCAGCCTCCTGAGGAAGTACAGTCGGCTTTGGGCTTTTTTTATACAGGTGCTCTGTGTTGCATGACCAGTCCAGTTTATTGTCCACCCACAGCCCGAGGTACTTGTACTTGTTGACCACCTCCACCTCCTCCCCCTCTATCTGAACCGGCAGTGGACCTTCTCTGGACCTCCCGAAGTCCACAACCAGTTCCTTAGTCTTTGAGGTGTTGAGTTGCAGGTGGTTTGTGTGACTCCATGCGACAAAGTTCCTCACCAGACTTCTGTACTCCTCTTCCTGATCATCCCAGATACACCCCATGATGGCCGTGTCATCTGCAAACTTCTGAATATGGCATAATTCAGAGTTGTAGCAGAAGTCAGAGGTGTACAGGGTGAAGAGAAGAGGGGACAGCACAGTTCCCTGTGGTGCTCCTGTGCTGCTGACCACTGTGTCAGACGTGATGTCCTTCAGCCTGATGTACTGTGGTCTGTCGGTGAGGTAGTCGGAGATCCAAGCCACCAGGCAGGGGTCCACCTCCATCCTGTTCAGTTTTTCCTGAAGCATACAGGGCCGGATGGTATTAAAGGCACTGGAAAAGTCAAGAAACAGTATCCTGACCGTGCCTTTTCCCTCATCCAGGTGTGAGTGGGCTCTGTGTAAGAGGTACAGGATGGCATCCTCCACTCCGACACCCGCCTTGTATGCAAACTGTAGTGGGTCCTGGGCATGTTGTACCTGTGGTCGGAGGAGGTTGAGGAAGAGCCGCTCTAGAGTCTTCATAAGATGTGACGTCAGTGCCACCGGTCGGAAGTCATTCAGCTCATTGGGCCGGTTCTTTTTGGGGACCGGGACGATGCAGGATGTCTTCCATAGGGCGGGCACTCTCCCCAGTCGCAGACTGAGGTTGAAGACTCGTTGTAGCGGCTCCCCAAGTTCAGCAGCACACGCCTTAAGCATCCTAGGACACACCTTGTCTGGGCCTGCTGCCTTTCTGGGGCGAAGCTTCCTCAGTTGCCTCCTGACCTGATCCACTGTGACACTGGGAGATGTTTGGGAGGAGGGGAGGGGGGGAGATGTCTTGCTGCTGATTGGAGGAGGGGGGTGTCATGGTGTCAGGAAGGGGGGGAAGCGAGGGAGGCAGGAGAGTGGGGAGAGGACTCTGTAGTGAGGGTGAGGGTGGGGGGTTGTGGGCTGGTCAAACCTGTTGAAGAAGTTGTTGAGTTCGTTTGCCTTCTCCACAGTCCCCCCCCCCCCCCACACTGTGCTTTTCTTGGTGTTGTGGCCTGTGATGGTTTTCACACCATTCCAGACCTCCCTCATATTGTTCCTCTCCAACTTCTGCTCCACCTTCCTCCTGTAGGTGTCCTTTGCTTCCCTCAGGCAGCGTTTCACCTCCCGCTGTGCTGCCTTCATCTCCTCCTTCACTTTGCTCCTGAAAGCCTTCTTCTTCATGTTGAGGACAGCTTTGACTTCCTGTGTTACCCACGGTTTGTTATTAGGATAACACCGTACCGTCTTAGCAGGGGCGACTGTGTCCACACAAAAGTTGAGGTAGTCTGTAAGACAGTGTGTCGCCCCCTCTATGTCCTCACCATGTGGGCTCAGGAGCACATCCCAGTCTGTGGTGTCATAGCAGTCTCTCAGAGCATCCTCCTTTTCTGGGGTCCATCTCCGGATGGAGCGCGTTGTGACAGGCTGCCTTTGGACGAGGGGTGTGTATTGTGGCTGTAGGTAAACCAGGTTGTGGTCTGACTTCCCTAGTGGGGGGAGGGGGGTGGCTCTGTATGCATCTCTCACATTAGCATACAGTAGGTCAATTGTCCTGTTGCTCCTTGTGGGACAATTCACAAACTGGTGAAAAGCAGCCAGAGTAGAGTCCAGTGTGGCATGGTTAAAGTCTCCAGATATAATAATGAAAGCCTCGGGGTTTTGTGTCTGAAGTCTTGCTGTGACTGTGTGTATTTTCTCACAGGCAGCTGTTGCGTCGGCCCTCGGAGGGATGTAAACACACACACAGATCACATGACTGAACTCCCGAGGTAGATAATATGGCCGCAAGCTAACAGCTAGCAGCTCCAGGTCCGGACGGCATACCGAAACTTTAACGGAGACGTGTCCAGGGTTACAGTATCTGTTGTTAACGTAGACAATGAGTCCCCCACCTCTGCTTTTCCCGCTGGCCTGCGTGTCCCTATCGGCTCTCACGGATGTGAAACCGCATAGGTCTACGTTAGCCTGCGGCGTTAGCTCGGTTAGCCACGTCTCCGTGAAGATAAACAAGCTGCACTCACGGTATAGTCTGTGGTTGTTCAGAGCACACAGTTCGTCAATCTTATTCTGTAACGAGTTCACGTTGCCCATGATCACTGTCGGGATTGATGGTTTGAATCGCCTCCGGTGATCCGCTCTCCTCGCTCCAGCTTTGCAGCCTCTGTAGCTCCTCTTTAGTTCGGCCGGGATGTTGTGTCGCATGCCGGTCTGTCCCTTTGTTCTTAGTGCCAGCAGCTCCGCTCTCAAATAGATGAAGGAGCTGGTTCCAGAAGTTTTGAAAGTGCATTATCCATCTTGTATCGCTATATCTAAGAGGTATAAGTAGAGGAAGGTGAAAAAAAGTTTGAAAAGCCTAGTCTAAAAAAGTTAAAGTTAACAAAAAAGGTGCGGTGTTGCAGAGCTACTTGGAAAGGCTGCCGTCACTCCAGCGCCATCTTGGACCAAGATTTGAGAGGCTGCTGAAGAACATCATCTCCTCCTCCATCCCAGACACCACAGATCCGCTGCAGTTCGCCTACAGATCCAACAGATCCACAGAGGATGCCATCACCCACGTCCTACACACCACTCTCAGCCACGTGGACAAGAAACAGGGTAACTATGTGTGAATGCTGTTTGTTGATTACAGCTCAGCGTTTAACACAATAGTGCCCTGCAGACTGTTCACAAAGCTGAGGGATCTGGGACTTAACAGCCGTCTGTGTGCATGGGTGTTGGACTTCCTCACTGGCAGAACTCAGGTGGTGAGGGTGGGCAGGTGCTTCTCCAACAGCATCACCATCAACACAGGAGCACCTCAGGGATGTGTCCTCTCGCCACTGCTCTACTCCCTCTACACTTCAGACTGTGTGGCCACCCACGGCTCCAACACCATTGTGAAGTTTGCTGACGACACAGTGGTGTTGGGTGCCATCTCCAACAACGATGAGGCGGCCTACATGGATGAAGTGAAGAATCTGGCATCGTGGTGCCAGGACAACCACCTCCAGCTGAACGTCGGCAAGACCAAGGAGCTGGTGGTGGACTTCAGAAGGGGTCAGCACAGAGACTACAAGCCCATTATCATCAATGGAGCTCCAGTGGAGAGGGTGCAGTCCTTCAAGTATCTTGGTGTCCACATCTCCTCAGACCTGACATGGTCTGCCCACATTCAGGTCCAGACCAAAAAGGCTAGGCAGCGCCTGTATCACCTACGACAACTGAGGAAGTTCAGGGTCTCTCCAAAGATCCTCAGGATTTTCTATACAGGCGCTGTGGAGAGCATCCTCACACAGAACATGACATCGTGGTTTGGGAACAGCTGTGTGAAGGACCAAAAAGCTCTCCAGAGAGTGATCCGTACAGCAGAACGCTGCTGCAGGATTGCTCTCCCCCCGCTTCAGGACACCTACACCAGGAGATGCCGGACTAGAGCAGCGCAGATACTGAAGGACCCGTCCCATCCTGGCAACAAACTGTTCCAACTTCTGCAATCTGGTAGAAGGTTCCGCATCTTCCGGGCAAGGACAGAGAGACTCAAGAGGAGCTTCTATCCCCAAGCCATCCATGCCCTAAACACACACACCCGCCCTCTCACATCATCTATAATTGACTGAGACAGGACTCTTCCAGACACTAAACCAAGGCACAATGTACATTTCAATTCCTTTAATTTTAAATATGTTTATATTGTCTATCCTGTAAAATAGTCAGATGTCTATTCTTATTAATGTACAGAATTCACCTGCTTGCTGCTACTACTGCACATTCACCCAGTGTATATACTATATATATATATATATATATATATATATATATATAATGTTCTTCCTCTACCCCCCCCCCCCCCCCCCCCCATTTTTGCACATGTCGAGGAGCGTGTCAGGCTACATTTCACTGTGTGTTATACTTGTATAACTATGCATGTGACAAATAAAGAACCTTGAACCTTGAACCTTGAACCTTGAAAAAAAAGGGGGGGGGGGGGCAGATGAGCAAAGCAGCTTACTAGAATGATCAGGACACACAAAAGCCACAATCTTGTGATGAGCAGCTCTATATGAGTTATTGTTGGTGTTAAATGCAGCTCAGATTAAACTGGGCTGAACAGGGGTACAGATGGACTAAGTCCTAGAGCTGCCCCAATCTGATATTATGATTATCACCTAAAAAGCTACATATTGATTACTGTTACGTACGTGTTTAATATCCTATGTGTCAACAACAGATCACCAGTAACTAGTGGAGACAGGTAATACAGACAGGTGAAGATGTGATATGCTGAGCACTCAGAGCACTTTCTACAACTTGACTCATTCACCTATTCATAAAAGCACTTTTTTCTGCGCTTTTTGTTTTCTACCTAACTGACACCTGCAAAGCAGGCCCTTGCTTCAGTGGGCAGACTGAGGGCTGCTATGACTTTACTCTCATGAAAGTGCTGAATGGTATATTACCCATCCCTGTATTTTCCTGGTCAGTCTTTTGGTTGCAGCGAAACTAACAAGAAACAAATATTCTTTGTCAACAATTTTTACCTACAAAAAGGTAAAAATTCTGACATTTGCCTCTTGGTAGATGCTAACAGATCAGATCAGTTTCCCATGTTTTAATTGTATTGTCTCACAGATAATACGTGATTTTAACACTTGGGTAATTATTTTTGTATCTTCACCTACAGTACATTTCTAGACCTTCATGAAAAAAACCTCTGTAATGGGCACTGGATCTGAATGTACTTTAGAATGTAGAGTAGAACTAGAATTTTAGATCAGTCATTTTAGGTATTTTGCTACCAAAGAGCCTGCTGACGTTAAAAAACATCACTACCTGCATTATATAACCTTATTACTTGTCACCAAACGTCAGGGAATTTGTTTTTAGTTGATTATTTCTTTGCTGGAACAATAATTCTTAGCAGTAAGTATTATACCCTTTGGAGCATGGCACTCCCTTCACCCCACCAGTAAGGAATATACTTTTTTCTCACATGTCCATCACTCCTACTCTCGTCTGGATTATCTTTTGGTCAGCAGCTCACTGCTGAGTGACATTTCAGACACAGAGATTCACCCTATAGCTGTCAGCGATCATGCTCCTGTATCGCGAACACTAATGCACAAGAATAATACTACGCCAAGTAAGAACTGGAGATTTAATACATCACTGCTTAAAGATGAAGACTTTATTAAATATTTTAAAAAAGAGTGGACTTCATATTTGGACTATAATGACACTCCCGGAACATCAGCTTCTGTTCTATGGGAAGCAGGGAAAGCTGTGATGAGAGGTAAAATAATTTCTTTCTCATCACATAAAAAGAAAACAAAAATATTCAGGAATTAGAAAAAACCATCAAATCCCTAGAAGAAGCCTATGTGTCCCACCAAGATCAGGAAACATTGAACAAAATACAGAAAACAAAACTAGAATTAAATGAGATAATTGATAAAAAAACAAAATTCTTAGTACAAAGACTACGCCTACAAAATTATGAACATGGTAATAAATCCGGACAATTTCTAGCAAACCAGCTAAAAATAAATAAAGAAAAAACAACTATATGTGCTGTTCAAGATTCATCTGGGAACACAATATATGATCCGATACAAATAAACAACATTTTCAGGGATTTTTTATAAAACGTTTTGTTCACCACAAATAAACCCATCTAAAAAAGAAATTGATCAGTTTTTGGACAACATAACTCTTCCAAAATTATTAGACACTCAAGCAATGGCACTGGATTCACCACTGACACCAGGTGAACTCCAGGAAGCCCTGATAAGTATGCCCAATAATAAGGCTCCAGGTCCAGACGGCTTTCCTGCAGAATTCTACAAAGAATTCTGGACGATTCTAGCACCAGTTTTCTACAGAACGTTGTTGGAAATTAAAGAAAAGGGCAGACTTCCATCAAATATGAATTCTGCAAACATTAATCTCCTGCTAAAACCAGGCAAAGACCCTGTATATCCCTCAAGCTATCGTCCAATATCCCTTATAAACGTAGACCTTAAAATAATCTGCAAAGCTCTCTCAAAGAGACTGGAGAAAATAACCCCCCTCTTAATTCATCCTGACCAAACTGGTTTCATAAAAGGTAGGCACTCATCAACAAATACACGTAGATTACTTAATTTGATAGACTACTCTTACAGTAAAAACCTAGAAACTAATATTCTCTTTAGATGCAGAAAAAGCATTTGACAGAGTTAACTGGAAATTTCTATTTGCAACTTTACACAAATTTGGTTTTGGATCCTCTTTCATAAACTGGTTAAAAATATTATATAATTCCCGAACAGCTTGTGTCAGAACAAATGACCAGACATCCTCCAGCTTCTGCCTCCTGAGGGGACCATGTGGATTCATGGATTTTTTTTTCACATTCTGTCTCTCACAGTTGAAGTGTACCTCTGGTGCAAATTACTGACCTCTGTCATCATTTTAAGTGGGGGAACTTGCACAATCGGTGGCTGACTAAATACTTTTTTGCCCCACTGTATTAAGATGAATGTGGTGAATGGATGTTTCATTTTTCTCATTTTAGCACCTTTTCTTACCTTAATTTTTAAATTTTTAAACTTTTCTTCCCCTCACTTATGTGCCATGGCTGTCCCAATGATCCTTTTCTGCAGGATAAAATCTGAAAGTGTCTAACTACAAAGGACATCTATGCATGTATAATATCTACTTAATTGGCTTAGCACACTGTATACACACACACTGTGTATTGGACCAGTGATTATTTATTGTGGTCTGTTAATGAGGAATTCAGTGATAAATGTATTCATTGTGATAATGAAACAAAAGCTGTCGTCAATATTGGCCACTGAATGGACTGCTTTAAAAGGAGCAGGTTTTTTGTTTGTTTGTTTTTGTTTTGCACAATTCAGCTTTTAAATTAGCACCAACATTGATACATGATATGTTTATATGGTCTAAAAGTGACTGATTCTTAAATAAAGTCTACATTTCTGGGAGTTTTTGAACTGGCTGCAAGCATTTGTGCCATTTTACAGAAGCTCTGATGGTAAGTACAGGTAAGAAGTGACTAAAATCCTTTAGGGTTCTCATTTATTACACTTTATTACACAAGAAAACATTGGACGCAGAGGTTACATTTTACTTTTTACTACAGAATTTGTAGTAGCACAAACCTCGAATACAGGAGGAACAATGTGGTTTTCGTCCTGGTCGTGGAACACTGGACCAGCTCTCAAGGATACTTGAGGGTGCATGGCAGTTTGCCCAACCAGTCTACATGCGCTTTGTGGACTTGGAGAAGGCATTCGACTGTGTCCCTCGGGAGGTCCAGTGGGGGGTGCTCCAGGACTATGAGGTGCCTGGCCCATTGCTTCGGGCCATTCAGTCATTATATGACCGTTGCAAGAGCTTGGTTCGCATTGCCGGCAATAAGTCAGACTTGTTCCTGGTGGGTGATGGGCTCCGCCAAGGCTGCCCTTTGTCACCAATTCTGTTCATAATTTTTATGGACAGAATTTCTAGGTGTAGCCAAGTGGCTGAAAGCTATCACTTCAGTGGTCTCAGGATCTCATCTCTGCTTTTTGCAGATGATGTGGTTCTGTTGGCTTCATCAGGTGATGGCCTCCAGCTTGCCTTGGAACAGTTCGCAGCTGAGTGTGAAGCGGTGGGAACCAGAATCAGCACCTCCAAATCTGAGGCCATGGTCCTCAGCCGGAAAAGGGTAGAGTGCCCACTTCAGGTCGGGGATGAGTTCCTGCCCCAAGTGGAGGAGTTCAAGTATCTCGGGGTCTTGTTCACAAGTGATGGGAGAAGGGAGCAGAAGATCGACGGACGGATTGGTGCAGTGGCTGCAGTGATGCGGATACCGTACCGGTCTGTTGTGGTGAAGAGAGAGCTGAGTGTAAAAGTGAAGCTCTCAATTTACTGGTCAAATACAAGCGGCGGAAATCGGCTTCCTCCGAAGGGTGGCTGGCCTCTCCCTTAGAGATAGGGTGAGAAGTTCGGCCATTTGGGAGGGGCTCAGAGTAGAGCCACTGCTCCTCCACATTGAAAGGAGCCAGTTGAGGTGGTTCGGGCATCTGACAAGGAAGCCTCCTGGGCGCCTCCTGGGTGAGGTTTTCCGGGCATTTTCCGGGCATGTCCGGATGTCCGGAAAACCTCACCCGGGAGGGAGCAGGCCCTGGGGCAGACCCAGGACACGCTGGAGAGATTATATCTCTCGGCTGGCCTGGGAACGCATTGGTGTTCCCCCGGATAAGCTGGAGGAGGTGGATGGGGAGAGGAAGGTCTGGGCTTCTCTGCTTGGGCTGCTGCCCCCACGACCCGGCCCCAGATAAGTGGAAGAAAATGGATGGATGGATGGACTACAGAGTTTAACTTATCTGAAACCATTAAGACAGGAAACATGAGCTCAAATGTAAAATCCTACATGTTAATTTATAACCTGGAGCAAATGGCAGCTTTAATTTGAGATAAGAAGGCTTCTGTGTTTGACTATGTTATAACAGTATCACAAAGTTGCAAAAAAAAGCTGCAAAACTGCAGATTTGTCAGCTGCACATTCACGATCCATGAACCTCCTGCTAAACCACATCCCAAAGATGCTCTAATAGACTGAAATCTGGTGAATGTGGAAGTCATTTATGTTCAAGAAAGCAGTTTGAGATCATTTGAGCTTTGTCATGTGTTGCATTGTCCAACTGGAAGCAACAGAAGATAGGTACACTGTGATCTTGAGGGGCTCGACATGGTCAGCAATAATACTTGGGAAGGCTGTGATGTTTAAACAATGCTCAGCTGGTATTAATGATCCCAAAGTGTGCCAAGAAAATATCCCACACATTATTACACCACTATCAGCCTGAGCTGATCAGGATGGTTCTGTACTTTATGTTGTTTGCACCAAAATCTGACCCAATACCACAAATGGAGACTCATCAGACAAGGCGATACTTTTCCAGTCTTGTATTGTCCAATTTTGGTGAGCCTGCACAAATTATAGCCTCAGGTTTCTGTTCTTAGCTGACACAAGTGGCACCCGGATAGGTCTGTGTTTGGTGTCTGAAAACAGCTGCATTTTTCCTGAGTACAAAAACAAAACAAGAAGCAACAATTGTGTCCCTTTGAGCAATATGGCTCATTTGAAAGAACCAAATTTAGTATTGCGGTCTAGACAACCCAAAATGGGATGTCCCCATATGTGGATGCCAGGTCCTAGGAGGTTAAAATTTATGACGACTCAAAATTGAAACCTGACAAATTAAAACCCTGAATCATCATCACTAGTGTGAACTAAAGGGTGTCATCTTTTTTCTTTTCAATCCATTAACTGCCACATTTTGTAGACTGAGCAAGAAAAGAAGTAAGCTCTTCATGGTGACCCCAGAAAATTTCTTGTATGACTTTCTAGCATACAGCTGACACTGTTGGACATCTTACGGAGTCCCGCCACAAGGAGGCACTACAGGCTTTCAAACCAACTGTTTCTGTTTCCAAAGCGGCGCAAACCATCACCACCGACCATCGTATTCTAGCCTATGGATGTATGTTTGTGTTGATACATAACTTAAAGCCACCGCTGTGAAGGCATCACATTACAGGGGTTGAAAAAAAAACCCCTTTGCACTGACTATAGAAGTACTACAACCCGGCCTTTAAAAAAACAAACATTTTTTGCAGTCCTATATTTGAGAAATGTTGGTCTTTATCTGCTAGAATAAGGATTCGGGCAAACACTTTTGATTGTTTGTTTTTAATCAAATATGTTTTATTATTGATATTGAAATGGGTGTTAATCAGGTTGGTACAATTATTGTTGGGTTATTTCTTAGTTACACCGTAGCAATGTTACAATAATTAAAAGCTACACTTCAACTGTGGTGTGTCAAACAGCCCACTATGACCTTAAGTGGGTCGCACCAGTCAGTCAGTCAAAGTCAAATTTATTTATATAGCACGTTACAACAAACAACAAATGTTGATCAAGGTGCTGTACAATTAAGATAATCAAAAGCAATAAAACATGATAAACAGACATGATAAAAGTTAAGGAAACAATCATAAAATAAGAAGATTTGAGCAAGAAGTAAGATAAATAAAAGTAAAACAAACTCATTCTGATTTAAAAACCATGGCGGAAAAGTGTGTTTTCAGACGGGTTTTAAAAGTGTCCCGTGTTGGGGAGGTCCTGATGTGAAGGGCCAGTTCGGTTCACAATTTAGGAGCAGTTACAGCAAAGGCCCGAACTCCTCTGTGCTTTAATCTGGATCTCGGGACAACCAGGAGCAGACCTCAGTGATCCGCAGACCTCAGTGATCTTCAGCCTCAGTAAAGATTTTTATACTGACTGAAGATCACTGGGATCTTCAGTCAGTATAAATAAGTTACATGTTTAACTGTTTTTCCACAGGACAAAGAAAAAGCTGCTGCAACAAAGAAAGACATCTGTCAGCACAACTCTTTGGTCTTAAATTGTAAGAAATAAACGTGTAAAATTACAGAAAAAATTCTGGTAGCTCAGACTGTCCAGTTTATAACTGCTCCTGAAGGTAATTCTTTTTGATGTTTGGAGTAGAATAAAGGGCCATGCTCCAACTTATGTTTAACCAGTATTTTAATCTTCTTTTCACCAGCAAACACCGTGAAAATATACGGTGAAATAAGAAATGAAAACACGGATATTATGTCAGCAAAATAAAATTACAACATAAAATGTACACAAAGTAAAATATACAAACGTACTGTGTGCGCCTTTTTTTTTTTTTTTTTTTTTTTTTGCCTGTCCCGTTTGGCTCTTTTGCCATCAGAATTGTTGTCTAAAGGCAAAGAAAGATGCCCAACGGATTTACTTTACCAAATTGACCATCCCAGCCTTGCCGTAATGGTCCATTTGATTCACCTTTTATTGTTTATTTTATTTTCACTTACTGAATACGGGACAGACTTGACTGGGGGAAAGAAGGGGAGAAAGAAAGAGGGAAAGAGAAACAGCTGAGAAGAGGGACGGGGGAGAAGGGCAAAAGACAAAAACCAACAGAACGGGCAGAGAAAAAAAATGCATATATCAATCACCTGGATCACCTGCTGAGAAAGAAAAAAGAAAGCAAGCAGAAGAGAACAAGAGTAACAGAATAAACAACATCACAATGATATATGGGAATATGACAGTAAATACTAAATATTAAACATTATTGTGCAGCACATAAGATCAACAGAACACAGTGTGCTTTGAGGTAGGAGCTAAAAAGGGTGTAGTTTGTGGGTGTGATCACCCGTGTGTACACCTGTGAGCATGGACGCGCTTGTTTTTTGTTTTTTAAAAGGTTCCTTCATGTAATGATCTGCTAGAGGGTGTGGGGGGGCCACAGCCCCGTCCTCCAGGGCGTGAAGCAGGTGTGGAGGAGATCAAAACTCCAGACATCCAGAGGCCCCCAGAACACAAGAGACCAAGGAAGACCAACAGAGGGGCAGCCGCGCCACTGTCCCAGAAAGAGCTGAGGAGAGTCCCAGATGAGGGCTCACTCAGCAGCCGCGGAGCAGAAGCCAGGGGGAGTTGCAGTGACGCGCCCGTGAGCTCCGCCGGCAGCCAGCCGCGCCTGAGTGACCGAGCCCCAGGCCGAGAGGCCGGGGGCACCCCACCTCCGAAGTGGCCCGAGCGAGCCCCAGGCTCCAGGCCCCGATAAGCGGCCGCCAAGGAGTGAGCCGGTGTGTACCTGGACGCCCATCCCCGGACACAAAGAACCACCAACGCACCGATGTCTGAGGGAGTCCGCCACTGGCAGGGGAAGTGGTGGTAGGGGGAGATAGGCCTCCAAACCTTGGAGGGCCTGAGATGTCCCCAGAGAGGTGGCGCCTGACACCCAACCTGACATATAGACACAGACATACAGGCACACACAGATACAAACATCCATTCCCACCCTCATGCTCTCATATGCACTTACTCCACACTCAACCAACGTGGAGACAGACATAAAGAGACGCTGTACACACGATCACACTCCCCAAGCGTACTCTACAAACCGGGTCCAGGTACCCTTGCCCCTGGAGGGGGGAACTGCACCCAGACCCAGGTGGTGTTACCCTTTTCCCTGCGGTGGGGGGAGGCAGACCGCCCCGACTCCGCAGCAGCAGGAAGGCCCCACACTCCAGACCGCAGTCGGACGGCCAACTCCTCCTCTTAGCCCCCCCGCTCCAGCAGGTCGCAGAGAATGGGGGTGAGAGAAGACTCCAAACCTCCCTCCACCCGCTCATTGTAGTGTTGATGCATGTGTGTTCTAAGGTGCATTTAAAACCCAGGAGGGCATGGAGCTACCTGCCAGAGAGCAGCAGGTAAGCGCATGGTCCCTCCTGCTAGCCCTCAATGTCTACGTGTGTGCGCCTTTCTACCAAACATCCATGGGCACTTTCAGTCCACAATATCGGTACACGGCCAGCTTGCTCTTTCTGGCTCAAGTCCTCTGTCTCTGGCGGAATATCCGCTTAATTGAACATCCGCCAAAAGCATGCACACCACAAGCACTCTCAACTCTCAAGTCCACCAGTAGGTGGCAACAACACAACATGCAACCAGATAAAACACCCAACTTTGAACATTGCAGTCACATAATAATTACATTTCAAATCGACAGCTACACAGTTAATTTCTTTCTTGTTCTTTTTAAACACTAGTCGAAAAAACAAACAAAAAACACCCCCTTCATATATTTTATTTACTTCATCTATTTTTAGTTTTTTTTGTTTGTTTGTTTTTTATTGTTTTTTGTCAGCTTTTCAGCTCCACTTTTTCGCCACTTCTTCCACACTAAAACTTTTTGACAAGCTGCATGAGGACAGTGAAGGCATAGAAGGGGCCGGTCGCATTAAGATATTTGATTGGCCAATCCAGTGTCAGTAATGAAGATAAATGGGCTGTTGTATGCATGTACAGCTATGCTGTCGAGCAGAAGGCAAGAAGCAGAAGAAGAGACGGGGAGCAGCAGAGATGGCGGATGGTGGCAGGCGGCGGCGGCCACAAGAGGTGGCGGCGTTGGTGCGGTTTGGTGCAGCAGTGCGTGGCGACGGCATACGACGACCAGTGAGCGGAGAGGCAGAGGGCGCTGTGCTGCTGCTGAAGTAGCTTGATGCCAGACGACACTACAGTGGGGAATTGGTGGGCAGCGGGACAGCGCCCTACCTCCTGCGGCGAGACCACAGTGCTGGCGTGACACAGAAAGGTGGCGGGCGGAGTTGAGAGCTCTGCCCATCCGGGGTAAGTCCCGAAACGTATTGCGCTGCAATAATCCGGTCCACTCGAAGGAACAGTGACTGTCGCTGGCCCCTCTCTTTTCCAGTACTCCGGAGCGGAGAGACTGACAGGACGGCCAGGGACGCCGTCGGGTTTTCCTTGCCCCGCTCCGATTGACTGTTAAATGTCTCCTGACATTTCTGTCTGCATCATCTATTCAACCATAGCTTTAACACACTCCCACAGCCCATGGTCTCCAGAAGCCATTACAGTCAATAACTTGAGCAGTAATCACTGTACAGTTCCTTTGAACCAAAGTTGGCTGACCTAAAGTGTCATAGCTCAGTGCAGTTGGTTGCTGTCTTTGTCTTTGAGGTCGCTGCCTCACAGAGTCAGTCTCACCACCAGTTGCAGCTAGAATGTCAGTCATAGCATCACAACTCAGTGGCCTGTCAATGTCAGGGTCAGGGCCTTGGATCTGCCCAGGCACAGTCTCTTCGCTCTGTAGTGGCACATCCTCTTCTTGACAGCGGAGAGGTTGAGGTTGGAAGGACTCTGCCAAAGGGTTAAGCGGAGTCTGCCTCTGTCGTCTCCCTGGAACCAGCCTGAGGTACCACTGGTAGGTGCCATGGTGTGTTCATCTGATGTGTCGCCATTCCCTGGCTGCTGCTGTCTACGTGGAGGTTTGAACTTCTTCCGTGTCACAGTCGGAGAGTCTTTTTGGGGCTGAATAGTAGGGCTGCCACGATTAGTCGACTAGTCACGATTACGTCGACTATCAAAATCATCGACGACTGATTTAATAGTCGACGCGTCATTTGAAAGATCACAAAAGACGCAGGAATAAGTAGTAGGATTTAAGAGCTCAGTTTACAACCAGTTAGTTTTAATATTACTCTTATTATTCTTTCTGGGTCACAAAATAAACGTTTAACATATTTTCAGGCGAGAATGTAGCTGTGGAAACCTCAAATATCTGCTCAGTTTATCAGGACACCACATATTTTCAAAAGCGCTCCGACGTTTCCGGAGACGTCTGTTACCCACTGGCTCGATAGCTAGCCGGGGGCAAGGTCACTAGAGCCGTGAGAACACCGGAGTCCCGGCAAATCATTTTCAAACCCACCGCCGTCTTTCGCTACTCAGGTTAAACATGATATATGAGTCACTTAGATAACTTAGAAATGTTATTGTTTGGCTTTTTTTTAGTATTTTATTTGTTCCTGAGTAAATCGGTTTGGCTGAGATTAAAGTTATAGTTTTTACACAGCTGAATAAACGTCAAGCAGACAGCTGATTATCAGAAGTGTGAGATGCTCCAGAATATACTCCGGTGTCCTGTTATATTTTAGATAGCAAGGAGTTTATTAAACTTCACCGAAACAATCTGCAAACTTCATTAAAATTTAATAAACTATCATCTTGTCTTTATTTTTAGTTAGCACAAACACTTCAAGCTGTAAGCTAATGATAGTTATATAAGAGCAGATGCTGCTGGTGCAATAAGCTGTACGTTTTACGTCCAATGGATGATGATCTGATTAGTCGACCAATCGCAAAAATAATCGGTGACTAGTCGACTATCAAAATAATCGTTTGTGGCAGCCCTACTGAATAGTCTATGTTGATGGCAGGAAGTCACAGGGCAGTAGGAGATTTCTGTGCACCACTTTATCTCTGCCTTGGCCATTTTCAGGGCTGATCAGATACACTGGACTGTCATCTACTTTCCTCTCCTTCACTTGGTTCTCCCAAAAGGACTGGATCTTTGCGGGTCCACCTCTAGGAGTGAGATTTCAGAGGAGCACTCCATCCCCAGGCTGAAGATCCTTCCCTTTAACTTTCTTGTCATAGTATGCTTTGCCTCGAGCAGCTTCCTTGGTCACAGTTTGAGAAGCCACTGTGTACGCCTCCTGCATTCTCTTTTTCCAGCAGCTAACATTGTCATCATAGTCCACATGAGCTTCATCACTTTTCAGGTCGAAGAGCAAGTCGATGGGCAGGTGTAGGGAATGTCCGAAGATGAGGTAATATGGAGCGTAGCCTGTTGCGTCATTCTTCGTACAGTTGTACGCGTGGACGACTTTAGCTAGCGACTCTTCCCAATCATTCTTCTCCTTGTCCTCCAGGGTCCGCAACATGGACAGCAGGGTGTGGTTGAATCTCTCCACCTGTCCATTACCCTGCGGGTGGTAGGGTGTTGTGTGGGAGCCCTGGATACCTGAGAGTTCTTTCAATCTTGCCATGAGTTTGTTTTCAAACTCCTTGCCCATGTCGTGGTGTAGTCTGGTCAGGAAGCCAAACTTGAGTGCAAAGTCATTGAAGAGCTTGTCAGCGACTGTTTTAGCTGCTTTGTTCTTCGTTGCATAGGCTTGGGCAAACCTCGTGAAGTGATCCATGACAACAAGTATATACTCGTAGCCCTGCTTACACTTTTCCAGGTGAAGAAAGTCTATGGACACCAGCTGGAATGGGTAAGTGGACTGGATCGGGGACAGAGGTGCACGGGTCTGCTTACTCGGTTTCTTCTTCTTAAAACACTCACATTCTTCTGTAACAAAGTGTTCAACCTCTTTCGCCATCTGCGGCCAGTAGAACCTGTCTCGAATCAGGTCGAGCGTCCTTTCCACCCCTAAGTGGCCCATGTCTTGGTGGAGTTCTTTAAAAACCAGGGGACGATAGGCTTTAGGGACCAGTAGCTGCTCTCGGCGTGATGTTTGGCAACGCAAGACACCATTTTGGTCGACGTGAAGCTTCAACCACTGCTTGAGTAGTCCAGCTACTGCAGGATGCTCTGACTTCACCTCAGTTCTACTCGGTCTTCTACCCAGCGACTTATACCAGAGCACCCTTGCCAGAACTTCAGCTGCTTCCTGGGCTCTGTAAATCTGGTCTGGTGTAAAAGACTGAGTAGTGTCAGAATCTTTGATTAACTTCAGAGCACTCACCTGGATAACTCCAACGCCTTGGCAAGGGTCTCTCTCCTCGACCGTTACAGATCCAAAATGGCGGCGCGTGAACAACGCGAGGCTCAGTGTCTCTCCAGAATCTGCTATTTAGCGGTTTTTTATCTACTTTTAACCGGATTATTCGTCCAGAATTGCTGTGCGTTGCTGACCTACAGCAGACAAGAGCTTCTGGACATCTGGACTCACAACTCCAACAGTTTTATCGCCGATCTCCGACTCATCCCAGAGATCTCCAGAACACCGGAGGCTGCCCACTCTCCCCGGCTGGGCGGAAGTGCACGCAGACGGCGCCGAGATCGTAAACAAAGGCGAGGTAGGCGCGGAGGGCTACGGGCTAAGCTAAAGCTAACACCACACCGGCTGCCTTTACCCAGTATTTTTCTCGCCAATGTCCGTTCTCTGGCAAACAAAATGGATGAGATACGGCTCTCCATCACTAACAACAGACGGATTATGGACTCAAATGTCATGTTTTTCACCGAAACATGGCTGAACAACAGCTGCCCGGACAATGCTATCGAGTTAGCAGGACGCCACACACACTGAGCCGACAGGCTAGCAGATGACTCCGGCAAGACCAGAGGTGGAGGTTTGTGCATTTATATTAACAATGCTTGGTGCATGAACTCCACTACTACTGAGAGTCACTGCTCACCTAATGCGGAGTTTTTAATGGTCAAATGCAGACCTTATTATCTCCCCAGAGAATTCACTTCGATCATACTCACTGCCGTGTATATACCCCCCGACGCTAATGCTAGGTTGGCCATGAAAGAACTTTCTGCAGCCATTAACAAACACCAGAATAAACACCCCGAGGCTGCTTTTATTGTTGCTGGCGACTTCAACCACACCAACTTAAAGACAGTCCTCCCCAGATTCCACCAACATGTCTCCTGCCACACCAGAGGAGACAAGACTTTAGACCATGTGTATTCCAACCTGGCTGGAGCCTACAAAGCCACACCCCTCCCCCACATTGGACAATCGGACCATCTCTCCCTGTTCCTCACACCTCGGTATTCACCACTCATCCAACGTGTGAAACCTGCTGTGAGGACAATTAAAGTGTGGCCAGAGGGGACAGACGCAGTGCTCCAGGACAGATTTAAAAACACAGACTGGAATATGTTCACCCACACAGACCTGGACCAGTACGCCTCATCTGTACTGGATTACATCTCCAAAACCACAGACAGTGTCACCACCCAGAAACGGATCACCATGTACCCCAACCAGAAGCCTTGGATGAACCGGGATGTTCGTCTCCTCCTGAAGGCCCGCAACACCGCCTTTAGGTCAGGAGATGCACACGCCTACAGTACAGCCAGGGCTAATCTAAAGAAGGGCATCAAAAAAGCCAAACACCATTACAAAAAGAAGGTAGAAGAACACTTCTCCAACTCCAACCCCCGACGCATGTGGCAAGGACTCCAGACCATCACAGACTACAGGACCACCAAACCCTCCCCCGCATCCTCTGATGTCTCCTTCCTCAACGAGCTCAACAACTTTTATGCTCGTTTTGAGCGAGGGAACCCCACAACCACAACCAAAGCAGACATGACGCCAGACCACCAACCTATGACTCTCTCCCCCACCGATGTAGGAGCGGTGCTGAGCAGGATCAATGTCCACAAGGCTGCAGGCCCTGATGGCATCCCCGGGCGTGTTCTCAGAGCGTGTTCTGGGGAGCTTGCAGGAGTGCTCACAGACATATTCAATCTGTCCTTGGCCCACGCTGTGGTACCGGCCTGCTTCAAATCCACCTCCATCGTCCTGATACCCAAAAATTCCAACCCATCTTGCCTCAATGATTACCGCCCAGTAGCACTCACCCCCATCATCACTAAGTGCTTAGAGCGACTGGTCCTAGCACACTTCAAATCCTGTCTCCCCCCCACCCTGGACCCCCACCAATTCGCATACCGCCGGAACAGGAGCACAGAGGATGCAGTCTCCATCGCAATGCACTCTGTCCTCTCACACCTGGACAACAACAACACCTACGCCAGAATGCTGTTTATAGACTTCAGTTCAGCATTCAATACAATCCACCCCTCACAACTCATCAGGAAACTGACAGGCCTGGGCATCAGTTCCCTAATCTGCAAATGGTTACTGGACTTCCTGACCAACCGCCCCCAACATGTCCGGCTGGATAACCGCTGCTCATCTACCATCACAATGAACACCGGTGTACCACAAGGCTGTGTGATGAGCCCTTTCCTCTACTCCCTCTTCACCCACGACTGCAGACCTGCTGATGGTTCCAACACCATCATTAAGTTTGCAGATGACACCACGGTGATTGGCCTTATCAGTGACAACGATGAGGCCGCCTACAGGGAGGAGGTGGATCGTCTGGCTGAGTGGTGCGACAGAAACAACCTGCTGCTTAACACCGAGAAGACCAAGGAGCTCATCGTGGACTACAGGAGGAATGCTGACCCACATCCACCCATCCACATTAAGGGGACGGCTGTGGAGCGTGTGAGCAGCTTCAAGTTCCTGGGAGTCCACATCTCCGAGGATCTCACCTGGACGACCAACTGCTCCAAGCTGGTCAAGAAGGCTCACCAGCGCCTCTTCTTCTTGAGGACTCTGAGGAAGAACCACCTGTCCTCAGACATCCTGGTGAACTTCTATCGCTGCACCATCGAGAGCATCCTGACCAACTGTATAACAGTCTGGTACGGGAACTGCTCTGCCTCGGACCGGAAGGCGTTGCAGAGGGTCGTGAAAACTGCCCAGCGCATCGCCGGAGCACCACTTCCTGCCATAAAAGACATCTACAGGAAGCAGTGTCTGAAAAGGGCTGGGAAAATCATCAAAGACCCCAGTCACCCATCACATGGACTCTTCACCCTCCTGCCCTCTGGGAGGCGCCACAGGAGCCTCCGGACTAAGACCACCAGGTACCGGAACAGCTTCTTCCCCACAGCTGTCAGACTCCTGAACTCTGCCTCCTGACATCTGACCCACGTTAAACTCATGGACTGAACATACACACACCCACAATGGACAACTGTACCCTCAAACACAATAATAACATGGACTGAACCACCACTCACAACCACTAGCACTTTATATAGCCTCTGTAGAAACTATCTACACCCTCACTTATCTTAACTGCACTACTGTATAGCTCTGTGTAAATAATCATTCTGTACATTCGATAATCTTTAATCCTACAACTGTTTACAACTTGCATAGTTCCCATTTCTGTATAGCTGTATATCCCAGATTCTGTAAAGTTATTTATTTCATATTCTGTATAGTTTTTCATATTTATATCCTGTTCATATCCTGTACATAGCTTGTACTCACTACAGCCTGTACATACTTATAGTTATAGAATATTCACAACATACTTCATACCGTGTACATTATAACATACCATAATAGACCCATTTCTGTAATATACTCACATATCTATATTATTGCTAATACATATTGTAATATATCTATATCACTAAAGCACTTCTGGATGGATGCAAACTGCATTTCGTTGCCCTGTACCTGTGCATGTGCAATGACAATAAAGTTGAATTCTATTCTATTCTATTCTACAGACTCCATTGATGCGCTTATGGCTTCCTGTCCAACTTCAGCTGTACAGCTCTTTATGTAGCTGTCAAAGTCCAGCGGCATTCGCGACAGCCCATCAGCATCTGCGTTGGTCTTGCCTGGACGGTAGCGGATGGTGAAGTTGTAGCTGGCCAGCTCCGCGACCCATCTGTGACCTGTGGGTTAAGCTTTGCAGTAGTAGGCACATATGTTAGTGGGTTATTAACAGTGTACACCACAAACGATGGGGCATGGCACAGATAATCCTGGAAACGTTCACAAATCGCCCACTTCATAGCCAAAAACTCTAATTTGCCAGAGTGCAGGTGGTACTTTTTCTCTGCTGGACTCAGGGTGCGTGAGCCATATGCTATGACTCTCATCTTGCCTTGCTGCCGCTGATACAAAACAGCACCTAGCCCAACCTGTGATGCAACACAATGTAGCACAAAAGGCTCTGTGAAGTCGGAGCACCTGAGAATGGGGGGTCTTGTAAGTGCATCTACAAGCTGGTTCAATGTCTCTTGGTGGGAGGTCGTCCACTGAATGGGCGCCCGTGATGGTAAGTGCCCTTTACTTTTCTTCACCTCCTTTTTGGACTTGTCGGCTGAGACTGGAGCAGAGTTCTCAGAAGATGGAGGGCTGAGCAGGCTGTAGAGTGGATGGGCTACACGGGAGAAGTTGGGGATGAACCGCCTGTAATAAGAGAGGAAACCAAGAATTTGACGTACCTCTCCGACGGTTGCAGGTGTCTTTTCCTTTAAAGCCATCACCGGGGCCAACTCTCCCGGGTCTATTGTGTAGCCTTCACCTGTTACCAGCTTTCCCAGAAACTTGACACTTCGCCTGAACTGTATTCATATGCACCACATCTATAAACTGCTTAAATCACAAAAATACATTTTACTATACACATGAATAACATAGTGAACTCTGATTATTGTTTTATATTGTTTTTACTACTGTTTTAATCTATTTATGAACCTGTCTTCTTAACTGTATTTTTCAAACTAGATCTCTTTCAAATAAATGTTTTTCTTAACACATTTCTATAGCATTCACTCTTCATGAACTAAACATAAAGCAGTTCACATTTTCTCTTATTGTGCAAAATATATATCTTGTGGCTTTAACCCAAAAATACCTGCACCGGGTTCACAGAGTTTCTGTACTGTCTAACACTTGGATAGGCACAGGCTAACAACGGGATCGACTTGGAAATTAGCTCTCTAGCTTAACATTCGGCACAAAGAAGACATTTATCATTAATCGCCATTGCTGTCTGTCACATTTAGAACCTCTGTTTTATATTATCAACCACCCAGCTTACCTGTAAAAACAGAAAAATATGACAATCAGTTCTCTTTGGCGCGCGGGCCGCATGCTGCCTCTTCTTCTTCTTCTTCTCCTTCTTCAGACAAGTTTAACGGCAGCTTGCATCCAAAACTGTTTCATTACTGCCATCTCCTGGCTGTTAACCGTCTGTCACTCCTGAACCCTCAGATCCTCTTGATGAGACCAGTACTTCTCAAAAAACGAAAAACCACCACTTTCCCTTCGCCATGACTTAACTTTTTAACCACTTGTTCAAACGTAAGTTCCCTTCCACCACTCAGTTCACCCCACATCACCCTCCTGTGACTTACATACTTCCTACAACTAAGGAGTACATGCTCAACCGTCTCCATATCAGTGCACCCATCACACAACCCAGTCGAATGTTTCCCTATCCGAAAAAGAGTACCATTTAAAAAGCAGTGGCCCGTTCATATTCGACTGATAACAACCTCCTCGCGTCTCTGCAATCCGCTACTCCTCTTAGCTTCTATTGTGTTTTGCACCCTATATAAATGTCTCCCTTTTGTTTCATTATCCCATGCCATTTGCCACAAGTTCCGACTTTCTGCCCAAACTACACTTTTCCCTTCAGATCTTGACAATGGTAACTGTACATCTATGTCGACTCTTTTAACAGCCGCTTTGGCCAACCTATCCGCTCTTTCATTACCCAAGATACCCACATGAGCCGGAGTCCGCATCATTACCACATGTTTATTTTGGTCAGACAGTCTATGATGAGCAAAAAGAATGTCATACAGAATTTGCTGATGGGTAGTTGTGTAACCCTGTTCAATACTTAATAATGCGGACAATGAATCACTGCATATCAGTACTTTTGAGACCCTGCTGTCCTCCACCCATTCTAGAGCCAGCAGTATGGCAAACAATTCAACTGCATATACACCCAGACGGGTTGATGTCCTTTTCGCAATCTTGATATGCAACACCGGAATTACCACTGCTACACCAGTTGCTTCTGTCTTAGGATCTTTTGACCCATCTGTATACACCTGTAAAAAGTCACAGTATTTGCTGTCCAATCTGTCATAGAATTTTTGACAAATATCTGTGGTCACTTTCCTCTTTTCAGTGTCCGTTAATGAGCTGTCCACGACAAGACACTTCAATGTCCATATGGGACGCAAAGGTCACAACACTGTCTGAGTAAAGACTATGTCAGACACTTGAAAAGTTCTGGCACTATCATCTCCAACCCACCCAAAACTATTTTTAAAAACCTTCCCTCTTTCCCAACAAGCCCCTAACACTTTCTTAACAGGATGGGTGTCGGCATGACCTTTCAAATTTATCCAATAATTAATCAACAGCTGTTGCCTTCTAATACACAGCGGCATTTCTCCCGATTCCACTTGTAGAGCACATATTAGCGTTGTTTTAACTGCCCCCAAGCAGAGTCTCAGTGCTTGTGCTTGAATTACATCCAGCTTCTTCAAGGAAGTCTTAGCCGCTGATCCATATACCACACACCCATAATCCAATCGTGATCGAATCAACGCGACATAAATACTCTTAAGTGCAGCAAAATTAGCACCCCATGACAGTCCCGCTAAACACCTCAAAATATTAAGAACCTTTTTACTATTCCCCACAACGTGCTCTACGTGACGTTTCCAAGTCAATCTCCTGTCAAAAACCACACCCCAAAAACGAAAACAATCCACCCTTTCTAACTCTTTCCCATACAAGTACAACAGGTCATTACCCCCAATTTTCTTATTTGTGAAAAACATTACTTTAGTTTTCTCAACAGAAAATTTAAAACCCCAGTCTACACCCCACTTTACCAATCCCCTCTT
The DNA here is from genome assembly GCF_057382275.1 of Copadichromis virginalis. NCBI lineage: Eukaryota > Metazoa > Chordata > Actinopteri > Cichliformes > Cichlidae > Copadichromis > Copadichromis virginalis. The sequence continues at coordinate 366,008 of NC_140621.1, forward strand.
GAAGTTTCCGGACGAGATGGTCAACATTCCTCCCCCTCACCCATAATGCTCCATCGTCAGCAAGACGTGATTTACCATAACTACCAGACACATCTTTAAAAATATCATTGATCATAAGTGAGAAAACTGTTGGACTAACTACACTTCCCTGAGGAGTTCCATTTTCTATCACACACGGCTCAGAAACATGCGACCCTATTTTAACTTGAATTGTCCTGTCACATAAAAAGTCCAACACCCAATTAAACATACATCCCCCTATCCCAGCTGCATGCAGCTTAATCAGTCGCATGCTGCCTCTTCACCGCTGACACTACTTCTTCTAGTGTAGTCCGCTACCGATGAGTACGAGACTGAGCGCCCTCTGCTGGTGGAACTTATACAACAGTAAAGCTGACATTGCAGTGGCCTTACTAAAAGAAAGTGTCTCTGAGCATAAAATTAAATGGGGGGGATAATATTTTCATGTCTCTGTCGTTAACATAGTGCCACAACTGGAATTTAATTCTGTGGCTGACGCCACCGCACTTTTAATGTTTATGTTTTATTAATGAAGTGAAGAAAGTAATAAGGAAGCATACATGACTGTTAACCATGTAGCATGCATTAATATAGTGTTGAAATCCACGCTGCGAGCAGCTTTTGACAAACTGTAGAAGAGAAGCTGGTGTCCGCCAGTTCTGTATTTCAGGTTTCCTGTTGTTTCATGTTTTACCGCCATCATAAGCTGTTTGCCGGTGGAGCAAATACACGACCGGCACAGATCGGTGTGAGACACGGTCTGCATCTATAGAGTGTAGTGTCTGGAGCGCAAACAGGAGTGCCGTGTTTTACTCTGAGGCAGAGAGGAAGAGCAGAGACTCCAGCGAATTCATGCACACTGAAAGATGTGCTTCAATTACGATAAAAGACACCGTACAGTAGAAATCTTTGAAATTCGTGTCAGTGAAGGGAAGACAGTAGTCGTGTATGCTTTCACTGATGAAAATCCACGCTGTGAGCACAGCAGGGGAGCGACGAAATGACTCTGGCAGTTGCGGGGAAATGCAGGCACACACTGACTCGCGGAGAGCCGGTCGCTGTGCACTCAGCTTCATCAACCAGCACCTGAGCGCACGGCCTCGTCCACGCTGCGAGCAGCTTTTGACAAACTGTAGAAGAGAAGCTGGTGTCCGCCAGTTCTGAATTTCAGGTTTCATGTTGTTTTATCCCCATCATAACCTATTTGTCGGTCGGGGACAGAGATCATCCAGTGGGGATGTCGGTGGAGGGGGAAAATCCACGACCGACAGAGAGCGGTCTAAGCCACCATCTCGAGGATCTTAACGACACCCTGAGATTCAGTGTTTGCAGCTCATACGCGGTTCCCATTACGACCTCTTTAGACAGACATCATTACGCGGGGATTTCCATCGAGGACGGCACGAGATCGGTGAAAGACACGATCCCGAGGACCTAGACTGACATCCACAGTACAGTATGTGGAGCGCAAACAGGTGTCCGTTAGTGGCGGAGGTGTGGTTCCTGGCTCAGCTTCAGGGGAGGGGCGGTACAGTGAGCTCAAGTGCCGGGCAGGTGAGTGGACAGGTGGTGGTGATGGCACTGACGAGCTCTCTACTGCTTTTAGTGACGCTGGAGTGGAGAAGAGGAGGCATCGAAAGAAGCTGTGCGCGCCACACCGGGAGAGCTGCAGTGCAATTATGTGTGTGCCAACCCAGAAAGTACATGGCTGTGGGTCGTCAATTAAAAGAGAAACCGTGCACGCTGTGTGTCTGTGGGTCCTTCTACAGCGGTGTTTTACTCTGAGGCAGTTTGCTGAATCAAAAGTCAACACATCTACTCCGTTCACGAAGAACGCCACAGATATTCTCGTGATGTGATTTGTGATGACATGATGGAAAGCATACACGATTACAGTCTTCTCTTTGCGGACACACAACTGAGGGAACGGTGCTCCTGGTGTTTTTACGCACAGACTGTGGGTGCTTTTCCCTTTTATGAACTGCTTGAATTCAAACCGAGCATTCATGGAGCCTTTTGCCCGACATCGTGTGTTACACCACTCTATAATCAGACTATTAAATCTTATAATGCTGGATTCAACATCATCCTGTTGACGGGAGGGACGCATTTTAAAGACGAAATGCGTACAGCTGTCCAAATGTGTAATAGAAGGATCATTCTTGGTGACAAATAATTTAAAAAAGAATAAAAATTAAAATGTTAACTACAATAAAATCCTGTCCGTGTGTTAATGTGGATTCTTCTCTGGAGGCTTCAGCATATCAAATCAGAGCCCCGCTGTGCATCGACGCACTTTCCCCGCTGTCTACCTCCGAGCAATAGCCCGACTCCTTCCGCCTGCATCTCTCCAGTGCTGTGCTCACAGCGCGGATTGTAACACGGACAACAAACAAAGTAACATCTTTTCTGTGCGCGCGGCCACAGCTTTCTTTCGTTAAAAGCTGTTTGAATTTGAGGCTTTAAAATCTTTCCATTTGCACTCATTACTGTTAAACAGCAGAGCATATCAAAGGTTGTAACTACACAAGTCGTGTATAAAATCAGCGACACACCACGGGGTTGTTAGATCATTTTAATTGTCATCTTTTCAATATGTACATATATATGTTTAATATTTATCAGTTTCCATGTGTCTCATTGACATAGCAGCTCTCGGCTCCAGCGTCATCAGAAGCTGGCCGTGAACAGGGCGCCATGGCTCCGTGCACAGCCCCACACGTTCTAGATCGTTCTTCTGTGGTTTTGCTTTCCTCTGAAATGGTCTCAGGAAGCGGAACTGTCAGCGCGCACAGAGCAGCTGAGCCAATCCTGACGCTGGTGACGCCGCGATCACACCCTGCTACTCTGCTCCGTTCACGAAGAACACCACAAATATTCTAGTCAGGTAGATCTCAGCAAGCCTTTCGTTGGACACGTGAAGTGTTGCCACCAGCCCGTGAGTGTCGTTATAATTTAGCTGGATCCGAAACCGAGAGAACAAACACAAGACCCAAAGCGGCGTCTGCTGCTGTGCGGCACTCACACGTCCAGCGCCTCCATCCATAGTTTGTTTTAGTTCGAGTGCAACAAATGCTTTGGTGAATCTCTGCGGGGGCTCGAAGAGTGCGTGACAGTGAGGAAAGCAGTATCTTTAATATTTCAAAGTGCACTTATTCAGCCGAGAGTTTTCTGGTCAGTCAGCCTTTCAAATAAACGATCACTCCAATCCCTGCACTTCTATTTAAAATGCGATGACATTTATCGACTTTGACACCGACACCACCGGCCTGTCTCCTTTCTTTGAACGTTGTACTCTTGACTATTGTTTCCTCCCAAGCAATATTTTATTCTGGAGCAGATCAACGAAGTGGGAATCTTAAAGTAGGTTCATTAAGAACACGAGTTGAAGTTGGTCTGTGTGGATCTTGTCGAGTGTGTTCATCAAATTTTCGTTCATGTGTCAACAGCTCTTGTTCCAGTCTGCTATTGAAATAATGAATGGATCTGTCTGCTCCGGGTTTTTATCATCTAACCCACAGCTGATCCCGCCCACTTGAATGCACTCGCTTGGCACTCCTACTGTACTTGCAAACGGCCAGAGCGAGACCGGTGGCGCGAGCTTCCTCGATTCACACTTTCTTCTTTACTATCGCCTGCGCTCCGAACCACGCCAGGACAGGGAGAGCAGAAACTCCCGCGGATTCATACACACTGAAAGGTGTGCTTCAACAACCACAAAAGCGACGGCAGAGTATAGAGGTGTTTTAAATGTATGTCAACGAATTGAAGACAGTAGTCGTGTATGCTTTCACTGTTGAAATCCACGCTGCGAGCACAGCACGGGAGCGGCAAAATGACTCTGGCAGTTGCGGGGAAATGCAGGCACACACTGACTCGCGGAGAGCCGGTCGCTGTGCACTCAGCTTCATCAACCAGCACCTGCGCGCACGGCCTCGTGCAGAAGAGAAGCTGGTGTCCGCCAGTTCTGAATTTCAGGTTTCATGTTGTTTTATCCCCATCATAACCTATTTGTCGGTCGGGGACAGAGATCATCCAGTGGGGATGTCGGTGGAGGGGGAAAATCCACGACCGACAGAGAGCGGTCTAAGCCACCATCTCGAGGATCTTAACGACACCCTGAGATTCAGTGTTTGCAGCTCATACGCGGTTCCCATTACGACCTCTTTAGACAGACATCATTACGCGGGGATTTCCATCGAGGACGGCACGAGATCGGTGAAAGACACGATCCCGAGGACCTAGACTGACATCCACAGTACAGTATGTGGAGCGCAAACAGGTGTCCGTTAGTGGCGGAGGTGTGGTTCCTGGCTCAGCTTCAGGGGAGGGGCGGTACAGTGAGCTCAAGTGCCGGGCAGGTGAGTGGACAGGTGGTGGTGATGGCACTGACGAGCTCTCTACTGCTTTTAGTGACGCTGGAGTGGAGAAGAGGAGGCATCGAAAGAAGCTGTGCGCGCCACACCGGGAGAGCTGCAGTGCAATTATGTGTGTGCCAACCCAGAAAGTACATGGCTGTGGGTCGTCAATTAAAAGAGAAACCGTGCACGCTGTGTGTCTGTGGGTCCTTCTACAGCGGTGTTTTACTCTGAGGCAGTTTGCTGAATCAAAAGTCAACACATCTACTCCGTTCACGAAGAACGCCACAGATATTCTCGTGATGTGATTTGTGATGACATGATGGAAAGCATACACGATTACAGTCTTCTCTTTGCGGACACACAACTGAGGGAACGGTGCTCCTGGTGTTTTTACGCACAGACTGTGGGTGCTTTTCCCTTTTATGAACTGCTTGAATTCAAACCGAGCATTCATGGAGCCTTTTGCCCGACATCGTGTGTTACACCACTCTATAATCAGACTATTAAATCTTATAATGCTGGATTCAACATCATCCTGTTGACGGGAGGGACGCATTTTAAAGACGAAATGCGTACAGCTGTCCAAATGTGTAATAGAAGGATCATTCTTGGTGACAAATAATTTAAAAAAGAATAAAAATTAAAATGTTAACTACAATAAAATCCTGTCCGTGTGTTAATGTGGATTCTTCTCTGGAGGCTTCAGCATATCAAATCAGAGCCCCGCTGTGCATCGACGCACTTTCCCCGCTGTCTACCTCCGAGCAATAGCCCGACTCCTTCCGCCTGCATCTCTCCAGTGCTGTGCTCACAGCGCGGATTGTAACACGGACAACAAACAAAGTAACATCTTTTCTGTGCGCGCGGCCACAGCTTTCTTTCGTTAAAAGCTGTTTGAATTTGAGGCTTTAAAATCTTTCCATTTGCACTCATTACTGTTAAACAGCAGAGCATATCAAAGGTTGTAACTACACAAGTCGTGTATAAAATCAGCGACACACCACGGGGTTGTTAGATCATTTTAATTGTCATCTTTTCAATATGTACATATATATGTTTAATATTTATCAGTTTCCATGTGTCTCATTGACATAGCAGCTCTCGGCTCCAGCGTCATCAGAAGCTGGCCGTGAACAGGGCGCCATGGCTCCGTGCACAGCCCCACACGTTCTAGATCGTTCTTCTGTGGTTTTGCTTTCCTCTGAAATGGTCTCAGGAAGCGGAACTGTCAGCGCGCACAGAGCAGCTGAGCCAATCCTGACGCTGGTGACGCCGCGATCACACCCTGCTACTCTGCTCCGTTCACGAAGAACACCACAAATATTCTAGTCAGGTAGATCTCAGCAAGCCTTTCGTTGGACACGTGAAGTGTTGCCACCAGCCCGTGAGTGTCGTTATAATTTAGCTGGATCCGAAACCGAGAGAACAAACACAAGACCCAAAGCGGCGTCTGCTGCTGTGCGGCACTCACACGTCCAGCGCCTCCATCCATAGTTTGTTTTAGTTCGAGTGCAACAAATGCTTTGGTGAATCTCTGCGGGGGCTCGAAGAGTGCGTGACAGTGAGGAAAGCAGTATCTTTAATATTTCAAAGTGCACTTATTCAGCCGAGAGTTTTCTGGTCAGTCAGCCTTTCAAATAAACGATCACTCCAATCCCTGCACTTCTATTTAAAATGCGATGACATTTATCGACTTTGACACCGACACCACCGGCCTGTCTCCTTTCTTTGAACGTTGTACTCTTGACTATTGTTTCCTCCCAAGCAATATTTTATTCTGGAGCAGATCAACGAAGTGGGAATCTTAAAGTAGGTTCATTAAGAACACGAGTTGAAGTTGGTCTGTGTGGATCTTGTCGAGTGTGTTCATCAAATTTTCGTTCATGTGTCAACAGCTCTTGTTCCAGTCTGCTATTGAAATAATGAATGGATCTGTCTGCTCCGGGTTTTTATCATCTAACCCACAGCTGATCCCGCCCACTTGAATGCACTCGCTTGGCACTCCTACTGTACTTGCAAACGGCCAGAGCGAGACCGGTGGCGCGAGCTTCCTCGATTCACACTTTCTTCTTTACTATCGCCTGCGCTCCGAACCACGCCAGGACAGGGAGAGCAGAAACTCCCGCGGATTCATACACACTGAAAGGTGTGCTTCAACAACCACAAAAGCGACGGCAGAGTATAGAGGTGTTTTAAATGTATGTCAACGAATTGAAGACAGTAGTCGTGTATGCTTTCACTGTTGAAATCCACGCTGCGAGCACAGCACGGGAGCGGCAAAATGACTCTGGCAGTTGCGGGGAAATGCAGGCACACACTGACTCGCGGAGAGCCGGTCGCTGTGCACTCAGCTTCATCAACCAGCACCTGCGCGCACGGCCTCGTCCACGCTGCGAGCAGCTTTTGACAAACTGTAGAAGAGAAGCTGGTGTCCGCCAGTTCTGTATTTCAGGTTTCCTGTTGTTTCATGTTTTACCGCCATCATAAGCTGTTTGCCGGTGGAGCAAATACACGACCGGCACAGATCGGTGTGAGACACGGTCTGCATCTATAGAGTGTAGTGTCTGGAGCGCAAACAGGAGTGCCGTGTTTTACTCTGAGTCAGTTTGGTCAAGGAAAAGTCAACACATCACAAATCATGTTCAGTAAATCTTTGACTCGACGTTCATCGGTGTGGACTCTGACACGATCCTTCCGCAAAAAGCAACGTTGCCAAACACGGTTGGTACGCCCGCTGAGCATTATAGCGCAGGCGGCGCATTGTGTACAACACCATACCTGGCAGAAAGTTTCATGTATGTTCCATTTGAATTCAAGTAGTTCATAAAACAATAGCGGCACCCAAAGTCTGTGCGTAAAAACACCAGGAGCACCGCTGCGCACGGTGTGCTGGAGTGGTGTACGTGTAAAGGGGGAGAGTGACACCGGTGGCGCGAGTTTCCTCGATGCACATTTTGTTCTTTACTGCCTGCGCTCTGAACCACGTCAGGAGAGGAAGAGCAGAGACTCCAGCGAATTCATGCACACTGAAAGATGTGCTTCAATTACGATAAAAGACACCGTACAGTAGAAATCTTTGAAATTCGTGTCAGTGAAGGGAAGACAGTAGTCGTGTATGCTTTCACTGATGAAAATCCACGCTGTGAGCACAGCAGGGGAGCGACGAAATGACTCTGGCAGTTGCGGGAAATGCAGGCACACACTGACTCGCGGAGAGCCGGTCGCTGTGCACTCAGCTTCATCAACCAGCACCTGCGCGCACGGCCTCGTGCAGAAGAGAAGCTGGTGTCCGCCAGTTCTGAATTTCAGGTTTCATGTTGTTTTATCCCCATCATAACCTATTTGTCGGTCGGGGACAGAGATCATCCAGTGGGGATGTCGGTGGAGGGGGAAAATCCACGACCGACAGAGAGCGGTCTAAGCCACCATCTCGAGGATCTTAACGACACCCTGAGATTCAGTGTTTGCAGCTCATACGCGGTTCCCATTACGACCTCTTTAGACAGACATCATTACGCGGGGATTTCCATCGAGGACGGCACGAGATCGGTGAAAGACACGATCCCGAGGACCTAGACTGACATCCACAGTACAGTATGTGGAGCGCAAACAGGTGTCCGTTAGTGGCGGAGGTGTGGTTCCTGGCTCAGCTTCAGGGGAGGGGCGGTACAGTGAGCTCAAGTGCCGGGCAGGTGAGTGGACAGGTGGTGGTGATGGCACTGACGAGCTCTCTACTGCTTTTAGTGACGCTGGAGTGGAGAAGAGGAGGCATCGAAAGAAGCTGTGCGCGCCACACCGGGAGAGCTGCAGTGCAATTATGTGTGTGCCAACCCAGAAAGTACATGGCTGTGGGTCGTCAATTAAAAGAGAAACCGTGCACGCTGTGTGTCTGTGGGTCCTTCTACAGCGGTGTTTTACTCTGAGGCAGTTTGCTGAATCAAAAGTCAACACATCTACTCCGTTCACGAAGAACGCCACAGATATTCTCGTGATGTGATTTGTGATGACATGATGGAAAGCATACACGATTACAGTCTTCTCTTTGCGGACACACAACTGAGGGAACGGTGCTCCTGGTGTTTTTACGCACAGACTGTGGGTGCTTTTCCCTTTTATGAACTGCTTGAATTCAAACCGAGCATTCATGGAGCCTTTTGCCCGACATCGTGTGTTACACCACTCTATAATCAGACTATTAAATCTTATAATGCTGGATTCAACATCATCCTGTTGACGGGAGGGACGCATTTTAAAGACGAAATGCGTACAGCTGTCCAAATGTGTAATAGAAGGATCATTCTTGGTGACAAATAATTTAAAAAAGAATAAAAATTAAAATGTTAACTACAATAAAATCCTGTCCGTGTGTTAATGTGGATTCTTCTCTGGAGGCTTCAGCATATCAAATCAGAGCCCCGCTGTGCATCGACGCACTTTCCCCGCTGTCTACCTCCGAGCAATAGCCCGACTCCTTCCGCCTGCATCTCTCCAGTGCTGTGCTCACAGCGCGGATTGTAACACGGACAACAAACAAAGTAACATCTTTTCTGTGCGCGCGGCCACAGCTTTCTTTCGTTAAAAGCTGTTTGAATTTGAGGCTTTAAAATCTTTCCATTTGCACTCATTACTGTTAAACAGCAGAGCATATCAAAGGTTGTAACTACACAAGTCGTGTATAAAATCAGCGACACACCACGGGGTTGTTAGATCATTTTAATTGTCATCTTTTCAATATGTACATATATATGTTTAATATTTATCAGTTTCCATGTGTCTCATTGACATAGCAGCTCTCGGCTCCAGCGTCATCAGAAGCTGGCCGTGAACAGGGCGCCATGGCTCCGTGCACAGCCCCACACGTTCTAGATCGTTCTTCTGTGGTTTTGCTTTCCTCTGAAATGGTCTCAGGAAGCGGAACTGTCAGCGCGCACAGAGCAGCTGAGCCAATCCTGACGCTGGTGACGCCGCGATCACACCCTGCTACTCTGCTCCGTTCACGAAGAACACCACAAATATTCTAGTCAGGTAGATCTCAGCAAGCCTTTCGTTGGACACGTGAAGTGTTGCCACCAGCCCGTGAGTGTCGTTATAATTTAGCTGGATCCGAAACCGAGAGAACAAACACAAGACCCAAAGCGGCGTCTGCTGCTGTGCGGCACTCACACGTCCAGCGCCTCCATCCATAGTTTGTTTTAGTTCGAGTGCAACAAATGCTTTGGTGAATCTCTGCGGGGGCTCGAAGAGTGCGTGACAGTGAGGAAAGCAGTATCTTTAATATTTCAAAGTGCACTTATTCAGCCGAGAGTTTTCTGGTCAGTCAGCCTTTCAAATAAACGATCACTCCAATCCCTGCACTTCTATTTAAAATGCGATGACATTTATCGACTTTGACACCGACACCACCGGCCTGTCTCCTTTCTTTGAACGTTGTACTCTTGACTATTGTTTCCTCCCAAGCAATATTTTATTCTGGAGCAGATCAACGAAGTGGGAATCTTAAAGTAGGTTCATTAAGAACACGAGTTGAAGTTGGTCTGTGTGGATCTTGTCGAGTGTGTTCATCAAATTTTCGTTCATGTGTCAACAGCTCTTGTTCCAGTCTGCTATTGAAATAATGAATGGATCTGTCTGCTCCGGGTTTTTATCATCTAACCCACAGCTGATCCCGCCCACTTGAATGCACTCGCTTGGCACTCCTACTGTACTTGCAAACGGCCAGAGCGAGACCGGTGGCGCGAGCTTCCTCGATTCACACTTTCTTCTTTACTATCGCCTGCGCTCCGAACCACGCCAGGACAGGGAGAGCAGAAACTCCCGCGGATTCATACACACTGAAAGGTGTGCTTCAACAACCACAAAAGCGACGGCAGAGTATAGAGGTGTTTTAAATGTATGTCAACGAATTGAAGACAGTAGTCGTGTATGCTTTCACTGTTGAAATCCACGCTGCGAGCACAGCACGGGAGCGGCAAAATGACTCTGGCAGTTGCGGGGAAATGCAGGCACACACTGACTCGCGGAGAGCCGGTCGCTGTGCACTCAGCTTCATCAACCAGCACCTGCGCGCACGGCCTCGTCCACGCTGCGAGCAGCTTTTGACAAACTGTAGAAGAGAAGCTGGTGTCCGCCAGTTCTGTATTTCAGGTTTCCTGTTGTTTCATGTTTTACCGCCATCATAAGCTGTTTGCCGGTGGAGCAAATACACGACCGGCACAGATCGGTGTGAGACACGGTCTGCATCTATAGAGTGTAGTGTCTGGAGCGCAAACAGGAGTGCCGTGTTTTACTCTGAGTCAGTTTGGTCAAGGAAAAGTCAACACATCACAAATCATGTTCAGTAAATCTTTGACTCGACGTTCATCGGTGTGGACTCTGACACGATCCTTCCGCAAAAAGCAACGTTGCCAAACACGGTTGGTACGCCCGCTGAGCATTATAGCGCAGGCGGCGCATTGTGTACAACACCATACCTGGCAGAAAGTTTCATGTATGTTCCATTTGAATTCAAGTAGTTCATAAAACAATAGCGGCACCCAAAGTCTGTGCGTAAAAACACCAGGAGCACCGCTGCGCACGGTGTGCTGGAGTGGTGTACGTGTAAAGGGGGAGAGTGACACCGGTGGCGCGAGTTTCCTCGATGCACATTTTGTTCTTTACTGCCTGCGCTCTGAACCACGTCAGGAGAGGAAGAGCAGAGACTCCAGCGAATTCATGCACACTGAAAGATGTGCTTCAATTACGATAAAAGACACCGTACAGTAGAAATCTTTGAAATTCGTGTCAGTGAAGGGAAGACAGTAGTCGTGTATGCTTTCACTGATGAAAATCCACGCTGTGAGCACAGCAGGGGAGCGACGAAATGACTCTGGCAGTTGCGGGAAATGCAGGCACACACTGACTCGCGGAGAGCCGGTCGCTGTGCACTCAGCTTCATCAACCAGCACCTGCGCGCACGGCCTCGTGCAGAAGAGAAGCTGGTGTCCGCCAGTTCTGAATTTCAGGTTTCATGTTGTTTTATCCCCATCATAACCTATTTGTCGGTCGGGGACAGAGATCATCCAGTGGGGATGTCGGTGGAGGGGGAAAATCCACGACCGACAGAGAGCGGTCTAAGCCACCATCTCGAGGATCTTAACGACACCCTGAGATTCAGTGTTTGCAGCTCATACGCGGTTCCCATTACGACCTCTTTAGACAGACATCATTACGCGGGGATTTCCATCGAGGACGGCACGAGATCGGTGAAAGACACGATCCCGAGGACCTAGACTGACATCCACAGTACAGTATGTGGAGCGCAAACAGGTGTCCGTTAGTGGCGGAGGTGTGGTTCCTGGCTCAGCTTCAGGGGAGGGGCGGTACAGTGAGCTCAAGTGCCGGGCAGGTGAGTGGACAGGTGGTGGTGATGGCACTGACGAGCTCTCTACTGCTTTTAGTGACGCTGGAGTGGAGAAGAGGAGGCATCGAAAGAAGCTGTGCGCGCCACACCGGGAGAGCTGCAGTGCAATTATGTGTGTGCCAACCCAGAAAGTACATGGCTGTGGGTCGTCAATTAAAAGAGAAACCGTGCACGCTGTGTGTCTGTGGGTCCTTCTACAGCGGTGTTTTACTCTGAGGCAGTTTGCTGAATCAAAAGTCAACACATCTACTCCGTTCACGAAGAACGCCACAGATATTCTCGTGATGTGATTTGTGATGACATGATGGAAAGCATACACGATTACAGTCTTCTCTTTGCGGACACACAACTGAGGGAACGGTGCTCCTGGTGTTTTTACGCACAGACTGTGGGTGCTTTTCCCTTTTATGAACTGCTTGAATTCAAACCGAGCATTCATGGAGCCTTTTGCCCGACATCGTGTGTTACACCACTCTATAATCAGACTATTAAATCTTATAATGCTGGATTCAACATCATCCTGTTGACGGGAGGGACGCATTTTAAAGACGAAATGCGTACAGCTGTCCAAATGTGTAATAGAAGGATCATTCTTGGTGACAAATAATTTAAAAAAGAATAAAAATTAAAATGTTAACTACAATAAAATCCTGTCCGTGTGTTAATGTGGATTCTTCTCTGGAGGCTTCAGCATATCAAATCAGAGCCCCGCTGTGCATCGACGCACTTTCCCCGCTGTCTACCTCCGAGCAATAGCCCGACTCCTTCCGCCTGCATCTCTCCAGTGCTGTGCTCACAGCGCGGATTGTAACACGGACAACAAACAAAGTAACATCTTTTCTGTGCGCGCGGCCACAGCTTTCTTTCGTTAAAAGCTGTTTGAATTTGAGGCTTTAAAATCTTTCCATTTGCACTCATTACTGTTAAACAGCAGAGCATATCAAAGGTTGTAACTACACAAGTCGTGTATAAAATCAGCGACACACCACGGGGTTGTTAGATCATTTTAATTGTCATCTTTTCAATATGTACATATATATGTTTAATATTTATCAGTTTCCATGTGTCTCATTGACATAGCAGCTCTCGGCTCCAGCGTCATCAGAAGCTGGCCGTGAACAGGGCGCCATGGCTCCGTGCACAGCCCCACACGTTCTAGATCGTTCTTCTGTGGTTTTGCTTTCCTCTGAAATGGTCTCAGGAAGCGGAACTGTCAGCGCGCACAGAGCAGCTGAGCCAATCCTGACGCTGGTGACGCCGCGATCACACCCTGCTACTCTGCTCCGTTCACGAAGAACACCACAAATATTCTAGTCAGGTAGATCTCAGCAAGCCTTTCGTTGGACACGTGAAGTGTTGCCACCAGCCCGTGAGTGTCGTTATAATTTAGCTGGATCCGAAACCGAGAGAACAAACACAAGACCCAAAGCGGCGTCTGCTGCTGTGCGGCACTCACACGTCCAGCGCCTCCATCCATAGTTTGTTTTAGTTCGAGTGCAACAAATGCTTTGGTGAATCTCTGCGGGGGCTCGAAGAGTGCGTGACAGTGAGGAAAGCAGTATCTTTAATATTTCAAAGTGCACTTATTCAGCCGAGAGTTTTCTGGTCAGTCAGCCTTTCAAATAAACGATCACTCCAATCCCTGCACTTCTATTTAAAATGCGATGACATTTATCGACTTTGACACCGACACCACCGGCCTGTCTCCTTTCTTTGAACGTTGTACTCTTGACTATTGTTTCCTCCCAAGCAATATTTTATTCTGGAGCAGATCAACGAAGTGGGAATCTTAAAGTAGGTTCATTAAGAACACGAGTTGAAGTTGGTCTGTGTGGATCTTGTCGAGTGTGTTCATCAAATTTTCGTTCATGTGTCAACAGCTCTTGTTCCAGTCTGCTATTGAAATAATGAATGGATCTGTCTGCTCCGGGTTTTTATCATCTAACCCACAGCTGATCCCGCCCACTTGAATGCACTCGCTTGGCACTCCTACTGTACTTGCAAACGGCCAGAGCGAGACCGGTGGCGCGAGCTTCCTCGATTCACACTTTCTTCTTTACTATCGCCTGCGCTCCGAACCACGCCAGGACAGGGAGAGCAGAAACTCCCGCGGATTCATACACACTGAAAGGTGTGCTTCAACAACCACAAAAGCGACGGCAGAGTATAGAGGTGTTTTAAATGTATGTCAACGAATTGAAGACAGTAGTCGTGTATGCTTTCACTGTTGAAATCCACGCTGCGAGCACAGCACGGGAGCGGCAAAATGACTCTGGCAGTTGCGGGGAAATGCAGGCACACACTGACTCGCGGAGAGCCGGTCGCTGTGCACTCAGCTTCATCAACCAGCACCTGCGCGCACGGCCTCGTCCACGCTGCGAGCAGCTTTTGACAAACTGTAGAAGAGAAGCTGGTGTCCGCCAGTTCTGTATTTCAGGTTTCCTGTTGTTTCATGTTTTACCGCCATCATAAGCTGTTTGCCGGTGGAGCAAATACACGACCGGCACAGATCGGTGTGAGACACGGTCTGCATCTATAGAGTGTAGTGTCTGGAGCGCAAACAGGAGTGCCGTGTTTTACTCTGAGTCAGTTTGGTCAAGGAAAAGTCAACACATCACAAATCATGTTCAGTAAATCTTTGACTCGACGTTCATCGGTGTGGACTCTGACACGATCCTTCCGCAAAAAGCAACGTTGCCAAACACGGTTGGTACGCCCGCTGAGCATTATAGCGCAGGCGGCGCATTGTGTACAACACCATACCTGGCAGAAAGTTTCATGTATGTTCCATTTGAATTCAAGTAGTTCATAAAACAATAGCGGCACCCAAAGTCTGTGCGTAAAAACACCAGGAGCACCGCTGCGCACGGTGTGCTGGAGTGGTGTACGTGTAAAGGGGGAGAGTGACACCGGTGGCGCGAGTTTCCTCGATGCACATTTTGTTCTTTACTGCCTGCGCTCTGAACCACGTCAGGAGAGGAAGAGCAGAGACTCCAGCGAATTCATGCACACTGAAAGATGTGCTTCAATTACGATAAAAGACACCGTACAGTAGAAATCTTTGAAATTCGTGTCAGTGAAGGGAAGACAGTAGTCGTGTATGCTTTCACTGATGAAAATCCACGCTGTGAGCACAGCAGGGGAGCGACGAAATGACTCTGGCAGTTGCGGGAAATGCAGGCACACACTGACTCGCGGAGAGCCGGTCGCTGTGCACTCAGCTTCATCAACCAGCACCTGCGCGCACGGCCTCGTGCAGAAGAGAAGCTGGTGTCCGCCAGTTCTGAATTTCAGGTTTCATGTTGTTTTATCCCCATCATAACCTATTTGTCGGTCGGGGACAGAGATCATCCAGTGGGGATGTCGGTGGAGGGGGAAAATCCACGACCGACAGAGAGCGGTCTAAGCCACCATCTCGAGGATCTTAACGACACCCTGAGATTCAGTGTTTGCAGCTCATACGCGGTTCCCATTACGACCTCTTTAGACAGACATCATTACGCGGGGATTTCCATCGAGGACGGCACGAGATCGGTGAAAGACACGATCCCGAGGACCTAGACTGACATCCACAGTACAGTATGTGGAGCGCAAACAGGTGTCCGTTAGTGGCGGAGGTGTGGTTCCTGGCTCAGCTTCAGGGGAGGGGCGGTACAGTGAGCTCAAGTGCCGGGCAGGTGAGTGGACAGGTGGTGGTGATGGCACTGACGAGCTCTCTACTGCTTTTAGTGACGCTGGAGTGGAGAAGAGGAGGCATCGAAAGAAGCTGTGCGCGCCACACCGGGAGAGCTGCAGTGCAATTATGTGTGTGCCAACCCAGAAAGTACATGGCTGTGGGTCGTCAATTAAAAGAGAAACCGTGCACGCTGTGTGTCTGTGGGTCCTTCTACAGCGGTGTTTTACTCTGAGGCAGTTTGCTGAATCAAAAGTCAACACATCTACTCCGTTCACGAAGAACGCCACAGATATTCTCGTGATGTGATTTGTGATGACATGATGGAAAGCATACACGATTACAGTCTTCTCTTTGCGGACACACAACTGAGGGAACGGTGCTCCTGGTGTTTTTACGCACAGACTGTGGGTGCTTTTCCCTTTTATGAACTGCTTGAATTCAAACCGAGCATTCATGGAGCCTTTTGCCCGACATCGTGTGTTACACCACTCTATAATCAGACTATTAAATCTTATAATGCTGGATTCAACATCATCCTGTTGACGGGAGGGACGCATTTTAAAGACGAAATGCGTACAGCTGTCCAAATGTGTAATAGAAGGATCATTCTTGGTGACAAATAATTTAAAAAAGAATAAAAATTAAAATGTTAACTACAATAAAATCCTGTCCGTGTGTTAATGTGGATTCTTCTCTGGAGGCTTCAGCATATCAAATCAGAGCCCCGCTGTGCATCGACGCACTTTCCCCGCTGTCTACCTCCGAGCAATAGCCCGACTCCTTCCGCCTGCATCTCTCCAGTGCTGTGCTCACAGCGCGGATTGTAACACGGACAACAAACAAAGTAACATCTTTTCTGTGCGCGCGGCCACAGCTTTCTTTCGTTAAAAGCTGTTTGAATTTGAGGCTTTAAAATCTTTCCATTTGCACTCATTACTGTTAAACAGCAGAGCATATCAAAGGTTGTAACTACACAAGTCGTGTATAAAATCAGCGACACACCACGGGGTTGTTAGATCATTTTAATTGTCATCTTTTCAATATGTACATATATATGTTTAATATTTATCAGTTTCCATGTGTCTCATTGACATAGCAGCTCTCGGCTCCAGCGTCATCAGAAGCTGGCCGTGAACAGGGCGCCATGGCTCCGTGCACAGCCCCACACGTTCTAGATCGTTCTTCTGTGGTTTTGCTTTCCTCTGAAATGGTCTCAGGAAGCGGAACTGTCAGCGCGCACAGAGCAGCTGAGCCAATCCTGACGCTGGTGACGCCGCGATCACACCCTGCTACTCTGCTCCGTTCACGAAGAACACCACAAATATTCTAGTCAGGTAGATCTCAGCAAGCCTTTCGTTGGACACGTGAAGTGTTGCCACCAGCCCGTGAGTGTCGTTATAATTTAGCTGGATCCGAAACCGAGAGAACAAACACAAGACCCAAAGCGGCGTCTGCTGCTGTGCGGCACTCACACGTCCAGCGCCTCCATCCATAGTTTGTTTTAGTTCGAGTGCAACAAATGCTTTGGTGAATCTCTGCGGGGGCTCGAAGAGTGCGTGACAGTGAGGAAAGCAGTATCTTTAATATTTCAAAGTGCACTTATTCAGCCGAGAGTTTTCTGGTCAGTCAGCCTTTCAAATAAACGATCACTCCAATCCCTGCACTTCTATTTAAAATGCGATGACATTTATCGACTTTGACACCGACACCACCGGCCTGTCTCCTTTCTTTGAACGTTGTACTCTTGACTATTGTTTCCTCCCAAGCAATATTTTATTCTGGAGCAGATCAACGAAGTGGGAATCTTAAAGTAGGTTCATTAAGAACACGAGTTGAAGTTGGTCTGTGTGGATCTTGTCGAGTGTGTTCATCAAATTTTCGTTCATGTGTCAACAGCTCTTGTTCCAGTCTGCTATTGAAATAATGAATGGATCTGTCTGCTCCGGGTTTTTATCATCTAACCCACAGCTGATCCCGCCCACTTGAATGCACTCGCTTGGCACTCCTACTGTACTTGCAAACGGCCAGAGCGAGACCGGTGGCGCGAGCTTCCTCGATTCACACTTTCTTCTTTACTATCGCCTGCGCTCCGAACCACGCCAGGACAGGGAGAGCAGAAACTCCCGCGGATTCATACACACTGAAAGGTGTGCTTCAACAACCACAAAAGCGACGGCAGAGTATAGAGGTGTTTTAAATGTATGTCAACGAATTGAAGACAGTAGTCGTGTATGCTTTCACTGTTGAAATCCACGCTGCGAGCACAGCACGGGAGCGGCAAAATGACTCTGGCAGTTGCGGGGAAATGCAGGCACACACTGACTCGCGGAGAGCCGGTCGCTGTGCACTCAGCTTCATCAACCAGCACCTGCGCGCACGGCCTCGTCCACGCTGCGAGCAGCTTTTGACAAACTGTAGAAGAGAAGCTGGTGTCCGCCAGTTCTGTATTTCAGGTTTCCTGTTGTTTCATGTTTTACCGCCATCATAAGCTGTTTGCCGGTGGAGCAAATACACGACCGGCACAGATCGGTGTGAGACACGGTCTGCATCTATAGAGTGTAGTGTCTGGAGCGCAAACAGGAGTGCCGTGTTTTACTCTGAGTCAGTTTGGTCAAGGAAAAGTCAACACATCACAAATCATGTTCAGTAAATCTTTGACTCGACGTTCATCGGTGTGGACTCTGACACGATCCTTCCGCAAAAAGCAACGTTGCCAAACACGGTTGGTACGCCCGCTGAGCATTATAGCGCAGGCGGCGCATTGTGTACAACACCATACCTGGCAGAAAGTTTCATGTATGTTCCATTTGAATTCAAGTAGTTCATAAAACAATAGCGGCACCCAAAGTCTGTGCGTAAAAACACCAGGAGCACCGCTGCGCACGGTGTGCTGGAGTGGTGTACGTGTAAAGGGGGAGAGTGACACCGGTGGCGCGAGTTTCCTCGATGCACATTTTGTTCTTTACTGCCTGCGCTCTGAACCACGTCAGGAGAGGAAGAGCAGAGACTCCAGCGAATTCATGCACACTGAAAGATGTGCTTCAATTACGATAAAAGACACCGTACAGTAGAAATCTTTGAAATTCGTGTCAGTGAAGGGAAGACAGTAGTCGTGTATGCTTTCACTGATGAAAATCCACGCTGTGAGCACAGCAGGGGAGCGACGAAATGACTCTGGCAGTTGCGGGAAATGCAGGCACACACTGACTCGCGGAGAGCCGGTCGCTGTGCACTCAGCTTCATCAACCAGCACCTGCGCGCACGGCCTCGTGCAGAAGAGAAGCTGGTGTCCGCCAGTTCTGAATTTCAGGTTTCATGTTGTTTTATCCCCATCATAACCTATTTGTCGGTCGGGGACAGAGATCATCCAGTGGGGATGTCGGTGGAGGGGGAAAATCCACGACCGACAGAGAGCGGTCTAAGCCACCATCTCGAGGATCTTAACGACACCCTGAGATTCAGTGTTTGCAGCTCATACGCGGTTCCCATTACGACCTCTTTAGACAGACATCATTACGCGGGGATTTCCATCGAGGACGGCACGAGATCGGTGAAAGACACGATCCCGAGGACCTAGACTGACATCCACAGTACAGTATGTGGAGCGCAAACAGGTGTCCGTTAGTGGCGGAGGTGTGGTTCCTGGCTCAGCTTCAGGGGAGGGGCGGTACAGTGAGCTCAAGTGCCGGGCAGGTGAGTGGACAGGTGGTGGTGATGGCACTGACGAGCTCTCTACTGCTTTTAGTGACGCTGGAGTGGAGAAGAGGAGGCATCGAAAGAAGCTGTGCGCGCCACACCGGGAGAGCTGCAGTGCAATTATGTGTGTGCCAACCCAGAAAGTACATGGCTGTGGGTCGTCAATTAAAAGAGAAACCGTGCACGCTGTGTGTCTGTGGGTCCTTCTACAGCGGTGTTTTACTCTGAGGCAGTTTGCTGAATCAAAAGTCAACACATCTACTCCGTTCACGAAGAACGCCACAGATATTCTCGTGATGTGATTTGTGATGACATGATGGAAAGCATACACGATTACAGTCTTCTCTTTGCGGACACACAACTGAGGGAACGGTGCTCCTGGTGTTTTTACGCACAGACTGTGGGTGCTTTTCCCTTTTATGAACTGCTTGAATTCAAACCGAGCATTCATGGAGCCTTTTGCCCGACATCGTGTGTTACACCACTCTATAATCAGACTATTAAATCTTATAATGCTGGATTCAACATCATCCTGTTGACGGGAGGGACGCATTTTAAAGACGAAATGCGTACAGCTGTCCAAATGTGTAATAGAAGGATCATTCTTGGTGACAAATAATTTAAAAAAGAATAAAAATTAAAATGTTAACTACAATAAAATCCTGTCCGTGTGTTAATGTGGATTCTTCTCTGGAGGCTTCAGCATATCAAATCAGAGCCCCGCTGTGCATCGACGCACTTTCCCCGCTGTCTACCTCCGAGCAATAGCCCGACTCCTTCCGCCTGCATCTCTCCAGTGCTGTGCTCACAGCGCGGATTGTAACACGGACAACAAACAAAGTAACATCTTTTCTGTGCGCGCGGCCACAGCTTTCTTTCGTTAAAAGCTGTTTGAATTTGAGGCTTTAAAATCTTTCCATTTGCACTCATTACTGTTAAACAGCAGAGCATATCAAAGGTTGTAACTACACAAGTCGTGTATAAAATCAGCGACACACCACGGGGTTGTTAGATCATTTTAATTGTCATCTTTTCAATATGTACATATATATGTTTAATATTTATCAGTTTCCATGTGTCTCATTGACATAGCAGCTCTCGGCTCCAGCGTCATCAGAAGCTGGCCGTGAACAGGGCGCCATGGCTCCGTGCACAGCCCCACACGTTCTAGATCGTTCTTCTGTGGTTTTGCTTTCCTCT